>NC_142433.1:2513125-2818750 GCF_059516105.1 Syngnathus floridae
CAAAATGACAAAATAATCCTGAGCTACAAAGTTGGCTTTATATTGCTAACTTTATATTATATCTAACCTTTTGGGTTTTTATTAGCAATATTTTAAGAGTGACAGTAAACTAGAATTGGCTTCAGGCAAATCTGCAAATCTCTGGTGGGCGGGGCCTCCCTAAAAAGCATCAATGTGTGAATGAAATAGCCTCAAGCGAAATATGGAAAATTTTAACTTCTCCTCCTATTTTAGTCTATTTTGCATCCTTTCCTTTCTAACGTAAGCAGACAGCTCTCTGATCCAAAGACTGAGCGGAAAATACTTCTCCCACTTTAGTTTCATAAACACTCAGAGGGGGAAGCAGCTGTGATATTTGTTTTTCATTACTGTCCAAGAGTCATTAAATCACGCTGGCAGGCAAATGTTATTATTAATGGCAACTCAATTGAATTAGAGTGCGGACTTGACCGTGGTCCCCCCCCCCCCACACAATGTCATAGCCGATATCGACCCCCTCACACACACACACACACACACATAAATACAAATAAATCCCTTTCCTGGGAATGGGGTCTCTCAATCTCCACAAACAATCAAATAATCCTGCAGGAATCCTTCACTCCTCTTGCTCTCTGTATTGCAAATGGAAAGAGAGTGGAAGCACACACACAGACACACACAGACACACACACAGACACACACGCTCATTTCACAATAGCCATGTGAGTAGAGCCATCTTAAGATGGCATCAGTGAGTTTACCATATAAATGACCTACCTGTCTGCTGGAAGATAACAGTAGCTCTGTTCTTAAAAGAGACCAAAAAAAAAAAAAAAAGGTTTCATGTGCTTCGGGATGAAATTTGTCCAGGGGGGGTCGAATCTTTTGACTCATCTCTATGATCATTTATATTTTTTTAAGTTTGCTATTACGAGGATTCTATTAAAGATGTTTGTTGTTGCAAAAGCTAAGTTCACCCCTGACGTCTGTTCCAGTGTCGTATCGACGAGTCAGCCGCGGAGGATTTCCGTGAGCTTCTTGCACCTGTTGGGGCTTGTCGCTTCATATTGTACATGGCGCTCGCTTGCCATGTAGGCCACAGCAGCCGTTTTTTTTTTTTTTCTTCTATCTGCTTTTTAACGCTTGCCGTTTTGTTTTGCGTCAACAGCCGAGATAATTTGTATATTTAGAAACCGCCTGCCTCGGGAGGATTGCCGTCAAAAGTTTTGTCAAGATGCTGCGAGCGCACGCCCACACGAGCGGACTAATATTCATCGACTGATCGGAACGGTTGTGCGAGGAAGAGGGCACGTCTCGCATTCTTGCATCCACTTTTTTTTTTTGCCTTCAGGACTTTCACAGTATGAAAACAATCATTCCGCAGAGTTGCTGACCTAAACATTTCATTTCTCTGGTGAAAGATAGAAAAGCAACTTTGGAAGTTGTTCCAACTCACAATGGCGGAAAAACAGCTAACTTTGGAGTTCTGTTATGGCGGGGGTGTATTTGAAAAAAAAATGGATTTGGCTGAGGACCAAATGGCAATTACAAGGAATGGGTTTCCCCCCAGATGAAGCGGAACTGTGACAAATACGGAAACCTCATCCAGTTGTGACATTTCATCAATGTTGCCGGAACCGAGTCACAAACCCATTTTTGTGTCCTAATCCTAAATTGAGGAAGGAAAAAAACAACTCCAAGCATTTATTTACCTTCTTTCCCCAACAGAAAATCCAGGAAGTGGTACGTATAGGCCACGCCCACTTTGGTTTCCACCTGAGGCCTTCTTAGCGTGGAATAGATGTTGCCGGGGCTTTGCGTCTCTTCGGCTTTGCGCAATTTCGGAAGCCTACACCCCATATCTCTGCGGAGAGAAGACAAGATGATGAGAATACCCCCCAAAAAAAGCATTGATAGAGTTTCTAAATATAAAAACGCTACATTTTAAGCTCCTGCTGTGGGAAATAACGTGTTTCTTTCTCTCACGCCTCCCCCCCTCCCACACAGTGTAATGCAATAATAGTGAAATATGAAACTGTCAGCCATTACCTGCTTGCCAGGCTGCGATACGGCCGTCTCCTAATCAAACGTAGCTGATTGGGAGCGACATGTTTGATCAGAAGGAATTAAAGCAGAAATGAGAGTGATTTCCTGCCCTGTCAAGCACGGCGGCGGCGGCGGCGACACCAGACGGAGAGGAGAAGGATCCAGAAGAGCTAAGATGGCGAGCGCTTTTGTAGCGCCGCTCGATTTATATGTTGATCCACAAGGTCAGCATTCCATCACAAAGAGATTTTCTCAAGACCGCGCCGGCCCAACAGGCAATTAAAATGACAATTTATAGCGGTCAAAAAATTCCCCTTTTGATGCTTTACAACAAGCAATATGGATCAGGGTTATATAGCATGAAAAACAAATTTTTATAGACAAATAACATTGGATGGAAGGCCAAATAGATATATCGGACAGAAATCGTCAAGCAAATCAGATGTGACAGGCTCCGATTAGATTTAATATGCCACCCGCCACGCTTTACAGGCCGACCCGCATCTCAAGGAGAAAGGCAACATAAAGTCGGGTAACAATCCTAACCTATGACATAAAGCTTATTGTGTAGAAAAAATTTGGAAAATAAAAATGCATTGCAGCTATTTGGACGAGACATTATTCCACTCGTTAAAGCGTGCTAGTAAAAAAAGGTATACTCAACGGATATAAAAAGTCTACACACCCTATGAAGGCCAGGGGTTTTCATGCTATTAAAAATGAGACCCACATAATCTTTACAGTCAGCACACATCTGCTCCCCTTTAGCACTGGCGGAGATACAGGGGGGGCTGCGGGGGCACAGTCCCCCTATTATTTTTATTTTTTTTTACATAACTTTAAATGTGATGCAACCACGTTTGGTTTAATTCATGGAACGTTCCATAAATGACATTTATGGAACTTTATTATTTATTGATATATTAAAAAAACTTGATGAAAGGCTTGTAGACTTTTAATATCTACTGTTTAGGCCTAAGGGACTGTAAGACCTTCTTTGGTGACCTAAAGACTATCAGAAGCACTGACCTACATTTGGAACAAACAAGCTAATATGTGTTCCTTGTAATTGCTCCAATTCGTTCCAAACAGTCTTCGTTTGAATTTCTCTTGGCTGGCTTGCTTTTATTATATTTTGCTGTGCATTTTCTTGTTGCCATATCAATGTAATCTTCAGAATCAGTCGTAAATTCAAATTATATTAGTGATGGGAAGGCATTTCTAATGTGACCTCATAGGATAGCAATTTTGTTTTTTGTCCCTACTGGTACCTTGTATGGTACATTAGTGTCTTTGATTGATTGATCTTCTACAGTATGTCACAAATTGAATAGACAGCCTTTTCCATCCCATTGAAACAAAAAGCAATTAATCAACTAATGGATTGTTAATTTTTTGCCATAATTGATCGGTGCAATTTGCTCACATGCACATAATCGATGGTGGACCAAAATAATTGATTGCTTGCCTGCTTGTATGGCTTTTCTGCAGCTACTTCACGCATTTCAAATTTAATTGAAGATTAACTGTCCGTACTGATAAGCGTGAATGGTAATTTGTTGCCAACATGTTATGCTGCTTGCTGGGAACTACAAAAAAATATATATTTTATCACCTTCTACAGAATCTAAACACTTTGCTCATCCATCCACCCTTCTGTCCACTGAGTCCATCTGTCCGGTGGCTCATAAGAGTTCCCGCTGCAGACGTGATCTCCCGCTGAGCCCATTTAGAGGCGTGATCTACAAGAATGTTTCCAGCCAGCCGCCGTGATGCCTGAGTTATGACTCGTTTCGAATCATGCCAAACATTTTCACTCCAAGCCTGAGCGCACCGTCCAGGCACGGAGTCGGGTCAAGCTCACGGTTGAAGGACGGCAAACGAAGATGGCTGTATTTATGGAGGAACACCAAGAATTTTTTTTCCCCCTTACCAACACTTTTTCTTTCTCCACGTTGACTTCAAACAGAATCTTACCACTTTCACGCAAGCAGCAAAAAAAGGCCTTGACAGCAAAAAAAAAAAAAAAACAGCTATTAAACATGAAGCGACGGGAGGGAGATAAAAAGCCAAGCGAAAGGGGAGAACGCAAAATAGGAGGAAGGCAGACGGGTGTACAGCAAAGGGCTTCTCATTTGAGAATCTCATGTAACAGAGTCTTGGAAATGACAGAGGATTTGCGTGAGAGCGTAATCCGTCTGCTCTGCTATACCTCTTGAAGACACACTCGAGGAAGGGGAAAGGGGGGGGTCGTGTTTGGAGTGGCGCAACAGACGTCCACCAGGGAGTGAGAGTCTGACCGAGCTTGAAGAACATTCACAGTAAACAGCTCGAGTCATCCAGTCAACCTGATCGCTCACCTTCAAAAGCTCATTCCTGGACATTTTTTCTTTCAATTGCCGAGCAGCCAACTATGGCGACATCATTATTTTGCAGTTAAGGGATGGCAATTTGCAGATTTTTTTTAAACTTGGACAGCTTTTGAGCTGAAAATTAGGCTTTTTTTCTTTTTGAATGGGGGATATGAATCATAATGTGAATTTGCTTTGGTTTTGCTGTGTAGACATTAGGTGGCCGTTTCTGCACTTAGTGCTCTCTTCCTTTTTTTTTTTATCATTTAGCAAGTATCATCAAATGAGGGCCCTGCTGACTCACAGTATCCATTAGAGAGAGAAATAGTGAAGAAAGGTAAAAAGACAGGCAGGCGGCATGCCAAATTGCCCCTCCAGCAATATTTAAGTGTTTTTATGAGGCTGGAAAAACAAATGTCAGACATAAGTCTGTCATGTCAAATGCAAGCTTTTTTTTAAATTTTTTTTTTACATTTAATTTGACCAGATTAAGAAGCAAGATGTTTTGTTTACAATGGTGACCTAGCTAAGCAGTCAAGCAACATTGGGGCATATCAAAAATAAATTTCAAACCCAAACTAGGAGCTTTCGGAATCATCATTTTAGTCAGTGTGTAAGAAGAACACACCTGCTCACAATGCCCCGAGCATCTGACAGTTCCTAGCCGAGAAGAACAACCTTTTATTCTTTCTCTTCCCTAAGCTCAAAGGTGCCATCAAAGGTTCCCGTTTGGAAGAATCGGGCCATATCGAGATGAATGAAGGTGTGGTGGAAAATGCTGTGAAAGTGTGTGAGACCCCAGGGGGATTATTTCCAAGGGGGAAGCTTGAAATATGTTTTTTGAGACATCACTTCTGACACCTTCTACGTCTCGGTAAACATACAGCATCTGGAGGCATTTTAAATATAAATATCTACATGATTGTGCGTGTCACAGCAAGCAGCATTGGCTCCACTGGTTTTTATTTTGTTTCCTCTCATATTGGTCACTTAGAAAAGACACCATGCAATGCATTTCTGATTTAAAAAATCTGGAACAAAGTTTTAAATGAAACAAGATTCCAGCTGGGTTTGCAGTGTTCCTTTTTAACTCTCTGCAGGCTCCAAATATATAAAGCAGCAAAAATAATGATGTTAATAATGAGATAACACCATTTTGTCGCACACTTGGCACGTTCGTGACGTCATTGACACCATTCATATAGACTCCGAACACTTTCTGACAGCTATGCGAAACTTCTCGTGAAATGTCACGCAACCATCACTCGCTGGGTTTAAAGTGGCATCGAAAGGGGTGCAAAAAACTTACCGAGGTTGGTGCTCGTCAGCGGGAGCCCAATGTGGAAGCCGTCTCGATCTGCACGGTTGCAAGGGGATGAGGCAGGCGCGTGGATCCGGTGCACTCGAAAGCTTCCTTCATGTGGCGTGGAGATCTTGGGCGTTCTGCTCCCTCACTCACTTGCAAGACTTTTTTTTCCCAACGAGAACGCCCCGTGTTTTTTTGGACAACCACGCCCCCATCAGGTAGCATTTATACTGCTCCATTCCCGTGCATGTTCTGATGCCATTAAGGCTCCAGGTACCCCCACCCACCCCAATCCTTTTAAAAGAAAAATATGAATTCATATTTCATAAGCAGCAATCCAGAGTTATTTATAATTTAAATGTGTCTGACTGGAGGCAGGTGGGTGGCGGCCAAAGGGTGGTCGCAGCACCCAGGGGAACTCCAGTCACACCAGTAGACAGCGACAACAACCCACTAAAAGAAAGATGATGGAAGCTGTTGCTAGGGAAGAAAAGCCAGAGTGGAAAGTGGGAAAACAAGCCACAAACTCCCAAGACACTCCAATTGAACGTGAATTTTTTTAAATTTTATTTAGCCAAACACATAGAAGACCAAAAACACGAACAATGTATTAGAGACAGTGCACAAGACCTGAATGGTCTTAAAACATTTTTAGAACCGACACCATGACAGAACAATCCAGACAAATGCAATAATAATAATAATTTTTAAAAAAATCCACCAAATGTGCAACACAAATGAGGCAATGCTGGTTTTGAACGTTACCAAGTGTAAAAATAAATGAAATGACTTGCATGTGGAAGAATTCCTAAACAAAGAATCTGGTGAGTCATGGATGAGTTTACATTTTGTTTTTAAATGACATTAAAGTCGATGTGGGTGTGAATATTAAAGGATTTTTTTTTGCTATCAAGCTATTCTTACCACATCATTTTCTTTTTTGCAGCGTGCCACTGCCTGAAAAAAAACCCAACAAAATTTTACAAAATAAAAAAAATACAACATAAAATATATAAAAAGGTACAAAATTTGAGCTTAAAAGTGTTTTCTTTTTTTGGTTGGGTAATCACTAAACAACCTGGTACGGTGAGAGTGCTCCGCTCTTCCTCGTGACCCTTTTCTGAGTGATTGTTACACGTTAAAAGCGTTTTGAGGTTGGTGGTCTCGACAAGTTGCGGGTCAAAGTGACTGTGAAGGGACTAGAAAATAAATTAAAATTGGCCTCAGCCAAGCAAACGGCAGAAAGAAAATGCAAAAGGTTGCTGTGGCAGTCGGGTGATTTCCAAGTGTCGTTTTCTCCGTTTCCAGAAGTCATGTAGCCTTCGAAGAGAAGAGGGTGGCTTATTGTCTTCCCAGGCAATCGATTGGCATGTGAAAATCTGAAGCGGGGTGTTGTTACCTGGTGTGCGGTCAGAAGCTGTGAGAACTACAGCACAGTCAGCACGGTCTGAAAGCCACAGTCCATCATGTTCTATAAAAGAACAGAACACAATTTAATAGGTGTCACATTCAAGTCCGGAAGGTATTAACAACAAAAAAAGCAGCAATTGACTGCCCCCTAGTGGCACAAACTCACGTGCTCGCTGTGCCATGCTCGCTGATCAGCTGTCCAGTAAGGTGGAATGTACTGTGTGTAAAAAAAATAAAATAAAATAACAGTTAAGCACAAACGGACAGCTCGCAGAGCAAACTAATCATACCTGGTAGACGCACGGACTCTGAGCATTCATTGGCATCTGTGGGACGGAATAGTTTCCAAATTGGGGGCAGGTGTATGTCTGCAAACATAAGAGCGGCTCTTCAAAAATAGCTCTTAACACCAGCTGATATTTGACATTGTTATTGTTGTGTGCTTTAACTTGCCTGATAATAACGACAGTCATCAAAATGTGGAGGGTGGGACACGCACGCTCCATTTGATGCGCAACAAGAGCAGTGGAGATACTGGGTGGGTCCCACGGGTCCCACCCCCCAAGAGTCAGGTCCCACCCCCCAAGAGTCAAAAGAATGCAACCGCGCCCGTCTTGCCCCTGGGGGTCACAGGAAGTAAAAAGTAAGGAGACGTCGATAACGGTGTGCTCAGAATACGTACGACAAGTCCTCTGCTTGACAATTGCGGGCCCCAGCTTGAGTGACTTCCCTTTCCAAACGACATGTTGCTATAGAAACAAAACAAAACATGTTTGCACAAGAGTTTGTTTTTAATGCATCTTGTGTACTTACATCGATAATTGCCTTGATGTCGACATCCTCATCAAAGTACACAAACCCATAGCTGGAAGAAGGAAACCAACAAATTAAACGTACAATATTTAAAGCATGATAATAACTTTTTATTCATGGTGATATCAGTTCCTGCTGTGACCTCTAGAGGGCAGTGTGGTGCCATGCATGGAGAGTGTACTTAAATATAACAGATTGTACCCTTTGCTGGGCCCTCCACGGTATGTGATGATTTTCACATCCTTTACTGTACCAAAATTTGCAAAGAAGTCCTTCATTTCCTCTATCTTGACCTAAACATTGGGAGGGAATTCCAAGTGGCAAAAATCTTTATTACATGAAAACACATCTTAACATTTGCATTCAATGGCTTATGCTATTTCTCGTCAAGCTCACGCATCCTAACCCTCGGATCGATGCCGCCAACAAAGATGGTGTTGGGAGTCAGCCGACCCTCGGGCAGAACGTAGCCGTTGGGCATCTGGGAGAAAAGGGAATAGTTGCTTCTTGGCATCTGGGTAGCCTACAAATAATAATAATAATATGATTAAAATAGGTTAAATAAGTTACGCCCAACTGGCTCATGAGTCAAAGCCTAAAGATGTATTTTCCTTTTCAAAACTATACGGTCGTGCATCATTACATGCCTCTGTGGCTATTAAACAAGGCATAAAGCACAGTTAAGTGAAATTGCTGCGCTCAAAACAAATGGATGAATAATTTAGGCCTTAGTTCTTGAAATAGATCTCCTCTGATAGCGATGCTTGCTCTTTGATTTTTGATCATGATGAATATGATGATAAAGACTTGTTTGTGCTAAGATCTACACAAGGGTTCCATGAAATTGTTTGCAAAGTTGTGACATACACAGACGTAAGCAAGCAAGGGGGATATCAGGTTCTATTTAAAGTAAGAATAGATTGCACCGTGCAAACTACGACACGACTTTTACTTGACCCCTAAAAGAACAAGAACATGGCGGCGAAGCAACGTGGAAACGTCGCTTCTAGAAGTGCGCCGAAAAACTTAAAAAAAAGAATGAAACGCGTGCAAAGAATAAAAACGTCAACGCGTGCTAATACGTGCACAATTGATAAAATGTTACAGGTACATTGAGCACTGATTTAATAATGACGCTTTTTTTTTTTCCACCAAGTTAGCATGATCGCTTGAGTAATGTAAATTGATGCTAATTAGCGAGGCACTCGCCAGGACAAGTTCAAGTGATTTCGCACTTATATTGTTCTGATTACATCCGGATAATAACGTAGAACATATTGCTTAAAAACTTACCATATTTAAAACGATTAAAAACAGGCCTGTTCGTGAAATGCAAGAAACGCGTGTTTTTTTTCTGCCCAACTCGTTTCACTTACGGACACGCCCCCTTGACCTCACGTGACGAAACTAACAACCAATCAGAAATCAGATTTATTCTCTAAATCCCTACGACACTAATTTACAATAAAGTTTTTATTTTTTTTATACCTTAAAACTGAAGCGTGCATTATTGATTATTTGGGGATAAAATTCGAAAATTGAATATTCTTGCTTCGCAATTTTAACCGCTAGATGGCAGCAAGCTACTTTTTCCAAACTTGCTTGGGGATGACACTCATTGGAGCGCAATCAATTTTTATTTTCTCTACCGTCAAATCATATACAACAATGGTCAAAACATGATTCAATAAAGATGTACAGTAGTAGAATTTATAAACAAAACCTATACAAACCATTAAGAGTGAGGTTGCTGCGTCTTTTGCATAGGTGCTTTTAGAACATACTCAGCAAATTCTTGAAAAGGACGTTTGAAACATCATGTTAAGGAGTTGGTGGTGCTCCTATGGCGCTGTTATTCAGGAGTGCTCCTTTGTGGTGCAGGCCACATGTTTTCCCTTCTCAGTAAAGCAATTGCATCAGCTTCCTCCTCACATTATAGACTATAAAAGTATTGTAAACAAAGACAAAAGACAAGGGTAACATTTCATTTTTTGCTGGTGATGACTTTTATTGGGGGTTCTCATAAATGCACTGTCGTTTGTGAACACAAGATGAAATGCAGCACATTGTTGTCAGACAATGAGGACCAAAATATGACAAGGTAGAGTACAAAGTTTCAGTCAGGAAGTAAAAAAAAAAAATAAGGGAAACTTTCATTTTATTTTGTCTGGCGTTCACCCTTGAGGGGGCTGCCTTGGCATCCATCCACAAGCAATGCATCATAATAATTTCCCCAGAATGTTCCAGTAAAAGCTGTGGCCATGATAAACCCAAGAACATTGCATGAGATTTTGCAGGCAGGCCACTCTGCCAATGCATTTGCTGAATATTAAGACATTTTGTTGATCTCATGCATTTTAAAATGCCGTTTAAATATTTAAGTGCTGTTTAAACAGCATGAAAACAATTGCCTGAGGCTTCTTTTGAATAAACAAGTGGCAACTTAAAACTTCAGAGGAGCGGATATTTATACATTTATATAAGACAAATGGTGGATTTATTACTTTTGATATACTTAATGATATTTATTTATTGTGATTTTGAGGATAATTACAGGCCACATATTTAATGTGATGAGAATTGGCATTGCATGTCTGCGAGGTGTGTCTATTCCTGCTCTCATCCAATTTACTCTTTTTTTTTTTTTAAGGTTGTGCCATGCCCACTCCGCGTGCTTGAATGGGGGAGGCGTTAAGACGGGCAGCTAGGGTGAGAGAGAGAGAGAGAGAGCGAGAGAGAGAGAGAGAAGTTTCCTGCGCTTGCAATATCCGACTGCCTTCCTTCCACTATGACACGTTCCCATGCATGTGCAGCCTGTGTGCATGTCTCCTCGCAGAGGAACCTGTGAAGCCAACATACCTGTCGCCATGGCTGAATTCGGGCAAAGCAAGCGCGTCGGTGCACCGGTGGCTGCTTGCGCCTCTCCCGCTGCTGTTCCTGCTGATGCTGCAGCCGCAGGGAGCCCCGAGACACGCAGAGGAGCAGAGCCGGTATCTAACGGCAGCTGCAACCCCACAGACCCGGCAAGGACGCTCCATAGGGGGTCCAGCTGTGACTCCCCGACGTGGGAGGGCTTGGAATCGGCCACCAATTCCATACCGCGACGCAGCAGTCTCATTAAGGTAGGCCAGTTGGTTTGAAATGCAACAGAAGCTTTTGAGGTTGGTACAACAAATTGGAAATAGAAAGAAAAGATGAGATTAAAAGTTGTATTAACGGACATGACACGCAAATAGTCACTTGACAGTGTCCGCTTATGTTTATTATTATTTTAACTCGTGGCTCCAAAATCCTAATCGTGCAAGATGCTACCTCCAGCTCACCTTTGACCCTTATGAGGTCACAAACACAATATGATTAAATTACTCTAACCCAATTAACAATATCAAACAAAATGATTGTTGCTATAGAACTCTCTTGAGGGCACGTACCTAACTGTTGAGCAACAGCTTCTGTTTTCTTCTTCCTCCTCCTCACGTTATTTGACCACGCCAGCTGCAGAGGAAGTTGCCGATGATGTCATATATTGTGTACACGGTGTACATTAAGTAGCTCAATGTGTTCTATTGGCCTTCAAGATGGCATGTTGTGTTCCGGTGGCAAGATAACACCAGGCGACGTCACTCAGCACTCCACTGACTAAAGAGGAGGTGAAGGAACGGAACCACCTGCTGCAGTGTGAAGTCATCACTCTGCCTCATATCGACGGCGACTCCCATGTTCTGTTTGTCTGTGATTCCGACCGTTGATGCCCAAATGTCCTTTAAGAAGCCGTATTTGGTTTGGAGCCAACAATATTTTAATTCCGGCGCTGGTTATAGCACACCTAATCGATAAGGCTTCTCCCCTGACGTTGTCCTCACCTACTTTTGGTTCCGTATTGATTTTGACTCGCTGTTGGTCTCCAAAGCGACCGCCTCCTTAGACATGGCTATTGACTTCACCAACGATTATGTTTATTTTCAGCAGTGTGACGTTTGTTTGGGATTGAAATGAGTCATTAGCCCACTTGTCATAAAAACGACATCTTTCAAATGTTTGTTTAAGTCATTTTACTATTTTGGAAAATTTACAAACAGAATTATTTTTTTTACTGTACTGTAAATAACTAGAATTTGAAATACTAAAAACTTTTTGGTTAGTTTTGTATTTTTAGGCATCAGAAAAAAAAATTGTTTATTATGCTATAACTGCAAATCATCCATAATACAACGGATGTGATTGAAGTTGCGTTCCTTGAGGGGGCTCGGCAAATTTCAAACAACATAATTTTCATTTCAACCAGAAGTAATTTAGCGGCCAGCATCGCCATGGCAACCAGCAAACCGCGGAATCCAGCTGATTGTACCGGTTGAACTATCGTGGCTCATGTTATTGTTGTAGCTTGTGATGTAATCAATCTACCCGCAAGTTGCCGTATTTGTAATAACATGTCGGGGTAGTTTGAGTTTCTCATCAAATACAGTTCTGCACTTTTTGTTTGGGAGTGCAAACTGGACAGTTGGCCAATTTCCTCACTTTGTTCATGATGCAACGTTGCTGTTCAGTGATGACACTTAACTGTCACTAAAAAAAAAAAAAAAGGATCTGGGGCCCCTCCCATGGGGATGCTAAAATGGAGCAGATGATCGCCGTTACCCAAGCAACTGTGATGTCATTTTTAGTCGACATTAAATAGCAAAATGGCCGCTCCTTAAATTAGATAAAAACTTGCTGCTTTGAATCGAAATAGCGGGGTTAGATTAGTGGTGGCGCCTAGAACATATTGGAAAGATTTGACTTTCACTGTTTAAGTAGGGTAAGTCCCCAGTGAAGGCCCAGGTGCCAAATCCACAATCTACAACTGGGATTCAGTCAAATCCACATAAGATAAATAAGCACATAGTTGAAAGGATGATTGATACCCAAAAAAAAAAAGTCACCTCCTGGCTAAATATTAATATTCAGCAGATGTTTATAGAGCGCTATTGATTCTCTATCTTTGCAAGAAAAGAATATTTCTCAAAATGTCATCAATCTTAGTTTGGGCATTTGTGTGAGTCGGCTTCATCAGTATGCACATTGAGATGTGGAGGATATGCAGCCAGCAGTTTGGATCAGCATCCTTAGCGTGCTTTAAACCGTGTTAGCATGCATAAGCATGAGCCTGCACAGGCCTTGCTCAAAGCATATGCAATCAAACATCCTCCCTTTGCAAAGACTAGTTAGTTCTGACACTTTTGCCCAGTCAAAGCAATTAACTCAACTTTTGATTTCTTCTACTTCAAATCATGCATACTCCTCACATGAAGAAACTATTTTCACCTTGATGGCTTCTAGTAAGTGATGTTACTTCTCATATACTCGGCTTCTGTGGTTTTGACTTTTGGTAAAACAGACCTTAATGATACTGTGTGAAAGTTTTTCAACGGCACCACAGTCGCTCAGTTACTGTGAGAACGCTCACCACATTTTCAATCGGGCATTATTTGTACACCCAGAATGACCACAAGTACTTCCTTACCTCTGTGGCTAGACAGACCCAGCAGAGTCGTGACACACTTCACCAGAAAGCGCTTCAACCACTGCTTATTTTCCAATCAACTGATTGACTGTTCAATTTCACAAGTGCTGTAAAGCCCCCACGTAATCTCAGGGTCAAACACGGAACGTTCACGTTGTATTTCTATGTCGTTTGAGTATGGCAAGAAAGAAGAGGTTAATATAGAGATTGCAATTTTAAGCAGGAAATATGGCTTTAATTCTAAGATAGTGCTTTCTATGTTGGTTTATACTGCCCTCCGGTGGCCAAGGTGGGCACAACAGAAGGAGCAGCATAATGTCCATTGAATTGAAGCAAAAACATTAATACTTATGTTTTTTATGGTATATATATATTGAAAATTGATGTATTATTATCATTATTATTATTACTTAGTTTAATTTAAGAAAGTGTAATTTTTTTAAATTTGCAGCTTAGATTGGAGTCGTGATGGACAATTAATTCCAAGTAATATTTGGTTGTGAAATTATTAATGCTAAAGTATGCTGCATCAGTGTAAGCCTCCAGACTAATGATGTGCAATGTGTCATTCTGTAATGCCTGTCAACTGACTAATGAGCACTCGAGGTCACGCAGGGGCTTACAGACAATAAGCAATTACAAGTGTCATCGTCTACATTATTGTCTAACAACCCCCCCACCCGCCAAAAAAAGAAAAAGTTTTCTATTCCTTCCTCCGGCATGTAATCACTCTGTTTTTCTTCCGTTGTCTGGTGTGACTGATCACTGGACGTAATCCGTTCAGTCGTGCCCATTCCTCATTCAACTCCATCCTCACACTAACAATGTGCCACTCGGTCCGTCCACACCGAATCATTCTGGGATGAGAAGTAATCTCATTACAATGACAATCGGACGACGGTATTAGCAGCAATCTGTGGTACATCTCAGGAAATGAAAATAGCCATCCAGAAGTATTCATGATTGATTTACTTTTATATTACGATTCTTATAGAAGGGTGCATCTGACTTTTTTTTTTTTTTTCACTTTGACACTTTATTTCTGTACGGTCACATCACTCACAGCTTTTCATTAATGCGCCCACCACAAGCTGCAGCCTTTTGTGAGAATCGGACCACCATGACCTTTGTCCCATGAATCAGCCGCTGGACATAATCAAAGAGGAGCCTTGTACCTTGCTCCTCTGATCCATTCAAAAATCTTTTGTTCTTGTATGTTGAAAGAGTTCATTTGCATTTCAGTCTGTAGCTACGAGTTGGTTCATTTACTTTTGGAGCATAATTAATTGTGGGCCATGGAAGGTGAGCGACCTGTACGTGTCCGTTAATTGGATCTGTGTTGATGAAAGGATGGGAAAAGTGGACACTGGATCTTTTGTGGTCTCAATGGGAGTTAATCAAAAGTGTTTTTATGAGTTTTTTGGTTTTTTTTGGATCAGCCCGGGCATACTCGAAAAATACACTGATGCATCAGCTCGGCTTTGCGTGTGAAAGTTTGCGAAAGCCGAGCCATTGGTTCAATTGGCTTAAAATGTTCTTCTGATGAAATAAAGTGAAAAACAGGAAGCGTCAAATAAAACGAGTACTTTTTTTCCTCTCTCTGTGCAAGTATCGCACGCCCAAAGGCATGACGCGTATTTTTAGATGGCCGCCTCCCTGTGTCATCACAAAATAGCTATAAGGGGGGAAAAAGCTATCACCATTCAGAGCACTCCTGTGTCCTTAATGAGGCGATTCCTGGAGGATTTGTGACGCTTAGACGGCCGGCTCCCGAGGAAAATCGTTCATTTTCTGTGAATTATGTTCCCCTTTTTTCACACGCTGCACATGAATGACTTCTTCTATGACCCAAAAATAGAATCAAACTAACGTTAAAGATTAGATGTGTTTATTGTCCACTAGACATGAATAAGGTTTGCGTTCCCAACGTGGGTGTTTGCATCTTTACTCAATTTACCTTTAATTGAATTAACAACAATTGCATTACATTTTGTATCCTTCCATAGATGAGCTCCAATCAAATATGTTTGATTAGATTTGATCAGGGTCACTAAATTGAATGGAGTCATCCACCTAATATTCGTTTTTTATTCGACGCACTCCCCTGGGGTGTGTTCAGCGTCTCACACGGATGAATTGAGCTGGGATATAATAACAGCGTCAGAACGCCGCAGCCCGCTTGCTTTGGTTTAGTCGGGTATGATTAATGGTGTCATGTTGAAGAGCAAGGGCAAACAAAGGCTTTTAAGCATGATATGAAAACAACAGATTGGCATGAACGAGTGTGTAGGCTAAATAATCTGTGTTTATGTACCATTATATAAGATTATTTTAATCCTCGGACATCTCCCGGGAAAGTATTTTGTCACGCTTATGCAAAGAATACACTCAATTGCGTTAATGTCAATCTATTTTTCGTGGTAGTTCCTCTGCTCTTTACCTCAATCAAGCTCTCCCTTCAGGATGGCTCCCGGGCGGGTCGAGAGAGAAAGAAGACCGTGTCCTTTAGCAGCAGCCTATCAGAGAAGAAGATCAGGAGCGTGTCCGACTGCATCCACTCAATGGTGGGTTCGCGGCCGTGACCTCTTGCGTAACTGGACATGTCATGATATGTTTTGTGTTTAGGTGGAGGGGAGCGATCTGAAAAAGGTGCGGCCCAACTCTCGCGTGTATCAACGTTACTATCTGCTCGACGCGGGCCTGCAGGCTCTGTGCTGGGAGCCCTCCAAGAAGGATTCGGACAAAGCCAGGATTGCTCTGGCTTCCATCCGAGAGGTCAGTCAAAATGACTTCACCCAATCACATGGGTGGCTTTGTTTTTACCGTGACGTGGGCGTGTCTCGTATTTTAGGTGCGGACAGGTCGTAACACGGAAATATTCCGCACCAGTGGCGTTTATGAGCAGATTTCCGAAGACTGCGCCTTCTCCATCATTTATGGAGAGCTCTATGAGAGCCTGGACCTTGTGGCCAGCTCTACAGAAGTGGCTAATATTTGGGTGACAGGCTTAAGGTAAAAGAGACTGAATTTGGCCACAGTTATTACAGCTTTTTAATTCTTTTAAATTTCATTTAATTAATGATTTTTTTGTGACACTCCAGGTATCTGAAACAGTACGGGAAGAATGCCTTGGACATGCTTGCCAGCAGACAGCACAGCCTTCGTCTTGGTTGGTTGGAGCAGCTTTTCTCTTCTGCTGCTGATTTGGATAGTCAGAAGGACATCGAGCAAAGTATTTGCTTGCAGTCCGCCGTCAAACTCATACAGATGCTGAATCCGGGGCTGAGCAATGGAAAAGTGGAGCACAGGTTTAGAGAACTTCAGAGGCGTCGGACTGAACGTCTATCTCTTAATAATGGCTCAGAAGCTAAAGACAAAATCCAATCCACGCCCGAGGCGAGGGTCACCCAGCAGGAGTTCATTGAGGTCTTTCATGACTTTTGCACACGTCCAGAGATTTACTTTCTCTTGGTACAGTTCTCCAGCAACAAAGAATTCCTGGACACCAAAGACTTAACGAGGTTCCTCGAGGCCGAGCAAGGCGTCACCCAGGTCGGTAAATGAATCCACACACTGGAGCACAATCCCATCTTTAACTCTATGTGTCTGCCCTCACTCAGGTGTCAGAAGAAGACAGCTTGAGTCTCATCCGGTCCCACGAGCCTTCAGATGAGGGCCGGCAGGAGGGCTATCTGTCCATGGATGGCTTCAACAACTACCTGATGTCACCCGAGTGCCATCTCTTTGATAGGGAGCATGACAATGTGTGTCAGGACATGTCCCAGCCTTTGTCTCACTATTTCATCAACTCCTCTCATAACACCTACCTCATCGAGGACCAATATAAAGGACCGTCAGATGTTTCCGGCTACATCCGGGCGCTTAAGATGGGCTGCCGATGCGTGGAGGTGGACGTGTGGGATGGTCCCGATGAAGAACCGGTGGTGTGCACCGGACATACCCTTTGCCGTCCTCTCGCTCTGCGCAGCGTGTTGGAAGCAATCGGACGTTTCGCTTTTGTTACATCCGAGTATCCCTTGATTGTGTGTCTGGAGAACCACTGCTCGCTTGGACAGCAGAAAGTGATGATGCAACATCTGGTGGAAATACTCGGGGATCAACTCTTGATGCATTCCCCAGACGTGAGCGGGTCATACCTTCCCTCGCCGCAAGCCTTAAGGCATCGGATCTTGCTGAAAGGGAAGAAGCTGAAGCCCGGTTGGGATGCAGAGGATGGTGAAGTCAGTGAAGAAGATGAAGGAGCTGAAATGTGTCCAAATATGAAGGTAATGATCAACGGCGGGGCAGCGATCGAAGACAGTCCGAAAGAAAAAAGAAGTATCCATTCAACAACGGCCAACCGGTGTAAGCCTCCTCATGTTCCTCACAAAAAAGTCCTCCTGCTGAAAGAGCTTTCAGACTTGGTCACTCTTTGCGAGTCGGTCCACTTTCTCGACTTCCCCACATCGACCCAAAGCCAAAAACCTTGGCAATTGTGCTCCTTTAACGAGATCCAGGCCAGTCGTCTGGCCGGCGAAAGCCCCGGTGACTTTGTCAACCATAACAAACGTTTCCTCTCACGGGTTTACCCGAGCCCAGTGCGCATTGATTCCAGCAACATGAACCCTCAGGACATGTGGAAATGCGGTTGTCAGATTGTTTCGATGAATTTCCAGACAGCTGGACTGATGATGGACCTCAACGCAGCCTGGTTCCGGCAGAACGGAAATTGCGGTTACGTTCTGCGGCCTGCCATCATGCGGCAGGAGGTATCTTATTTCTGCGCAGATACCAGAGACACGGTGCCTGGGGTGTTGCCTCAGCTTCTCCATGTCAAGGTGTGAGGGAAGACCACAAGCTCACCACAGAATTCTTGCTAGCTCATCCAATACTCATGATTATGTTCTGAAAACAGCCCATGTGCTGACCCTTCCCAGGTCATCAGCGGACAGAACCTTCCAAAGCCGAGAGGTTCTGTGGCCAAAGGGGATGTGGTGGACCCTTACGTCATCGTGGAGATCCACGGCATCCCGGCCGACTGCGCGGAGCACCGCACCAGGACCGTCACCCAGAACTGCGATAACCCGGTTTTCGACGAGAGCTTCGAGTTCCAGATCAATCTACCGGAGCTCGCCATGGTTCGCTTTGTGGTGCTGGATGACGACTTCATCGGGGATGAGTTCATAGGTCGGTTAAGTAAGATTGAGTTGTTTCCGATTGACTGACCCGAATCTTCTTCCGTAGGTCAGTACACCATCCCGCTGGAGTGTCTCCAACCGGGATACCGTCACGTTCCGCTTCAGTCTCTGACCGGTGAAGATCTTCCCCACTCCAAGCTCTTTGTCCACGTGGCCCTCACCAATCGTAGAGGAGGGGGCAAGCCTCACAAAAGGGGCCTGTCCGTGCGGAAAGCCCGCAAGAGACGCGACTACACGGCTCTAAGGGATTTAGAAATCCGTTTCGTTGACGATGTCTTCAAAATGGCTGCCCCTCTGTTGAGAGAGGCCACGGACTTGAGGGAGAACATGCAGGTGAGTCCGACTGTATATTTTTCCTTTCCATTAGCTTCTCATACAAATTTGCCATTTCTATTTCCAAACAGAATTCTGTGGCTATGTTCAGGGAGCTATGCGGGGTGCCGGCCGTGTCCAACCTCATGCAGTGCATCCTCGCTCTGGGCTCCAGAGTGAGAGGACCCGATGGAACGCCTTTACTACTCTTTGACCTTCAGAAGCACTACCCCACCCTGGAGCCTCAGGGACCCCTGCCTGATGTCCTTCGCCGTGTTGTCTCCACATATGACTTGGTGAGGAAGGAAAAGAGCTGACAGTAAATATGCATATTGTTCCCCCCCACCTCCTCCAGATACACGAGATCTCTGAAGTACATGGAAAGGAAGGAAACGCTAAACAAAAGCCACAAAGATCACCAAAAGCGCCACCGCCCATCTTCCTGTCTGCTTCACACAACAATGAACACCCCTTGTGTCGACTGCTTCCTTTTCGAGCACATATTTTGCCCCAAAAACAAACTAGAAGATCTCCATCTGAATCTTTACAGTCAACTGGCCCCGCCCACTATGTAGAATAAGCTCCGCCTCACCTGTGACCTAAAGATGACTATAGAAAATACATAAATGGATCCTCATTTTGCTTTTTAATTCTTCCACTTATTCACAGTCGCTGCCCTTTTCCTCCTTTTCCCCTGCGGGCTTGTTTCAACTGTGGCTGACCCACATAAAGGCGACTCGACGCAGATGTGCACTTCGACTCCGCCATTTTGCTGAATATTACACCGATTTACGGCCGCGCTAGAAAACGAAAAAAAAAATAACGTCTTGATATAATCTTATCAAGTTGTAATAAAGGCTTTGGTGCGTCGACCTAATTTAATTACACTTGTTTGCGTTCCTATAAGCGAGTCGTATTTGAAGTCGCTTTTCATCAGTTGAAAAAGATTACGACCGTGCTGAATCTCATTTGCATATTGACTAAATATATTTTCCCAGCGCCGGCTTAACCGGTATGTTGCATTTACGTGCGTGTGTGTGAATGTTGATCATTAGTTTGTTAAACAGCGGGGTCACATCCCTTCAGTCTTTGCAAACCCAAGATAAACATTAATCAGCCGGAGGCAAGTAATGTTATTACTGTGCACTGTGGTCATTACTCTAAGTGAGTGCTTCTATTGGTCTCCAAGGATTCCTCCACAATGTAGAAGCATGACTCTAATCTGGCATGTTCATTATTTTAATTACCACTAAAGCTTTACGACTGCATTGGAAATGTGCATTAATTTGTTTGATTTGTAGTCGATACTGTATGTTTGTCGATGCAGATGGTCCAGGCCAGCAAAGCCGTGTTTGAGCTCGCTGATGGAATCCATGAAAGGATTCTGAATATAAAGAAGACAGGTGAGTGGAAATAAATAATAATAATGATCTACCTGTCGAATGCATTTGGAAACAAATCTTTATCGTCACTCTACAGTGCACCCTGATATTTATCGTATTTTCTTCCCATCACATTTTTGTTGACTTCAGCATTTTGACTCCACACTTGTCAGCCTAGGGCCATTAAACAGCATATCATGAGTTTAAGGGTAAAAAAAAAAAAAGAGATATATTTGTTATGGGCCAGCGGGATTCACATGCCGGTTTGAATAAAGAATGCTTTGACAGAGATGAATGTAGAGCTTGTAAATATTTCCCCACCTCTCCTTTGGTTCCCTTTTCATAATCATGTGACACAGGCATTTATTTGACCTGTCACCCATATAGCATATGTATATTATAAAATACATTTTCCACCAATCGGCAGCACTTGTATGTACTTGCCTGCCGTGTGAGAATCTGCAGAGCTTGAGGTCACAAAGTACATGCAGTAAAGATGCCAATCAGGGAATCCCATGGCGACGGTCACTGGGAGGGAGCCACGGGATGTCTGGGAGCTGCAAGAAAGCAGAGATAAAAACCATCAACTTCACAAAAGGGGGAGTCAGATACTGTATTTGAGAAATAAACAGTTGATTAGTCCATTTGATATAAACAGTTGCTATGGTGCTCACGTTGTATACATTACATGGCTTTGTGTTGCCTAGCAACGCTGACATTTAAGTTTCAGGCAACTTTTGTGTGTGTGTGCAGAATGGGAAAATTAAACTCCAAGATGTTTATTCCTCACTTGTGTGTATGTGTGAGGGGGGCGGCGGACACACACGTGTAACATTTGGACTTGTGTTGACGGTTCACGGTTTAATGTGCGCCCCACGTTAACCCACTTCACTGTTTCCATGGCAACTGTGGGACGGTGGCCCGGGGCGGCCAGAGGAAACCAGATGCACAGAACAATTCAGAGCACACATACAAAACAGCGGTCACCAGTTTCGATTCATTTTTATTTTTATTAGGTTCAGCTTGTGACATGCAATACAGGATCTGCGCCAAAGCAATACTTTTATATTACACGTGGTTTTATCGTAGATAAAAATGCCACGAAAGGTTGGGAAACGCTGCTCTCTTTAAATCACTTGGATGTAATTCGGGATGATTTTATCAAAGTACTAACCTTTCATTTGGCTTTTTGCAGCCATGACATTCCACGAGGATCTACAAAGCCTGGCGGCAAAGGAGGGCTTGAAAGGGCGTAAGGTGGGTCGAGCTGTGGAGAGCTTCACCTGGAACATCACCATCCTTAAGGTCAGAAACATTAAAACGACAATCCGCATTTGAGTCGCTTTGCTCACATTTGACTCATCTGTCAGGGTCAGGCTGATCTTCTCACGCATGCCAAGGCTGAAGTTCAGGAGAACATGAAGCAGGTGCACGACGCAGCCCTGACGGGGAACCTCGCCAGGGATGGTCGAGGAGTTACTAGAGTGCGCTCGCAATCACGGAAAAGCCAGCACGACAGTCCCACCTTGAGTTAGTTAGTGACAGGTTAGGGTCATAGGTCATCATGGGTCGTCCGTCAACTACACTACACTTGCCGCTCGCTGCCAAGGAATACTCCATTTAATATTTGATATTGTGAGGTCTGTCCATCTTGGTTGTGAAAACTCAATTTTGGAACTTTGCTGTTGTGCAATCTGTTTTTAAAGTGAGAAATAAGCACACAAAATACATCCAATGGACTTTAGCGATATTATCAATAGTGTGACTAAGCCATTTGTTCCTTTAAATTTGTTAAGTAAATTAAATTGACTTCACAAAAACTTAAATCATCTTTCCCCATTGAAATGAATGCAAATGCCATTAATCCGTTCCAGCTTTGCAAAAATACCCAAGTCTTTGTAATATTTTTTTCTGGAAAATAGCACCTTATAGTCCTTACTTAGTGACTTAAATAGAATGTAATTTTTTTTTAACTCCATGTAATGTTATGTGGTTTGCTTAAATATAGAATGTGTTAATTCTCTTTGTTTAGGTTGACAATAAGCTTAAACTGGGAAGAATTATTGACAAAAACTTTAATTAACAAATTTGCACAAATATAGTGAAGATAAGCGGTTTGGAAAATTGATGGATTTTTTTTTTTTATCTAAAATGCACAACCTGAACCCATCAGTGCGTCACGTGAAAACATCTGCCTCCTGTCTACTGTTGCCTTTGCCTGCAAAATAGTGTACAGTATTTTAATATGATGTTTTTCTTTCCTTCTGCTGTCAAAAAGAGTATTTTACATAAGTGTAAACATTCCAGGTCCATCTGTGCAGTCATTGTGCAGCTCCAGTCCACGAGAACCTTCTTCACAAATGGAGATGTAAATAAATTAGTTTTAAAAAGAGCACGTTGTTTTTCAAATATATTATGTACGCATTTTGACTATTTTTAAGATTATAATTGGAAATGCCAGTCATGAAGAAGAAGGACTTTTTATTTGTAGTGAGTAATGCTGAGTGGGCAGTTGGGGGAGGAAGCGAGGGAGGAGGTTGTGTGAACTGCTTTGGTTTCCACCACAAATAGTTCACATTGGTAAAAGCTTCACATTAAAATCAATAAGACATCCCATCATTTCAATAAATCAGTAGAAACCGATGAAGGTTTTTAAGCATGGAAAAAAAAAAAAAGATTAAAATCACAGTGGGATTTTGTTCTGTTAAGAGGCACTATTTTTTTGAGAGGGGGATGGAGGCGAACAATGTCCTTGACAAGGAGGCCGTCATCCCTCATTCTTAACAGAGGCGTAAATGTCCTCTGAAGGGACACAAAGACATAACGTGGGTTGATGGTAACGAACAGAAGACATTACGAATCAGGCTCATCACTCAAGAGGACGGACAGACGGAGTCCTCTGTGAGATAAATTGCAGCTTAACTACATACAGTCATTATTTGGCATGGACAGGTGGGAGTCTACAGTGGTACCTTGGCTTACAAGTTGCACAATTTACATGTTGATTTTGAGTTGTAATGTGTTAGTGTTTATTAAAAAAAAAAAAAAAAAGGTAGTAGCAGCCGAGCCCTACAGTGCTGTGTTTGCATTATTTGTGCCAGCATGGTATTGACTTTCTTTTTTCTAACTATGGGTCCCCAAAAACACAAGTGATAGTCAAAAAATGCTTTAACGTGCTAAAAAAGAAAGCTGAAGGTGAAGAAAGTGCAAAAAATAAAAAAGTGAAAGTGGAAATTTTGTGCAATTAAGGGAATACAGAATTTCTTTGGAATCTATTGTTATAAAATTGTTTTTATTTAATATTGCACATGGCAATTTTTTCTTATTAAAAAAAAAAAATACAAAAAAAAATTACTCCAAGGTTAGTCAAGTCAAGGTACCACTGTATTCTGCATGGGTTTAGAAAGTTCTGAAAAGATAATATGGGCAAAGGCTGCCGCTCCATGTCGCAGTCTACAAGTGCAACTTTAAAAAGGCTAGCAGCTTCTCAAAAAGCCCCCTCCCTCTCTCCAAGTCCATTATGGCAACCTCACGAAGGAGATACGGTAAAAGAGGAAGTAGAGGCGGGAGTGGTTTACTTGTTCAAAAATCACTTGGGTTGACGATGGTGAAGTCCGAGTCCTTGCTGGTGGTGGAGCCTTCGTCCGGGCTGGAGGAGCCCGAGGCGCCGACTCCCGTCAGGGGGTCGTTAAAATTCCCGGCGGCTCCTTCGGGTTCCATGCGCACCAAGCCGCGGCCTCGCCTGATGGGAGGGGTGAGCGCCGATGCGGCCCTGCCTCCGTCGGCGCCCTCGCCTTCCTGGGAGATGAGGATGTAGTCTTCCCAGTTCTTAGCTTCCGAGCCCATGGAAGACTGCACCTGTACAGGAGAGGACGGTCTGCAATTTTTATTTTAGCGAGCTCAGCTGAAATGGAAATTAAAAAAAAAAAAAAAAACATGTCAGGCTTGGGGTGGATGACGATGCAAAAAAAATTGACATTGCACAAGGTTTAATTATGACCGGGAGTCCTTTGCCTCCATCTTGTGACATATATAAGCAATTACAAATCTTCTTTGGGGGGGGGGGGGGGGGGGTATCAATTATCTACATATCATCACTATTCGCAACTATGCACATTTACAGTTAAGTATTTTTTGAACAATTTGTTTTCCAACAAGGACCTGAATGGCAAAATTTACAACAGGTGTTTGAGCCATGTGTTACGCCAAATATGAACTTTTTGCATTTAGTTGGAAATTGAATTCCTCAATTTAAGCGACTTTTAGAGATGGACCCGCCTCTAGAAGTTGAGGACAATGAGACGATGTCAAACAGTGAGACAAATCTGAATTATTCCACACATTGAATTTAATACACATCATTCATTCTGTAGTGTCATCGCCAATGAACCTCGTGAGGCGTCATCATTTGCTCCTCCTCCTCCTCCTGCTGCTCCTCGTCGTCCGCCATCTTGCTCCCTCCGTCTCCGTTGGGGCCTCGCCTTGGCCCGCCAACTTGCAGTTGTCGATTTCCGCGGTGCGCGCCGAGAGCGCCGAAAACGGTTTCCCCCGCTGAGGTGTAGTGGTTGTCTGCAATGTTGATCTCCTCGTTCTCCCCGGCTTCTAACTGGCTCTGGTTGAAGCGCAGCGCCCCTTTGAGGATGTCTTTAATCTGACAGGAAGTGAGGTAAGAAGATCTTAAAAAATGTGGTCGCTTGGGGTGTGTCGCACTTTATCATCTCACCTGTTTGAGCCCCGCCAGTGAAACAAGAACCTCGTCTTCTTTTTGCAAATGTTCTTGCAAAATCACTTCCTGAATTTTACCTGAGGACAAATGCCAAAGAGAATTTTTTTTCTGAAGCAAACAGTTGGCGTGGATTCGTTGAACTTACAGATGTGGCTGTTCATCATCTTAGCACAATATTTACTCATGGCCTCCAAGTCGTTTATCTGTCCCTGCAAGAACGAAACCTGGGCCTCCAAATCCTCCTCCTGCCACCCATAAAATAAATAAATAAAATATAAAAAGATAAACAGCAGACCTTGAGAGCGTCTCACCGTCTCCTTCCTGGACATGCTCTTGCTGTGGGAACGCGAGCGAGTGATCTGGAAAAACGACTCTTTCTTGGCGGCCGGGAGGGGCGGCGATGAGGCGCTCAAGTCGCTTCCGCCTCTGGAGAGCGGCAAGGGCGGCGAGGATGACGACTGACGCGGCCTTGCGGCGAGGTTTTCAATGCTGGGAGAGGAGCCTTGGCCTGAGAGGGAAGATGAAGAGTCATGAGTTGAGAAGAAACAACAAGCCCACCTACTGAAGCTGTCTGTCATCTCCCCCTGCTGGTCATAACCAAGTATGAGACAGACAAATTGTTTAGCATGCAAAGAGACAAGTGGTCATGCTTTACCTTGGGTGTCGGTCTGCGTTGGGACCTGAGAAGCTCCACCTGAAACCGCATCTAACATTCGATAGTCAAGCTAGTGTGCGCAAGCTAATTAGCTTCTGTTGCGTACCTTTACCGAGATAGACGGGCATGCTCTCGGACTTCAACAGGCGGTAGTGCTGTGATTGGGCGTGGCCTTGGGTCGGAGGCGTCGCTTGGGTCGTGGGAGGCTCGGCGAGAGGGTGCGGCAAAGCGGGTGCCGAGGTGGAGGTGGGGGAGGTGGGACGCACGTCGCTGTTGATGGGCGACGCGGCGCCGGTGCCTGTCGAGATGGCCGGCGCGATGAGCTTCCTGCCGAAGTTGAGCAGACTGCTGGACACTTTGTTGATGTTCAGGGGGGCTGCTTTGGTGCTGGAACTTGAGAAGAAGGTCAAGTTAAGATCAAATATGGAATAAATGGTGGCATAATTTTAGAAAATACTTCTTGAGTGTTTACACCAAGTGGTAAGAACCAACGCTTTACTGTTAAAACTAATTCTGAAAAGTCAATACGTTTTTTTTCCTTGGGAGACTTATGAATGGTGATGAAAACATCAAACAATCAGATTAGCTTGGACCTTCAATCTTAAAAAAAAAAAAAGAAGCTTAAATAAAAGAAAGCGTGTTGCTTTATAAAGCTTGTTTTGTGTTTATTCAGTGGTAAAGGTCAACCTTCTGTATGCTCGCCAAAGACAATCGATTGGCCTCCAACTATTCAACTGATTCCAATGTTTTCATAATCATTTTTAAAAGGTCAATTTGTTCTGTATCCAGATACTTAGTGAATACAGCAAGTAAACATTTCTGCTTTATGTACTCACTGGTCAAAGCATGTGAGTTTTTGTTTGTCTAGTTGTCTGTAATATTTATTCTGTTAATGACTTTCAATTTACCGTGTTTTATTCATCAGGTCGGCGCCCCTCGTTTTGTAGTAATCCAGGTTCTGCTGGAACTGGTAGTTGACAGGTCGGGGATGGTTCTTCAACAAGCAGTGAGTGAGAGAGAGAAACATTTAGTGGAGTGAAAGCGCTTAATCCAAATGTGGCCGGGAATTTTTTTGTGAAATTGGCCAATATGTATGAATGACAACCTTGCGGAGAAATGTGAAATCAATTTTTAATCATCACACACGCTTGAGCATGACTTACTCTGGGATCTCGGAGGAAGAGAGCTTTCTGGAGCAGGGAGTTGATGTCTCCGATCGGAGGGTAATGCATGAGGAGGCCGAGGCAAGTTTGGAAGTTGCTCGCAATCACTGAAACGCAGAAGACAAAATAGCTAAGATTAAAAAAAAACAAATAAAAATAAAAATAATCAAACTGATTTCACTATACAAGCTAGCTTTTGGGTTTGAGTGGAGCTTACTAGCATCTCGGATGTAGAGCAGCATGGCAACAAAGACGTAATCGACGAGGTCCAGGGTGATGCTGTCGGCAAACAGAGCGTCCCAAACCACCAGCAGGTCCTGAAGTGGAAATTCACGACCGAACAGCAAACGCACCCAGCGGCTGAAGGGTCACAAAAAAGT
Source organism: Syngnathus floridae (assembly GCF_059516105.1). NCBI lineage: Eukaryota > Metazoa > Chordata > Actinopteri > Syngnathiformes > Syngnathidae > Syngnathus > Syngnathus floridae. The sequence continues at coordinate 2,540,353 of NC_142433.1, forward strand.
CACAATTTGTCTTTGTGTACAAAAAAAAAGATAGAAGTAAAAGAACTGACATTCCGTAAATTTGTGGGGCGATTTCCAGCCGGTTGAGATGCATGTGGAGCTCCACGTCGTGCTTCTTCACCAGCAGATCCTGGATGCGGTTGACTTTGGTAACTATGGCAACAGATGGCCCAGAGTCCTGAGGCCGGGCAAAAGGGATGCTGGTAAGCATTTCTTCTTTACCCTGGAGTTATAAAGTCAGATTAGTATAGAATGAGCCAGATTACAAAATGGTGAATATGAAACTCACCCGCCTCACTTCTCTTTCATAGCAGGAGAACCACGGCTCTGCCGTTTCCATCAGTAGAGAGAAAAGTGCACTGAAGGGGGGAGGAAAAAAAAAAGTGTATGAGACAAAGGATCAAAACGGTTGATAATTTCGAAAATAATAATTTCCACGCCTATTCAGACTCACTAGGCATCATGCTCGAGGTACAATGGATCCAACACGCATTTCATCTCCTCGCTGTGAAGACAAGAGATGTAACTATAATCGACAATCCACATGTAACAAGAACATCAATGAAATCCTCTCAAGACAATAAAGCTTCAACAGGTCAAAGGTCGACAGAAAATAACGAGTGACCTGGCGCTTGCCGTCTCACTGGCGTGTTGGAAGGCTTGATGGTCGCAGTGAAGCACGAACACGATGGGAGCCAGCAGTTCATGCATCCCCTGCGGACGGACGGACAGGATAGTGTGGAGGTGTTTAAGGGGCCAGGCGGGCGCGAAAATAGGCTTCATTTGTGTTCAGTCTTCTTTTAATAGTGACGCACGAGCTTTGTAATCCATAACGACAGGTTTAATTTAGATATTGTTAGCGGCTGCCTGGCCATGTGTCACTTCCGTTTTGCAAGTAAGATGCCAGTTCCTGGCGCTTGTTGCAGACAATGTTAATGACTCCATCACAAAGCCACTCGGTTACTTTTTGTTCGGACACGTGGAAAGTTTTCAGGAATGCAATTCGCTTTTTTCAAAAGCCTAGGAAGCCAAGTGTGTCAGCGGAAGTGTTACAAAGCCCATACCTGCTTATAAAGTAATTGTTCATTTTCTCTGGCATAGCAGAAGAGAATGTCAGTCAGCTTGGTCCGCACATCTTCATCTTGGAAGTATCGTATCTCGGGAAACCTTGAGAATTAAAAAAAACAAAAATGAATGAGATTGGAACAGCAGTCAAGTCAACTGGAACTGGAATGTTACATACGTTCTCAACACATCTTGTTTTATCATCCCCTTCAGCTCTTTATCCTGGAAGAACTTGTTCCACGGGCTCTGGGCAGGAATAACAAATAGGACTCAGAATTCAGGGAAAATGGTGATGGAGTTTTAAGAAGCACAAGCCTAATGGCATGAATGGAGTCACATGCACACACAAAAAGAAATTATATTGATGAACTAGTGATGTGTTTTACGCACCTCCTCATCTTGGGACAACGGATTATTGACCACTAAATCCTGCTGGCCGGCAGCCTTGCGAGGGTTGGTGATGTGCTGTATGCAAAAAATAAACAAATAATATTTTTTTAAATGATTTGTGATGTTGGGAAATGAGCTAATGTCTGTTATAGAAGAAACTAACACAGCATAAAATATTTTTAGTATTCAAATTTGTATATTATTTGATTGATTATATGGCACAGTAATTATTAGACCACGTTATTATACAGACACGCTAGAGGGCGCTGTTACGTGCCGTTGACATCAAAGTTTCCTGACATCCTTCTTATTTTTCATTTTGTGGACAAAACACAAAACATCGAGGTGAGGAGATATGTTTTATGGGTCTTATGTTTTATGGGTTATTTTTTTATGTTTGTACCGTTTTGTATTAAAAACCTATAAGTTACAGGTCCAAACGTTATAGCTTTTGCTAGCTAGCTAAAGCCATTAATAGCTAGCATAAATTGTCTACTTGTTAGCCGTTTCTCTTTTTATCCCAAGTTAGGTGAAGCAACCATCTACCTATAGTATTAAATTTTTACAACTTTCTCAAATTAATGAAATCATAAAACGTTTGACATTTACATACGTCATTCTGGTTCAGAATAGCCCATGGTAGTTTTGATATGAAATATCAACAAAGCTCTCACTGTTTCTTTAATCTTCTCATACTGGCCCCGAAGCTCCTTGGTCTTGTTGATCCACTGACTCTTATCTTCTGGAAGAGCCTCCAGATACAACTGTGGAGAACCAGTCCAGGATGCAGCAAATGCATACAGTAATTTTGCACTTTTACAGCTCTATTAAAAAAAGGGACAAGTGTGGGCAGTGCTGCTGGATCCATTTGGCAGTCAGTCACCTTCCAGCATACGCTTCGAAAACGGCTGCTCCTCAATCTACCGCTGATGCCTGCCTGCCGGATCCTGGCCAGGTAATTACTGTTGAGGAATAAGTCGTCCCATTCTTTCCTGCACAGGGAAGGCGGGGCGAGATATTTATGAAGATCTCCACCTATTATTCATCTAAAGTGGCAAGCGGCAGTAAAAACCAAGAGGCCTGGCCCGGAGTTTATGATGCGCCCACACAAGTAAACACTGCAAATGCTCACCTGTACGAGGGGAAGGTTGACTGTGACTGAGTGGTGCTGTCAAGAGAGCCTCCTGTTGAGACAAACACACCCACGAGAGGGTAGGTAAAGGTAATAAAAATAAAGATCCATCATGTTTTTATCGCGATAAAAGCAGAAAACTTCCATAAACGCAAACTTGACTTTCCACTGTTTCTACATACTGTAACTTAAATCCACTTGAGGCAACGTGATGATTCAGAGCAGTATTCTTATTTGTCTTTAATGACGGTAATATGTCTAATTTGGCCTGCAGGTGAACACGCACTCAAGTCTGGAAGCTGTCTATCAACATTAATTACAAGAGTGGATCATTCCACGGGGACACTCAGTATGAATATTCATCAGTGCCGCAACATGCCAGCCCCTACAATTTAGTGCCACCCCCCCACACACAAAACAGCCCCTGGATGACACAAGTCACTTATGTGACTCATACAAAACAGTCAGTACAAATATTCAACTTGAAGAACAGTGGTAAGCGTCGTTTAAAATGCTAGGAGAAAAAAGGGCACATTTAAAAAGTTTTATTGCGATCACTAAGAGATGACCTACTGCTGCGGTTCTTGTTGGTATTGTTGAGCGGGTCGAAACCCGTCTCCTGCAGCTCGTCTGCCTGGAGCGGGTGGCAGGTCTCGAAGTTGGGGTGCTGCATGGCCCGATCTGTGATAAGACACGCCAAAATCACACAGGCTGGTAGACCAAGCAAATTTATTCCAAGTATGAAATTCTAATATTCACTGGATAATCTGTTAAAATTTGCTCTACTTACAATCACAGTTTCAGAAGTCCCCTCAGCCAAGACTCAGAAGAAGAGGACACGTCTGCACGGGGAAAAACAATCACGCTACTATCAGTGCACGGTAACAAAATCAATGGTGGGATACAAGCAGAGTTTAATTTGAGAGAATTAAAAAGAACACTTCATTATCGACATTTTTGTCATTCCTTAGATTATGACTAAAGAAAACAAATAATTATACTCTCAATTGACTTTTTTTTTTAACCACGGAGACTTTAATTAGAATTTTAACTGTAAGGCGAGGCCAGAAGCAAATACATTTTAATTACTGCCGCAAACTGCCAGGTCTTTTATTTTACGGTTTGTTATGTGCTAATATCTTGCAGAGCTTTATTGGAAGATGACACAACGATAAGGGATGTTTTTGCAGTTTTGTCAACATGGCCCAGTACAGTTTGGCGATTCTGTTATGATCCTAAAAAGGTGAGTTCAAACCAATCAGCAAAACAATCATATTTGTTTTCAACTATGATATCACACAATGATACCGAAAGAGCAACGTAATGAATTCTAATCCCAAAAGCGAGGGAGAAAAAAACAAACTCGTCTTAGTAGCTCAGAGAACTTTCTCAGAAAACAAAGGCAATCTAGGTTAACCAATTCTGCCTCCAGTCTTTATCCGGTTTGGGATTATTGCGCATTTATGAAAACGGCTAGTTTAATACAGCGGCCGACAGAATAGCGGGCCTCCTCTTTCCATTTATTAATTGTGGAAATAAGACGACAAAGGAATCTCTTAAACCTATTAACCATGTGAATGGGAGTGCCGCAACATAAATCAGCTCCACGCCTCATCAAAATAGAAATCATTGTATGCATAATGTATGTGCCTGTGTACTTTCTTTGGACACATCTTCAAACGCTGGGAAGCAGTTGCATTGCAAACTTATATTTTGCCCTTTACAAAAATCCAGCACTCGTGCCAAAAATAAAATCTCAAAAAGTTATTCTGACACGACATGAGTCCCTTCAGGCCTCACACACCCAAAGCGTTGTCCCATCCTTCCAAAAATAAGAATCATATTTGAACTTGTGTTCTGAAGAAATTACTTGCTTGATAGAACTCGCTTCTTGGCAGCCTGAGTAAGACAAAAAGGATTCTAAGAAATCAACTTCAGTTATTTTCCTGAAGGCATTGATTAACATGCTTTTATACCTGCAGCTGCTGCAGCTAGACATTTCTAAATAATTGAAATTGCAGAAACACAGCTACATGAACATTCACAACCCTCGACCAACTTTGATGGTTGCCATAAATCCCTCTCGACTTGAGAGCAACTCTAACCTTGTGTTTCTGCTTGATTACAGCCGCGGCATTACAATCTTTAGCGTCATGAGAATGTTCGGAAACAGGCAATCAGCTGATGGTTCAGGGGTTTCACTTCAGTACATTGCAAATTCAAAAGCACTCCTTCTTCCAAGTGGCTTGTTAAAAAAAAAAAAAAAAAATACAAGTAGGCAGCCCACAAAACAGACACAGTATTCAGTTTCGATTACATGATAAAGCACAAGGGAACGCTTGTTCTGAAGGTTTGCTCTGAGCTCCTTGGACCTCAAAGGTGCCATATCAATCAACACTACTGAATGTTTCGCTGAAGGGACAGCAGAATTTCTGCAGACAAAAATCTTTAGGCCTGGTTTCAGAAAAATCACCATCAAATAAACTCAACTGATTCTGAACATTTTAAAATAAACTGATGATTTTTTTTCCCCTTAATGTGAATATTATCAGGGAGCAAAAAGAAGCATGGCAGACAGCCCAGCTAAACAAACTCACATGCTTCTCTTTCCTTAGAGCCCGTGCATGCAGGAGCTCTCGGCCGGTCACATGCTCCAAAAGCAACCAGGAACAAGTGCCTGGCTGGCCTTAAGCCTGGTAAGTATCAAAAACTTTCTCAGTCAAAACTGATTCAATTACAAAAATATGCAACTGAAGAAGCACATAGAGAGGAACAGGAACACATACATCACTCATTTAGCATCAAATTTGACATTTTTAGTTGCCCAGGAATCATACTTTCTATCTTAGTCACCCGCAACAATGGCCAAAGTAGTTCAGACTAACCCACAGATGTCAAACACACTAAAATCGTATTTTTCACATCAGTCAACCCATAGGAAATTATCTGATTTTATGTAATTGGTGCAAAGATTAGTTAAATACAACAAATAACGTCTCTTTGTTCATCTGTATATGCCACTGATGTATGGTAACAGGCAGAATAATTAAATGCTACAGGCAATTTATCTGTATTCAATATATCATATTGAATTTGCATTCCATTTTTGTTTGCTGGCATGCAGATACCACTTGCACAAATTTTAGGCCTGCTGCAACACACCTGATTTAAATGATCACAAAAAAAAAATTCAGGTTTCTACAGAGCTAGCTGCTGATCCCGATTATTGTGTTGCAGCAGGGAGACTTGCAGTAACAAATTCGCAACTGCGTTGGCATGACCGAATTGCATAAATGTTTCTGCAATGCATATGGATAAATCAATTTCTATGGCTCAACACCAATCCGAAGGTAGGCCGATCAAAAATACGCATGGCCACATTTGAGGCCAAGACAAAACATCATCATATATGGTTATTATGAATTCAATGTTTAACTTAGATGATGGGAACATTGAAGGCACATTCAGACAAACATGAAGGCAGAATCAAACGCCGATCCACAACCAGTATGCACCAATTTACGCTGCAAATAAATACGCGCATTTTACTTGGACATGATAAGAAATGTACTCAATATATGTCACGAAATGAAATGAAGCATAAAAGCAACTACACAGTACGCTATGTGATGTTAGCTCAGCTATTAGCACGGCCCGTAGTTACTTCCGCCACACACGGCTAGCTAACTCGCCACCGTCAAGTTGCGACAAAATATTTTCCATCGTATAAAAATACTCACTCAAGTATTAACAGGCGAATGCTCGCCCGTACACGACCATGTCCCTGACTGTGATGTGTTCACAGAGGAGCCAGATTTGGGCTGTTTGGAAGAGATGAAGCCTTGTAAACAGTCGCGAGGAAGTCAGGATGTGCAGCGGACCAGCTGACTAGTCACGTGACCAGGTTGATGACGCTGGGGGCTGCAGGTAAGCAAAAGCCACTTTAAAGTCAGTATTATTTATTTTTGCATAATTTAGAAAATAGACATCATCCCGATAGGACTAAAATATCGAAATGAATAAAAAGACTAAAATACACTGACCAGAGATACAAATGTACTTTGCTACTCGGGGAAACAATTCAACAATATTATGACGTTTTGATTTATGCAGTGAGGCCTAATGAGGTTTGACAAATACTTTCTTCACAAGGCTTTAAGCAAACACTCAATAAATCTAATGCTGGGAAGGGGGTTATGAAAAGAAACACATTTGTGTGTGGATGAATGAATGCCATCATCACCTTTACCGACGCTGCATTTCACAAGTGCCATTATTGTTATTATTGCTAATATTATTGATGGTGAGGCTTTCACGACTGCTCGCCGGCCCCGATGACAGGATCACCATGGAAACGTCTACGATTTAATTCTACCCTAATCAAATGAGGCTTCAATGTTGAAATGTAACCCTTTCACTGCCATATGCTAGCAATAACATGACTTTCAGGAGGAGAAAAACTCAGAGGAATATATTTCAAGACAGAAAGGAGACTAATGAGACACAGATTGATAATATAGATGATTGCTGCTGGGATGAGTCAGTGTATTATGATTGATTCGTTCAAACTGTTTATTTATTGAGTCCATCAGTAACGATCAGCTCCAAATGCAAAAACCTCACTGATCCATCTATCGGCATCGCTAAAGTACGATATTACTAAATGTTTTACAGAAGGAATAAACTTTCACTTGAAACAGGGGAAAGCCTACGAAAAAAATGACGCATCATTTTAACAAATATTGTAAAAATACGCATTACATGATAGCAGACGGACACACAATTCTGGTCAGAACTTTTTTGAAACGCTACATGACAGCTACAGTAGTTTCTATCTGAGCCCTCAGTCAATGTTTTTTATTTTTTTTTTGATATTCAAAATGGGAATGAAATGACCAACAGTTTCATGGATGTCTTACACCACAAGAGGAAAACAGCTCGTGTTGTAAACAACTGAATTGGATCTCATATAGACTCCAAAGGTGAAGAGAAGCTTCTTATGGCTTAAATATGTTTGAGTTCAATGCAAGTCTCATCTTCTTCCTTCATTTTGGGAATGGTTTGTGTGCTAATATCCAACCCGTTCAAAGAAATCATGTTCATGGTGTCATTTAGTCTGTTCTGCTCGTTCATTTCTTCAGTTTCAGCCTTGACTTCCTGTTCCTCCTCAGTTCTTTTGAGTGTGGTGGTCCTGTCCGTCCAGCCTTGCTGGCTCTCTTGTCTGTATTTGAGGATCTGACTGCAGCACTGATGCTGCTCCCGCTGTCGACCCGATATAAGGTCATGGCTATTGAAGAAGCCACGGATCATGTGTTTGGGCAGGTCCAGTTGAGCTGACAAGGTGTGGACCGCCTCCTCGTCTGGGTTGAGGCCCACATCTTGGATGAAGCTCTGCAAAATGCCCAAGGCTTCATGGGGGACATGTTGGACCTCACCTCTAGGATCAGCTTCGGCACAACTCCCGAACCCGTCACCATCTTCATCCTTCAAATTGGGGAACGCTACTTGAAGCTTTTCCTTGATCGTCGCTTCCTTTATGCTTTCTCCACCTTCATCTCCTTCAGTTAATGGACTTTCGGCATGATCCACTTTCATTGGATAGTTCCAGTCCATACCAAAACTGTCTCCTCCTTCTCCTCCTCCCTCAACAAAGTCCTCGCCATTGCTATGGCCGTGGCCTTGCACACCGACTCTCAAAAGTCCCCAGTTGCCCCCGTTCTCCATCTCAGCGGGTGATGCGGTGCACGGTTGCCGTGGAGACAAATGAGGTCCTGCTTGTGGATGCAAGGGTTGGTGAGGTTGCAGATGGTGTTGCTGAGACAGGAGAGGGTTGCGTTGATACTAGGGGAGGAAGAAAGTATAGTTTTGTTGTTAGGGTTAACCTTGCTCAAAGTCCACGCTGTGATTAGATCTAATTATAAAATAGCACCCACGTGTTTTTGCCACCTTACCAATACATTTTCGTTGCCGAGTAGAGCTCGTCTCTCGGTGCAATTCTGCGCAGGGGCGTTGATGCTCTCCTGTTCGTAAATTGCATCTCTTTCAGTCTGGGGCAGGCTCAAGAAACGACGAATGGTGCTCAAGTTATCCCACAGGGTTCGGTTCTCCGGACTGGGATCTTCCTTCCAACGAAGTAGCTCGCACAACCAACCCTGTGGAACAGACCCGACATATATCGTTTCCTGTTAATCAGCTCCATAAAATGACTTTCCTAAGCACGCGCAGGCTGAAAGAAATTCACAAATTCTATAGCGCAGTTGTGACACACAAAAAACATGGCTGCTGCCCAACACTAGCATACAATGCTCTCCAGATGCACAGGGGAAGATATGACAGAGAAGATCCGCCTGCCAAATAGCCGGTTAATACACGGAGAGAAAGAGGGAGGGAAGAGAGAAAGGGTGAGGTCAATAGAAGTATTAATAGCATAACAGAAGAGAAAAAGAACCTAAGGGGTGTCCGACCCCCCGCTTTTGCCACCATGCCTGGCGAATGACCTCTATGCATCTTGATGACAGAAGACAATAACGCTGGAGGAGAGGGGAAAAAGGAAGGAGAGAATATTCCTCTCATTCCGCGGCGGGAAATTATCCTCTAAACAAAAGCAATAACAAGCTTATGGGGCTGCCATAAAATAGGAGAACAATAAACATTCATGCTTGTGTGTGCGTGTGTTTCAGTAGAGCGCATATATGAACGTAAATAAGCAGAATGTGCGCCTATTAAAGTGATTATTTTCAACACAATTGCAATCAGACGCGCTAATGATCGTTTTCTATACAGTACTGCCGCCACATCCTGGTCTTTCAAAGAATATTAATACCTGGCTCTTGGATGCGGCCACCTTGGCGAACAAAGCCTGAGACACCTTAGCTCGTCTCATTTCGTGCTGAATCTCTTCATAGATGGTGGAGCTGACGTTGAGAACGCAACGCTCTGTTGTGACTGGGGACAGTCGGGCCTGCAGGGAGAAACCAAAAAAGGTTGCGCAATTGCTCATTTTGACGCATTTGCATATTAGACCGGTCACCGATTTATTTGTGAATGTACGCACCTTCTTCGAGTTCATTTTTGGTCACAGAAAATAGCTTGAGTAAGTTTGACTCAAGGCCAATTTGTATGTGCGTTGTTCACTGATTTGAAAAAGCACTTATTCCACATATAATTGCCGGTTGCCATGGCGAGAGAGCCGGGGAGTGGGCAGCCTCAACTGAATCAGGCTAAGTGAGCATTACAAAGTGATGATCATCTGGATCAAGGTCTTGTCTTAAGTGGATGTTAGCAGAGTGTAAGTTAGATGTTTTTTTTTTTTCGGTCATTTGATTCTATTCATGGTGAGATTTAGTGCAGGCAAGAATCAGACCTTTGGCTGACATAAATGAAAGTAATTATTTTTTGTGTCGTCTCTGTGTACAATAGGAATAAAAAAAAATCCTTTGGGTTATTTCTACGCTTAACTGAAATAGAGCAATTTTTGTGCAAAGTATTGGCATAATTACTGTGCAATCTATTTCTGAGTTCTTTCAATTGTGAGACCTGAGTGCATCTTGGGGGGGTGTTGTTGCAGCCGGGTGTGAATCCAGTCAGGATTCGCTCTCTCTCCTCCTGGTAGAAGCGATCTCGTTCTACCTCGGGCAGCTGCAGGAAGCCGTGCATGGCCCGCAGGTTGACCAGGAGGGACTGCGAGGCAGTTTTCGGGTCCTCCTCCTTTCGTAGAATCTCTGAGAGTAGGCCCTGGTCAATAATGAATCATGTTTTGTTCAGTTGTGTAAAAAAAGCCACGTTTCAAGTTTTGCATTGGCGTGAAAAGAAAAGCTCTCCGTATTCATCTCAGCCTTAGGATTTCAAAGCCCCGCATGGTTGTGAGCCAGATGCATGGCTCGCATTATTCCGGGTCTATATGCGTAAGCCGTCAAACCCCATGCGCACGTTCGAGGGATTTAGTTCCTGGAAAATAAGTTGGGAGGAAACCGACTTCCAAGTCGTATCATCCTCAGATTGAGCCTCCAACCTCTGCCTCGCTAACAGAGTGGAGTCTAAAGATGACAAACGATCCCTCCGCTTCTCCGTGGCATCTTGGAATAATGCCAACTTGTACGGACGACGCTTGGGAACCCTGGAGCTGGCATTCGGGAAATACGGGCACGGATAATAGCTTGCTCTGCTTATTGTGATGAAAATGATAATGATGATAATAATATTAACAAGCCTCCTTTGAGCCCCATTTCTCCGGGAGTGCCGCTGAATGTAAAGTGGCCTCAGCTAATGTGCCATTTTAATATTAGAGGCGATGTGAGATTTGGCAATGAAGAGGGCTAGAGGAAAAGAAAGATGAAGAAAAAAGACTGATTGACAATTAAAAGGTCAAATGAATAGAAACACTTTGGCGAGTGAGAAGGAAGAAGAGGTGGAGAAGGAGAAAGGATTTCTCCAAGGGCTTGTGATTAGGTAGCCAGCAGCTGCTTCAGTGTTGGCACCAGATTTTTGCTGCAGAGAGCTGGCACAACCATGCTCGCACATGCAAATGGAGGAGAGGGGGGGGCATTGCGGCAAAGGCCACGCCAAAATGCTAGCCAAGTGCTACAGTTCAACTTCGACAGGACAGTGAAAATGAGAAGATAGCTACAAAAAAGTAGCATTGCGTATTATTAGCAATTGTGAGACAATGACATCATCAAAAGTCGCATACCTGGGTCCTGTTGAAAGCCACTCGAGCAAAGACGGCTTGAGAGATTGCCGCTCTTTTCATTTCTTCCCGCACGTTGTGGTAGATGTCATTGGGCACATCGACCGGCGTCAGACACGACCCGGCCGACGTCTGCTGCTGCGGCGGCCCGGCTGGAGGAGATCCGTCCGGGCCGCACTGGGGCTGCTGGGGATCGGGCGCCTTGGGGAAGACCTTGGCGGGAGCCCTCCCTGCAGACGTGTGGTTGAGATACTGTTGGGAGGCCGGAGAGAGCCCCTGTCCTGCTAGCATGAGGCGTACGGCGTATTGCTGGTTGAGAAGTTGAGTCATGACTTGCTGCTGGGGTCTACTGAGAGTCTGGTTTAGTAAACCAGAGTTGCAAATGGTGTGAGGGGCCGCCCCAGCCACCATGTTGGCCATTCCGCCATGGAGGTAAAGGAGGCTGGAGCTCTGATCGGACGGGCTGCCGTTGATGGGCTGCTGAGTGGTGGCAATATGGGACGACTTGTCTGGCAAACTGTCCATCTCTGGTGAAGAAAGGATAGATACTATTCATCGATTGCAACCCCCCCACTTTTCCGTTTCCTCCAAAATGGCGTCCACGTTGTACACGACTCGTGCAGAGTGACTTACTGTTGCATTTGGTGGTCTTGAAGTGTTTATACCATCGTCCAAACTCCTGACATTTGGCCGTCGAGACGTTGGCGTAGTAGGTGCAATTGACTATGGACGAGATCATACTCTGAAAGGGTCAAAGGGCAATGGACATATTGGATATTAATGATGTTTGTTATATTGAGAAAAAAAAAAGAGCATATTGCATGCCAGCATGTAATCAGAGGTCATGTGAGACATCTCTCGTTTTTTTTCTCTCGCTCTATCTCACACACGTTTTCCCGCAAGACCATCCTGCGCAATCTTTACATCTGATTACACCTTTCATCTCCTCATATTTATTTTAATCTGTGTCTTGCAATCAGGCGGGGGGGGAGTTAAAGAGAGCGAGAGGGAGGGAGGACTTCGCTCATTTCAGATCTTATCAACTGAGATGGAAAGAATATAAGGAAGATGGGAGATAGTGAGCAATTTCTCTTATCTTACTTGTCCTACCCCTAAAGGAAATAAACGATTAAGTTGATAATGACGGCTATCCGTAGTTGTGTTTGCGGTCGGGGAATGTTATGTTAAAAAAAAAAAATGGTTGGGCTAAATCAGAGATAGTCATCTCACTCCCTCGTACGTTATCTGGCTTCACATCTGGACTTTCTGTCTAACTATTGGCCCACACAGTCTGTGTGTGTGTGTGTGTTAGACCTGAGATAGAGGACACTCCTTGGCCAAGGAACTCTGATTCATGTCCTTGAGAAGTTCCTTCAATGAGTTCCGAACTGTAGAGTGCGTCCACTGCTCTGCTGGCAGGTCTTCCAGTCTGGGCCAGCTAGACAAGGAACATCATTTATGTGTGTTGATATAAGCAAATAGCAAAAAGCTGGCGTGTACATAAACAGGACCGGGAGTTTGACGTACCATTGCAATTGTATTTTAAGGGTGATAACATGGTGGACATCTTGGAGCATCTCAGCCACTGTGGCATCTGGAGCATCTGTCACACTCGAAAGAGGCAGCGGGTTCCACCTGCCCACCTGGATTAAACCTGACACACAAACATGGCCGACTCTGTAGTAGTATCTTCTTATTTGTTTATATCTTCATCTCGAGTCTGTAATTGTACGGATGGCCAAAAGTGCCCAAAATTAAATAAATAAATCCACTGGCAGGTTTAATTAAAAATGTAATTAAATAATTAAATGTTGCAGTTATTAATTATGGGATTAAATAAATTATGTTCTGAAATATGTCGATTATTTATTTTTAAAATAAATGAAACATTTAATTTATAACACATCTATTTAATTATTGAATGGCACATTTATAATATATTTAGAAAATACTTGAAGGTTTCTCCTACTTTCTGCTTCTTACTTTTTGCTTGCAAGTCACCAACAGTCCCCACTGCAAAAAATATTTTTTTTATTGCAATCATAATTAGTATTACCAGTATAATCCCCCTTGTTTTTTTTTCACATTATGAAGATGGGCAGTCTAATTTCTAATGTTTAAATAAAGACGCTCTCTTTGGATAAAGATTTGTAATTCGTGGAAGATCTAAGATCCAAATTTGTACCTTTGGCCTGAGCAGCAGAGCTGTGTGAATAGCCCAATGTGAGCAGGGCCATTTCGATGAGCTGGTTGAAGAGCAGGTCTCTCTTGATCAAAACAAATTCGGCATGGTCTTCTTTCCTCTCGCCCTCCGCTGGACTTTCCATGTGCTCCACCACACAGAAGACAGGCAGCAAGCTTCCTGACGTGGCAGGAGAGAATAGAATGCAACTGGAATTAAAGTCATCCTTTATTTGAGAAAATGCTGAATAGTCCAAACTGATTTTACCTCTTGGCTGATGAGAGTTCTTGTGCTGATGCTTCCCCGCCGTAGTTTTCTGGACCAGATAAGGATTTTTAGTCCCGGGACTGGCTTGCTTGCTCCTCTCTTGCACTGTGCATCCAACTCCATGTTGCTCCAGACGGGCCATCTTGGCAGAAGGGGGCCTTGGGTCTGCATTGAGATCGGCGCCCTCTGGTTTCTTGGCTCCATGACACAGTGGGTCCATCTGTGGAGTCACGCTTCATAGACAAAGTCGTTTGGAGTGAGTGGACCAGGACTTTTGATTGCGCCTGAGCTGCATTGTATTGATGGTCCCTATGCATGCCATTAAGAATTCAAATGCATCTCTTAGATTCATATCCATTAATAATGCAATTTTCCACAACAAACCAGCTTTCGCGCAATCGACGGCAATTCTACAGCACGCTCAAAATAACACGCTCTTAGCCCCACGTTCCATATGGTATTCTTCAAAGTTTAGTCGGAACCAACCAGTTTAAATCGCGAGAAAAGAACCCACTAATATTATTAGAATCGCGTTTCTTAAACGTCGACGCACTGAGCGAGCGTCCAAGTAGTTTTCGCGTACCTCCAAACACCCTCCTCATTGCTCCGATCATCCACTCGGCTCCTCGCCGTGGCGCGATGAGAATTTGCAGGCGATGAGAATCTGCTTCCGTGCCGAGAACAATACGCGATAGACGTTCAGGCTGCAGTCTCTTATCTTATTTATAGGCGTGCGTACACGGCCAGTTGTTTTGCTGGTTTCTCCTCCAAAGACCACAGTGCATGCTCGCCGGTAGGGAGGGAGGGAGAGAGGAAAAGGGGGAGGGGGAAAAAGAGAGAGAGAGAGTGAGAGACGCACACACCAGCTGCATTAACATATGGTGTAATAATGAATTCACTAGCGCGCCCCATAAATGTATTAAATGTGACAATTGCGCATAAATCTATTTATTAAATCCTACAGCATGCTGTGCACGCTCGTCCATATTATTGGCTTTAGGGTATTGGAGCTCTCCATGGTAACAAAGTGGATGAGAAACAAAGGTTGACTGTCATTAACTTGCTGACATGGTAATGTTGTTGATAAAGCAGCCATATATTTTTTTTATTGCTTCCTTTTACCCGCAGTAGCAGTCGTTGATTACATTATTGGCAGTATTAATGGTCTACTTGTATTTCATGATAGTACTATATTCTTAGTAGAAAAAAAAAGTCATGGTTGACAAAATATTCCTGTTTATATGTAGCCCTTCTTCCCTCCATCGTCTTGCTATTTTATTACCGTCTTGATATGTTGTCAATGAGGCTGGCACGCTAAATGATAATTAAGGCCATTACACGCTCACTGAGCCTGTTACCAGCGCATGGCACCGAACGCAGAACACCTCATCCCGGGAGACACCGAACTATTCACACAGTCGTGTATGGCTCTAAATTAGGTTAGAGTTTCATTGCATTGGCTAATAATGCGATGCGGTGATGTAGTCATGATCTACTTGGTGAGCCCAGTGAGGTGCTTTTATCAAAAGCAGTGATAGAATCGTGTCAATCTGGTCTCGTTAA
Organism: Syngnathus floridae; assembly: GCF_059516105.1. Taxonomy (NCBI): domain Eukaryota; kingdom Metazoa; phylum Chordata; class Actinopteri; order Syngnathiformes; family Syngnathidae; genus Syngnathus; species Syngnathus floridae. The sequence continues at coordinate 2,555,638 of NC_142433.1, forward strand.
ACCACATAAACTTTACGAGTTGCTTTACAGTCCAATTTTTATCTTCTCTGACAGTTTGTGTGATCCAGTCAGCTTCTGCTTATACGTCACAAGTAAGACCATTTCTCAAAGAGACATTCATTTCATCATTCATCAAACGCATTTAATGTCGCAGTCCTCAAATGACAAATTCTGTCGTTTATAGCTCAGGTGAAGCATCACGGCTGTCTGTTTTAATTGCATTAAATGACACGTTTTGGATTTACTCTTTGTGCTCGGTTGGCCTTACGGAACCTCACCCCCGGCCGATTGACTCATACCACTTTACATGGATCTCATACTGCAAGTGTTTGAGCCTGAAGTCTGCTTGAACTTATTTTAAGGTGATTTATGAATCACAGCCTTGAAGTGCGCAGTGACTCAGCCGTAAGAAATGATTTGATAACAGTGGTGGCAAGTAACAAAGCACAAATACGTTGTGGCTCTCAGTAGACTTTTCACTTGTATGTATGTATATATTTATTTATGTATGTATTCATGTATTCATATATTCATGTATTTATTTATGTATTCATTTATTTATTCATGTATTCATTAACTTATTCATTTATACATTTATTCATGTATTCATTTATCTATCTATTTATTTATTCAAAATGTTTTATTTATTTATAACACCGTGTGGGGCCCCCTCCGCAGAATACTTCTCCATGCATTACATCCTTGAGACGCCTCTCGTTTATGTCCGCTAGAGGGCAGTGTTGTTTTTCCTGATCGCGTTTGAGTTTTTATTATAGCCACCAACGTTTGAGCGTTTATTATAACCACCAAGTGGCGCACAAAACTTGCTTTTGTGTCAGCCTGGACTGGTGTGTTTGCTTAAAAAGAGAGTGATGTTGACAGATAATATATTCAAAAGCCATCCATCTGTCTCTAAAGGAAGTGCTTCAATGAGGTCAACTCCGTTCATGAATTTCTGTTTATAAAATATTGCTTAATAATAAAACACAATTGCGAATGAGTTGTAGACTACAATATCTGCTTGAACTTCCTATATGTTGACCTTCTGTCCTAATATTGGACACTTTATTAGGGACCCCTAACAGACTAATTCGAATTCAGCCATGTTTTACAGTCAGCCTTTATATTGTGACCAAAGTACCCCGTATGATGGATATCTTAGTTGGATTTTAAGCAGAAAGTAATTTTACAGACACGTTTTTGCTCACCATTTGGGATGTGTGCGCAAACTGAGAAAAGTGAGAGTGATCCATGTCTCCCACCATTGCACGCTGGCGACAGACGATCATTGAAGCCAGTGACAATAATGCCACCGCGCTGACAGGCAGCCCTCGCCCTGTCACGGTCGTCCCCGCCCGGCTCTTACCCGCCCCGCACCTGTGAGTCTCACCTCGGTTGTTCCTTTACGCACGCAATTGAGACTCCAGTCGCACTGGTGCGCGCCTTGTACGCGCAGCATGCAAACGTCGCATATGTGCTGAGTGGAGCGGAAAAGCCGTGTTGTGCATTCAACTCCAAAACCTTTCAAGGGTGCACTTCACACGTTAGAACGACTTCTCTTCACTCACTTTGATGGGGACTTCGACATTAAGCAGGGAAAATGCCTGTGATGAAGGGATTACTAGCGCCGCAGAACACCTTTTTGGACACTATAGCGACGCGCTTTGATGGCACTCGTAAGTTCTCCCTTTTAATTGCATTTAAACGCATTCTGAGTGTGTTCAAGATGATAACTTGTGACTTTTGGAATGTTATTCGATTATCCTGGCTGGGGTAATATAATAACATTCTGGCTGGGAGTATGTTAACGTGGTTAGGACTTCAGTGGTGACTTATTGTGGGGGTTTGCCAGCGTTTTGGTGTTGTTGAATTAATCACCATATATATCCTCAAATAATATTTGTTTAGAAAAATGTTTTTTCTCTTTATTATCTGTCAATTTTTACAATAGTTGATGCAAATATTTAATAAAAAAAATATAGTAGCCTATATCTAAGTATTACTTTTTAAACAATAATATGAACGGTTTTTAGTACTGAAATAAAGTCATTTGCCTGACTCCAGCGCAGTCCACTTAGGTGCACTTCCCACTCGATGATGGTGTGAATGTGAGTGCGAATGGTTGTCTGTCACTATGAGTGCCCCGGCTCATGTGATTGACTGGCGACCAGTCTGTCTCTCACCTCCGTCCAGCTTGAATAAACAAACGATGGATAGATGGATGATCACTGAATAACTTCATACTTGACAGGACTGCAGTTTTCCCCTTAAAAAGTACTTTCCTACATCCGGCATCGAGTGTCGTGAATCTGTTCAGGGTACAACGAGAAAACACGATGGCAGTCAAGAGTGAAATATCAGATTCACAAAGCTTGATAGAGGACATAAACGTTGTTAGAGATCAGCACCGCGGACAGCAACACAAAGCACACAACAAATGAATGCGACTCCTGCTGTTCTTTATGTAAGATGACCGTTGCTAAACATGATATAACAAATATTCCGAAATATCCTAAATGCACTTGTATGACATAAAAACATGTCACAGCAGTATTTCAAATTCCAAGTTGTCCCACTTGACCCCACCTATACCTCTGTGTATTCCCACCATTATTTCTCCCTCCCACATTCCGCAATGACTCTACTGTACATGTGGAGCCATTACTTTTCTCACACTGGGGAATTGTTCTTGGTACCTAGAGCACATTAGTCTGTCAAGTTTTGTCCTTGAACGGGAAGGAAGGAAATTAACATTGGGCAATCTGACCTTACCTGAAGCCCAAGGAGGCCAGAAACAACATGATACATGGATGCTAGTCTTTAATTTTTATATGTATGTATACTAATGGGTACTTTCTGAGATTTAGTCGCTTGAATATAAAATGTGTTTGGTGTAATGGAACCAGTGGAGACAATATTTTTACCACAAACTGTCATTACAATTATATTGAGAGCTGTGAAGCGACACTGATCACTCTCACTGAAATAACGCTGATGAAGGTTGATGCTGAAATCTGTGTGAATGGGCGAGACACTTTAATTACCACTATTTGAGATTCCTTGCAGGATGCTTTTGTGAAGAGGATCACAGCTGAGTTGATCACAAATCAAAAGAACATTAGTCCGCCACTTCATGTATTCATCATCATCAAGAAATAGTCACTAGCAGAGCTAGGATTTTTTTTAAACCCCCCAAATTCTACTAAAAAAGTGCCAGAAAAATAATTTTAAAAAATCCAAAACTGGTGGTGCAAGGATATTTCAAGGGGGGGACAGTGCCTCCGCAGCCTCCCCTTTAGCTCCGCCACTGGATACAGTATTCAAGTATACTTTTTTATTTTCATACTCATTAATAATATTTGATCAAATATGTTTTTCCCCTCAAAGGAATTGCTTGTCCACCTTTGACACTATAGTGTCCTGGCAAAAGTTACCTTTGAGTCCATTAATTAGCTGTACGTATTGCTCTTGGGTACCTGAGGGGACAGAAATCAACTCCAGGCGTAGCATTATTTCTGATAGCGTAATGATTGGACTCTTGCCCCTAAAAATCCTCTTCATGAAAGACGGTGAGAAGCAAACCTTTTACTGCTAATAACCTTATGGCACGCCACGGCTGTCACAAATCCATATACGATTACACGCCACTAATTATCGGAGATAGCGCTAAAATGCACATTGCCAGTGTGAAATAATCCTAAACGGAAGCCGTTAGGATGCAAATGTAAGTAAATGTCAGGCCGTTGGAATTATTGCTTTTCCGCAAAAATCCAATTGCTGCTCCACGTGTCAGCGTCGGCGGAGGCGACCTGCTGCGAAGCAATAATATCATTCAGTGGGGAGACGGAGTCCATATTAGACCCCCCTCCGGCCAAATCCAGCTGACACTTTGTTGTAATCGAGGCTTGAATAAAGTCTCCTGGAGTGTGCCTGGTGTGTGCGTACGCCACACCGGACCGCTTGTTGAGATCTTTATTTGATCACTCGGAGTCTGGCTTCCTCTTTTGCGACTACTTTGCTTGATAATTACTGGCAAAAAGGCTTCAGAGAGCAGCGTGTTGCACGTTTACACTGCTGCGTTTATGCGCCAACAACAGAGAGATGAAGTCGCCGAGGACCGAATAGGAAAGCGAGATCAGCACTTTGCTTTCGTGCGTCATAGGAAGTGGCTGTGAACGAGCTGGAAAGCTCATTTGTCTCTGTCTTTGAACAGAAGGCCACAGAAGAACAAGTTGAACTCTCCCATGATGAACTTTTCTTCAATGCGCCAACTCTAATGAAGTTGTTAATAAGATTCTGCGGGGATCCCATCCCGCTTTCTAATGACCACTCCTTCCATCCCTCAGATCAACGCGTAAAAACTCATCAGGGTATTTCGGACAATAAAGGAAACGATCTCCCTTAGATCCTTTTGGCTGAGATTGAGGTGTTACTGTCCTGACCTTATGACCTGTACTAAAAAAAAAAGTATGAGCTCATTACTCGGTGTGAAATTTAATCAGTTTTTTTAATGAACTAGTGGACCTTATCAGTATTTTCACAAGGTTGCCCATGGTCTGTGATGTCACTATGGTGTACCCCCTCCCTCCTTTTTTTTTTTGTCTACAATTGGATGAAGCCCAATTGTCGGAAGGTAGATCCAAAGTCGGAAGTAATGAGTGTAGTTATGAGCCAGCGAGGGCGTAATCAATCATGGTCGACTGTAGTGCTGCAATTGGGCCGAATTGGGCCGTCCGCTCCCATTTTCTCCCAATTCCACTTAACACCGAGCCTGGAATGGCGGATGGAATGGAGGTCCGTTTGAGCTTCGGACTCATTACCCCAGAGCACTATGTAAGGCTATCCTGACCTCATTCTTGAATTTGTTACCGTCATCAAACATTTATCTTATCAAGTGGTAAAGTGATATTGGAGATTGGGAGATTGAAATTCATTATTAAGCATCGTCTATATTTAAATATTTATGGCTGGAAGAGGTATAATTATAAATTTCTTTTTCTGGGATTGCCACATTGCCATATGGTCAGGTGGATTTCCAATAATAATAATCGCTAATGATATACCAAACTATCGTAGTGTCCTCACTGTAAGGTCAGCAAACAGGATTATTAGTGTCCATTTAAGATGGATAAACTTCGGAATGAGAGTCGCCGCGGGCACGGTGTCTCGTTAAAGTGTCTAATTAGCAAGATTCCACCCTGAATCACCATGTCTAATGATCTGTCCGTAACCATCGGCAAACGCGGGTATCACCGGCGGAATTCTGGGGCGACTCGCACATTTTTAGCCTCAATTAATTGCTGACAGAAAACGACTTCAGCGGCCTGAGAAAGACAGAAATTCTGCCAATGATTTTTGTAATCATTTCATTCGATTGTGTTGAGGAGCTTTAAGTAGTGCTTTGACGCCATGTGCTCCTGTAGGTTTAATAATGAATAGGGTAGCGACCACTAAAGCCGTCTAGTGCCAACCTCGCTTGTCAAGTTATTCCTCGCCGGTAACTTTGGCAGCCCTGGGATGACATTTTTTTTTTTTCCTGGCTACAATATGTGACTGCTCCGTATTACTTTCTGAGCGGCCGTCATGAATTCTCGCCGAAGAGCGAGTAGAAGTTCTCATCCGTCACTCGGCCGTTCCCAAAGCCTCCACGCTGCATCCTCGTCTTTCATTATTGCTCCTCTCAAAGCTTCATCTCTCTCAACCTTTGCTCCCCCTTCACGTCAAAGCTTCCTTCGCCCTCATCCGTCTGTCCCTCCTTTACTCCTCTGGCCTTGAGTGCTCTCCTGGTTCTCATCGTCCATCTTTTGCTCTTATATGACTTCTTTCTAACTATTCCTGTGCTTTAAATAGTTACTTTTTATGCTGAAGTAGGCGTGGCCTAATGTGCATAATAATGAAGACAAGATAAATGTAGAACCTTCCTGTAGCGACACCTCCATTAGTTTGGAGAAGTTGCCCGGCAACAACTCGTAAATATAACGGTGGATCCTTTTGGGCTGTTTGACTTTATTTATATATTGCATCATTTGAGCTGATAATTGAAAGTATCGCTCAAAAAGCCTCCCTTGTTCTTTCCTCCTTCCTTTCTCATTTCTGCTTCCATCTTGACTTTCTTTGCCTCTCCTGTGGGGCTTCCCTCAACAGCTGTCAGGCACTATTGTGAGCCTGATAGGAAATGATATATGGGCTTCCACATAGGAACAATTAGGTTAAAGAAATTCAGAGTGGAGGGGCAGAGAAGGAGGGAGAGTGTGTGGAAAATTGGAGATGATGAAGAGGCTGGGAAAGGGGAGGGGAGCAAAAACAAAGTCTGGTAAAGAGATGATTCAGGTCTTTTCTAAGTGAGAGGAAGTGGTCAAAGCAAATGCTCTCAGGTGGAAGGAAGGAAATAAATGAACGCTGCTGGAATTCCAACGCTAGAGAGAAAATGAAGAGTAATTAGGCGGAGAGACACAAAAAGGGATGTAGCTGGGAGGAGGAGTTACATCCGAGTCCGGCGGTCCTTTTGGACTTTGCTTACCGCTGACGGACGGGCCTGAGGGGCCTCGCGACTGACAGCTGCTCCCAATGCAGCGAGCGCCTTTGACCATCTGTCTGGCCTGCCCGCGTATTGTTGCTGACAACACATTGGCGCTGTGGGCTCGGGATTTCATTCATTTATAAAGACGGCGGCTGTTTCCGTATATTTTCTAGTATTCGCCATGAGGTGTACCTAATTGTGTGTCCGGTGAGTTTATAGCAATATTTCTCATTTGTAAACAAGGCCGCCATCTTAACCTTTATTGCAACATATGAAAGGCCCGCTCGCCTAATCGTGACATCAATTCATATTTTGATAGAGTTCCCACAAGCGTGTCGAGTATTTGATGGAAAACAACCTCATGAGGGACGCCGCCGTTGCTACATACGAGGCCTTTTGTTCTCCACTTGCAATATACCCTCATCGAATCTGAGTGGAGGTGCTTTCCTTCAACAAAGCCTGACGTGCAACATAAAACGATTAAATAGCAGTGCTGTTGTGGGGTGGTGGGGTGGAGCAGAAAAATGAAATTACTCATGCAGAAAATAGAGTTTTGTAATGAAATTATGAGAACAAGTCATTTTGCAGGAGGACTCGTGCGATGAATATTATCAGCAGGTGTGAACACTTGTCTTGTTTCATTGCATTGAATCTTTGATTGGAGGTTTTTTTTTTTCTCCCCACAAATGAGAATATTTAACACACTCTGTATTTCCTTCCTCAGACAGTAATTTCATTCTGGCCAACGCTCAGGTGTCCAAAGGCTTCCCCATCGTCTACTGCTCGGATGGCTTCTGTGAGCTCACAAGCTTCTCCAGGGCCGAGGTCATGCAAAAGAGTTGCGCCTGTAAATTCCTCTACGGCCCCGAGACCAGCGAAAGTATCATCAACAGCATCGACGATGCTCTGGAGGGACGCAAGGAGTTTAAGGATGAGATCATGTTTTATAGTAAGACAGGTAAGCTGTGAGGTTTCATATTCCACTTTTGTTTTTAATAATACCGTAAATGCTAACTTGGCTAATTACGGCTAAAGAAAATGAGCTAATCCAACTGACTTTGGATGAGTTCGTATCTACTCGTCACGTGGTTGTGCTCCACACTGGGTCTAATAAAAAAAAAAAAATGTAGTCGGCAATTGAATCAACAATCCGTCACGGTGTCACATGACCTTAAAAGGCACATTTAGCAGATGGTGTTGGAAATTATGTGCAGTCACAGTTCTACTAATGCCATCACAGATGTGCTTCTGCTAAGTCCTGCTTTGTTTTGCTTTTACAGTCACATTCTAAGATATTAAATATTTCTTATATCCAACTTTGTCATGTTTAAAAAAAAAAAAATCAATTCCAAATTGAGCATCCGCTGTTTAATTTGTCACTATACGACACGGTTCCCCCCTTTTTTTTTTTTTTTTTACTGCTTTTGTCGTCTCAGCTTGAAAGCAAAACATCAGCTAATTGTTATGCAAACGACACCCCGTTGTTCCCACCGCTATAACTCGCCTACCCGAGGATTCCAAGATTGTTGTCTTCGGCTATCATCAAAATATCTGACTAAAAAGGTGTGACACCGGTTTGACTCCTGAGCCAACTGTCCGCAAAAAAAAAATGTTTCCCTAAGTGCACAATTGCATTCAGACTCATGCGCACTGGCTGAGTTATCAGCAGGCGAGCAAGTATGAACGAGCGTGATGGGAGGAAACTCCATGGGAGATTCTCTTCATTTGCATTTCACTCCTATGCCTTGAGAAGACAAAAAAAAAGTTTGCTGCCTTGTGTGGATCACACAGAACTAGCACAAGAAGTTTCAAAGTCCTGTAAATGAGCTGTGATGATTTAACATTGAGCACAGATCTCACAAATGCTGACCTGGCTTTTCCTCTAAAAGCAATTTATTTAGCGAGAAATGCACTTTTCTCAAGGGAGGGGGGCAACTGTAAATGGGCTTAGTAATAAGTCTGGGACTCGCCATGTTAATAAGACTTTTTCTTAATTTTTTTTTTTTGCAGCGGTGCTCTTCTGGTGCCTGTTGGACATTGTACCGATTAAGAACGAAAAGGGGGACGTGGTGCTCTTTCTGGCTTCGTTCAAGGACATCACTGATATTAAAGGCAAAAGCATTCAAGAGGACAAGAAAGAAGGTCAGTGAATGCACCGAGGTGTTTTTTTTTTTTTTTTTTTATCATGCAAGAGGTGCAGACACCAGAAGAGGTGATATAATAACTCTCTAACCTACCCAGGAAGTGCACTGTATTATTTTGGGGAGAAGAAAAACAGTAATATAATCATTTTTGCCTTTCCCTCTATTGACCTTGATCCATTTAGAAGAAAATACATTTTTGGCCAAAAGGATGACACGAATGACATTGAGCTGAACTTCGGTCATCGCGTGTGTGTTTACGTGTGTGTTTGTTCCTCGCCTGCATTACTGTAAATAAGGAAAAGCGGGAAGCATCAACTCAAAGCAAATCATTTTTTTGCTTACATAATAAAAAAGCTTTTCAACCTAAATTGAAAGGAGCTACAATAGCATGTCGCTACAAACAGGCCCGCATTGTAATTCCTACGGGTTAGAAGACACGAACTTGAACTTCCTTCATTTTGACTTTCCCTCCATGGTTCATCCACACTCGCCTCCATCACATATCCATATGCTTCCAGCTTTTATGTGTTCCCACAACACCTATGGACCTCCCTTCCCCCCTTACATGAATGGTTCTACCAGCAAAGGGAGATTCATTAGGTCTAAAAATAAAGCATTTCTCCGTCTCCGCGCTCCTGCCGTGTCCCGTCCCCCAAGGCCATGCCGCTTTATGGATGGGCCCCTGTCTGTTCCCCTCATCTGGGGGTCTGCCGGCACTCACTGGAACCACGGCAGGCGCTTTTTCCAAAGGACACTCAAAAGCGGTTAGCGCTTCGGTTCTTCACTTGGGCTTTGTTATTGCCTTCATCTGCCCTCGAGCCAATCTGGACTTAGTCCTTTTGCAGTAGCTTGAGAGCACGCCGGCCGCCAATAACGCTGGCTCCATTATCCAAGTTCCACTCTCAACATCTCTCCAGTACTATCCATCACACCAAAGCGCTTCAGTCGCCAAAACAATCCAGCTTTTTTTTTTTGTCCGATATCGTGTCCCACTTTCATCTATTTCAGTGCCTGTCACAAGGATGCAATTTTTGTCCTAACATCATTCACACTGAGTTGAGTTAGCGCTCATTTTCATTGCTATCTTATGAAGCCAAGGAATTGTGTTTTTTTTTTTTTTCGGACACTTCAATGTGTGTTTGCAGATCGACGGCGAGGCAGAATCAGAACAAGCTCTCCGTTCGGCTCTGCTCGGATGCGGAGCAGCACGGTGCTCTACCACGTCTCCGGGCACCTCCATAGCAGAAAGAAGAGCAAAATTAAGCTCAATAAGGTATATTATATCATCACGCAAACATCTGGTGGTATCATCAAATTGATTTGATTCCTGCATGGGTTCTATGCAGAATGTGTTTGGCGACCCTCCCGCCCTGCCAGAGTACAAGGTAGCAGACGCCAAAAAGTCCAAATTCATCCTGCTGCATTACAGCACGTGCAAGGCCGGCTGGGACTGGCTGATCCTGCTCGCCACTTTCTACGTGGCCGTGACCGTGCCGTACAACGTGTGTTTCATCGGCGACGACGACGACCTCACCCGCAGCACGACCGTCAGCGACATCGCCGTGGAGATTCTCTTTATCCTGGGTGGGTTGCTCACTGCCGGTGTTTTCAATAGCGTGCTCTTTTGACGTCAATATTTCCCCCCCCCCAGATATCGTTTTCAATTTCCGCACCACCTACGTCAGCAAGTCAGGCCAAGTGATCTTTGACGCTCGGCAGATTTGCTTTCACTACCTGACCACCTGGTTCATCATCGACCTGGTGGCCGCCTTGCCCTTTGACCTGCTCTATGCCTTCAAAGTCAGTGTGGTGAGTATTAATTTTTTATTTTTTGCTCAACACCTATTGTTGACAATAACAGAACAAAATCAATATAATTCTAAAATAAGCAACAATAGATTTGATCCAAACCTGATGATGGACATCTTGTGAAGCACAGCTGACATTCCTCCAAAGCAGTTTCACATAGATCGTTTCGATTCCTGCTCGACTGCCTCTTTGATTCTATCCATTGATCGCGCATACCGAGCCTTTAGATTGTATTTTATCGCATCATTAAAACTTTTTCTGCACGACTTGACTCGAACGCAAGACACCCTTAAAGAGAGCACGGTGCGAGGGGAAGCGCAGCGGTGGAGCAATTAGGTGGAGCTGTACAACTTGACCCTCGCCGACTGATGGTTTGCTTTACGATGCTGTTTACTTTCACTAACAGGATCCTCTGTGTCGTAAGGTCCACCATAAAGTCGCCTCATTAACACGGAGATGTAAAATCAGCTCACGCTTTATTAGATACAAGTCTACAAGACAGTGTACAGCGAGATGCAATTAATCTGTTCCAGTGCCACCCCCCCAAAAAAAAGTAGAAATTAATTTTCTAAATTTACACTTCATTAAAACATACAGTAATGACATTATTAGATAGAGTTGAAAAAAACTTTTTTCTGTTTCAACCCAACACATTGTGTTGCTCCTGGTATGTATACCTTGGCCACAAGGGGGCAGTATAATACAGTGTATATAAATATACTGTACTATACAGTACACATCTCTTTTACTGTATATTATTCAATCCAAATTTTTTTTTAAAAAAATGCCTAACAATGGAGGAAAGGAGTGTGCACACTGACACGCTGCCCCAAGGCAAAGGTCCTCTGTTTGGTTCCAGAATCTATTAATGGAAATACCACGCAGTCCCAGTAGATCCCAATTAGGTTCAAGGCCCTTGTACCCCGAGGCCCAGCGCTGCAGGGGTGGGCAAGACTGTAATTGCTGAAATGTCCTCAATAAAGTTGTTGATTTCGTATCCAGAATCCATCAGCAATTGCTGATTCCTCCTGTTCAATTAAGAGCGTACCTGCATATTCTGCTGCGTATGTAAAATAATTGAAAACAAACAAGACTGTTCATGTTATAGCTCATCGGGGGGGGCACATTGCTGCTGGGAGGAAGAAAATAAATAAGCGTCGTTGTCAAAATGGGCACAGAACACCGAGGAACAACGAGCGAGAGTGAAATTAAGAGGCGATGGAAAGGCGTGAGATGGAATAGCCGATGTAGAAATCCACAACGTACGGACGCTTATGTGGCTTACTGGCGGAAGGAGAGAGATCCTCCGTCGTCTCACCATAGGTGGGATGCAGGGTGATGATAGATGGTGGCGAGAAGATGAAGCTGCTCCCTAAGGCCTGGTAGGAGGCTTCATTACCCCTCCATCCTGCAGCTCTCCTCTATTTCTCACAGGAAGAGTGGATGTGTGTGTGTTGAAACAAAGCAGCTCCGATAAGAAGTGACCACACATTTTTCTTCTTAATATTGTTCACATGCCATCAGCATGTATTTCTCTTCCATATGTCCTCCCTACATTACACGAGTATACTTCCATAGAATTTGTGTCCTAGTTTTTCATACTCCCTAGTTGGGCTCCCATATGTGCAAATATAGTTGGAACATACGCAGTGGATGCTAACCTATCATCCTTGTCCTACATCCCCTGCTAAATAATAGCTACCTCCGCACGAGAGGCAAATGCACGGTCCACGACTTTCAAACGGGAGGCTTATCGTGTTACGTCTCCATCTCACGTGGTTTTGTCTCTTTCGCCAGGTGTCCGTGGTGCACTTGTTGAAAACGGTGCGCCTGCTGCGTTTGCTTCGCCTCCTCCAGAAAATGGACCGCTACTCCCAGCACAGCACCGTGGTCCTGACCTTGCTCATGTCCATGTTCGCCTTGCTGGCTCATTGGATGGCCTGCATCTGGTACATCATCGGTAAAATGGAAATGGAGGCCAACGCCTACAACTGGGATATTGGTGAGCAATTTTAAATTCATATATATAATATATAATGTGTTTTTCCTCTAAGGGTTGCATTTGAATTACAGTAAAGTAAGCTACCTGTACATATGTGCAAGACAAGGTGTTTTTTAGCATCTACATTTAGATGATGATGAATCATCGTTTTTATCGATTCAGGCGTTTGTGCAGACAGGTGATTGTGAGAGAACGGTGCGATTCGGCTGATAATTAATGAATCAAGCCGAGGCTTTCCCCTCAGTACGCAGGGCCCCTCATATAATGAGACCCCCGGGGCTGATCCCTGGTCAGTATCGATGAAGTGCGCCGCTCGCAATTACCTCTCGCTGTTGTCCTCACAAGCCGTTCCGGGTCAGCATTGACCGGGCCATGAGAATGACGCCGATTCCTCTTGACCAATTACTGCGTCTCGGTGTCATAAAATACAAGGAGGGAGGATTAATGCGTTGTATCCTAATTATGTATTTTTGATGCCGTGCGTACGTTGAAGTCGGGCAGCTGTGAGGGGCTTCTATCCAATTACCATTCATCAGTGTCTGCGCGAGACTCTCCAGGGATCAGCTGCATGTCTCCACTCTGGCTTGACCAGGGATTAGTTCTGCTTCCAAAGCATCTGATATGCTTCTGTTGAATCCATTGTTCTGGATTTAGCCATGTCCTTCTCCATAACAACTGAATATTGATATAAATATGTACGTAATATACCCAGGTTGGCTTCACGAGCTGGCCAAGCGTCTGGAGTCGCCGTATTACCCTATGGGAAGCGTGAACAACACCGGCAGCGGGCCGGCCATCCGCAGCGTCTACGTGGCCTCGCTCTACTTCACCCTCAGCAGCCTCACCAGCGTGGGCTTCGGCAACGTGTCGGCCAACACCGACATCGAGAAGATCTTTTCCATTTGCGTCATGCTTATAGGAGGTAGGCGGAAATAATTCCACACATACTGTACTTAGATTCTAATTTTGCAGGCGCATCAATCAACTCGATTTAATTGGGTCAGTCTGATCCACTTTTAGGGGGCGAAGAAAGGTAACGGGTTTTCCCCCGTGGTCATTCCACCCTCACGCCTGCAAAAATGTTAAATGTTCTTGAACACCCGGAGGCTTCCACGCTCACTTTTGCATACTCGTGCAGCACTCGGGGCGGCGCTGTGTCAATCGTAGCAATTTGGGACAAATGTTCTTGAGGATCCAGAGGTGATATGGAAAAAAAATATGCAAATGTCAGCCACTTCTTTGCTGTTCTGAAATAAAATATAACAGAAAATGTATTTTCTTCTTACAGCATTAATGCACGCATTGGTCTTTGGCAATGTGACAGCCATAATCCAGAGGATGTACTCCCGCTGGTCCCAGTATCACACCAGGACCAAAGACCTCAAGGACTTTATACGAGTGCATCATCTGCCGCACAGCCTGAAGCAGCGAATGCTGGAGTATTTTCAGACAACCTGGTCAGTCAACAACGGCATCGACTGTAATGAGGTACAAACAAGAGGTTCCCCTCTTTAGATCTCGAAAAAAATGTTGTCTTCAAGTTGGAGTGTCCTCACAGAGGTTATTGGAGGACATTTTATGGGCAAAATGAACGGTGAGACACAGTGTCTCGTTCCAACCTTGAGCAAAGAGTGAGGCAGGCAGCGTAATAGCGGCTCTTGGCTCCAGGCTGCAAATGGCTGTGTGAGACAGCTGTCACCATCGCGCAGCGACGCCGAGATGGAGCGATGCTGATGAATCTCAGACAGATGAATTAAAGATGAGCGTCTTGATTACAGTCGGCTAGGCCCTGATGGCTCATTGATCAGTTTTATGTGTTGCTGAGCTCCAGATTTTAATCCTGACAAGGGAGGAGAGACAGGCGGCAAATACGTTTAGCTTATTTTTTATAAAGATATATCAGACGGCGTTGTTTTGAATTTGGTTGCTTTTCTGTGTGTGGCAACAGTGTGTAGTTGTGATTCATTCATGAACCGCGTGGAAGAACGCTCTACTACGACATCTACTGCTTCTTAATCATAATGATAATGATGTAGAGAGAATATTAAAATTCTCCTTGAGTCCTATGAAAGGCGCTATATATTGAAGCTATTATACTCCTCATAAATCCAGTGATTTATTTATCGTAATTAAGCACATTTTAAGGACCCAGCCATCCGTTATCTATGATGTGATTATACTGTAATATTTAATCAACAAAATAAGAATTGTGGCATCAATAATAATAAATGAATTGAAAAATGCACCCCAACTTTTATGTCTTGTGGTCTTCCCAGCTGCTGAAGGACTTCCCGGATGAGCTCCGCTCCGATATCACCATGCACCTGAACAAGGAGATCCTGGAGCTGTCCCTCTTCGCCTCGGCCAGCAGGGGCTGCCTGCGCTCTCTGTCGCTCCACATCAAGACCACCTTCTGCGCTCCTGGAGAGTACCTCCTCCGAGAAGGCGATGCCCTGCAGGCCATCTTCTTTGTGTGCTCCGGGAGCATGGAGGTCTTGAAGGACGGCATGGTGTTGGCAATTCTTGGTGAGATTTACCGTATATATCCGATGAGTCCCTCCGTGCCGTTATTAAAACTTAAAAAGGAAAAGTACAGCAGCAGCAGCCCTGACAATGAGAGAGCCTCACTGTTGGTTCCTTGCAAATGAGCCCATTGTTTAGAAAAGGCCGACACAAAATCGCATTTAGTAAGATTTAACACCTAAACACCTTAAAGCATTTATAAACAAAGACCTAAAGACATTCAAAAGCAAAACAGAGAGAGCCAACAATGTACATTGACAACAGTCTGGTTAGCTTTACATAACTCTTTGCAGACATGAGTTCTCCTTAATGAGCTGAAAACTTTTGGCAAAAATGCAATTCTGCAAAAACAATTTATTTATACAGCAAAGTAATTATTATAATGGTGTGTTTTTATCAAAAGCTTTTTTAGAGGTTTTAATGAGAGGAAAACAAACTGTAAGATGCGTTAAAAAGAGGAATGTGGCACCTTCAAAGACACAAAATGAACTGTTCCAATTCATCATGATTTTTTTTTAATTATTATTACTTTACTCACTCGGCCATAGTTTGTAATCTGCTTTTTTGTTTGTTTTTATAACCATTCATGACCAATAACATTGATGTAAAATATGTTTTTTCCCAGGATGAAGTGGTGTAATTATACAAAATGTCTCAATTCACAGAACCAATCTGAATCATAATCCAAACCAACCTGATTCCCAGGAGGAGATTTTCCATCCGCAAACATCTGCTTGAAACGACATCTCGCCTTGAATCGATAATGATATTGTTTATTATGCATAACGTGTGTGTTTATTCCCTGCAAGTTAATTACGGCGGAGCAAAGTCAATTAAGGACACAACTTAGAAAGCGCCAAAAGAGTAAAAGGTGGAGAAAGAGGTTGTAGCACATGCATTTGATTTAATTTTTGAACAGAACCTCACACAATGTCCCCAATTCTGATGTGTGAGCAGGTAAAGGCGACCTGATTGGAGCCAACCTGTCCTTAGACGACCGAGTCATCAAAACCAACGCGGACGTGAAAGCGCTGACCTACTGCGACCTGCAGTGTATTAATTTAAAGGGTCTGTATGAGGTGCTGGACCTCTACCCGGAGTACTCGCATCACTTTGTGCAGGACATTCAGCAGGATCTCACTTACAACCTGAGGGAGGGACAAGAGACACATGTGAGTCATACATGTTGTGACACAAGATTGAATTGAGATCTCTTTGTGTTGCTTGTTTATCGATGAGGGAAAAAAAAAAAGAGTAGGCCGGTCGATTGCTTCTTTTAAGGCCCTTTTCCCTCTCTGGCTGTCTTCCAGGTGAAGGCCAAACTGTCCACTGCAGCTCTTGACTCTCAGGTACCTTCATCACATACAATCTTTCACATCCATATTTTGAGGGCCATGATTCAAAAGATTAGAATAAGCAGCCTGGAATGTTTTCATGGGCTCATTACAGGATATGAAACGTTTCTTGACCAATTGCTGGGAAATATGATGGAGGGTCAATTAGATTTTGATATAACCGTCAGATTATTTTTTTTTACACACCAACAAAATCAATCCAGCATTCTTGAACTTTGTACTGTTTGTATTTTTTTTTCCTTCGAGAGTTGGGTCGATCGATATTTACGCCTTTACCCTAACCCCTATCACAGCGGCTTCATCACAAATGTTGTACAATCCTTTCCCCTTGCTTGCATGTCAAAATGTCATCATTTATTTTGATATGTACACATCTTTGAAAGTACTATAAACAATCCATTACTGTTTCCCTCCGCTCCCAGTCAGGTGTGAAAAGGAACGGGCGACTCGTTCAGGGTTGCGCGCCTCTCGCCGAGACCCAGCGGGGACATGACAAGGACATGGGGCAAGATGATGATTGTCTGTCATCGGAGCAGAACAGGGCAGTGACCCTCAGGGCCGCCGGTGGGTCATCTCCAGACGATCGAGCCAATCACGGAAGCGCAGGATGCAACTCTGAAAAGTCTGGAAGGATGAGCCAGGAGATTACACTGGTCACGTTGGACCCTTGCGACTTGAGCCCCAGGTGAGTTGGATAGTTTTACACTGAGTAGGACACTCCCACATCATTACATCTCTGTGCAGGGTAGTGGACGGAACAGAGGACAACGAAGGGACAGAAAGCCTGCTGCCCTTCCCAGGTTTCTCTTCCAACCGTGGTTGCCATGACAATGATCCCACCAGTGCCTCAGCATCCACCACAGGTGCTAGCAGCACATCTCATTCACATACAGTCAAGTGAAAATGCTTACTTGCCTTGGCTTGTTTAGCTATGATTAATGTGACTTTGCAACATTTCTGGCTGTCAGATGTTTTTTTTTTAAATGCGCACCTCAGCACTCCCGGGACTGAGTTGAACCGCTCCATTTTATGTCACAGAAACGCCACACATCAGCACGGCGGAATTAGCTGCAAAAGCCGAGGAGACCAGAGGACAACTCCGACATCTCAACCAACAGGCGAGTGTGTGCGTGAGCCAGCGTGTGCACATGTGTGTGTGTTACACAAGCATGAAAAAAGTTGCAGACATAAAGGGGCCGCTGAGATCTTCAGTGAGTGCGCCATTTTAATCATCTCCAAAATGTGTAAGCATGTCGATAAACCTTCAACCTTTGCCTTTTAGCTCTACACTTGCATACATTTCCCCGAAGGTTAATTCTTTGGGGTTATAAGTATGATGACAATGCATGGCCTAACATGGTCCCCTGTGTTTTGCGTAATAGAAAACACGACGTGTGAGTCCTCAGAGAAGCCCGGGTCAATAGCAGCTTGAATAATTGCACAATAATGACGAGAAGGAGCTTGCAAAGCATTCAATGACCTGAGGTCAAACATTTTTCTGAGGACTCACATGACTTATACGGCAGCAAAATGTACTGACAAAAGCTTACATCTTGATAGTGTTTTTGCTTGCCGCCGCACGGCCTCCCACAATTCTTCTGTGAGGTGGCAAAGCAGAACTGCCACCGTATTGACGGCGTGTCAAATTGGCCTGTCGCTCTCACCATTTCTATTTTTATCCAAGCCTGTGTTTGGACTGGCCCGCTACAATCGGTGCAGCAGAGTGTGCTAGCATTTAAACATGTTCTTCAGTCAGTCAGTCTAAGCGCTCAGCCTATGCAGGTGTACCTAATGTTGTGGCCAGTGAGGGGTTTGTCGTCTCCCACCTGCCGTAGCGGCAATGCTGCTGGGATGGCTGGTGTTCTCTCGCCGGTTGCTGGTATGCATGATTGAACTGATGAATGGCAATGAGTGCTCCAACCGGCACAGGCAGATGGCATCTTGGCATGCTTTCATGGCCCTCTGTCCACATGCCCACCCCCCCACGCATGGATGGATGGATGAACTGACAGACAATGCATTGATGAATTGAGTGATTGAATATCGCACGTGTTGTTTATTTTGCTTTGTTCATTGGAAGGTGCTCAACCTAGGCAGGGAAGTAGCAGACCTTGGCCAGGTGATGAAGCGAATGGCCCAGCTCATGGAGACCCTGATGTCTTCCGGGCCCCAAGCAACAGTGGCGTGCCCCACACATTGCTCCCCAGGCCAACGCATTCACCCGGCCCACACGTGCTACCCTTCCCCGCCCTCGTCTCAGACTCCCTCCATCTGGACGGACACGCCCCCCTCTCGGCTCCCGGCGCCCTCGTGGCACAGACCCCGGGACCTTCAACTGGGGTACGCCCCCGGTCCCTTTCAAATGCAATCCTCCTCCATCATCGCAGAGGCACACCTGACTTCCTCGCCCTTCGGCTCACCGGAGACTCACCGATGCAAAGACGGGCTTTCTACCTCTATCAGGTCAAGGGTACACGGTCCACCTCCGCAGGACGGGAGTGACGCGAGCCCTCATCGGAGCTACGGGCGCTCCCTTCCCTGTGGACTCGTGGAGCTCTACCAGAACCAAAGTAAGAGTTTGTAGCAGGCCTGCATCTGGCAGCCATTGGCCTTTCTTTCCGTAGACATGACTGGGAATGATCACATGGTTTTTGCAGGGATGCAAGGTCACTCTTGCATTAGAGACACAATGAAAACACGCATGAAAACAAATTGGTTGTGTTAGCGTTAGCTTTTTTGCATTTTGCTGTTTATTAGGACAGGGATTAAAGGTTAAAGGCAAATAACCAAACCCCTCCCTTCCTCCCTCCTTCCTTTCCTTTTCCTTCTGCCACCCGACTACCCCCTGAGGCACCTTCCCATTTGAAAGCGATTTGAAAGCAATAGACACACAGTAGGAGTCTTTCTACCCATGCAATTTATTATCGGACTCCGAGGTTTGATACCTTTTTCAGGGCCAAAAAGATGCAGGTATGAAAACATTAAGGTGAGAAGAAAGAAAAAAAAATCCTCAGAGGAGCCATCCACGATGAGGAGTCTTTAGTGGAGGTGGGGCATCCCCACTCAACTGTTTGCTGAAGCCTCCTACCTACCTCTCACTGCTCTTTCCCAAGGACCAGCCCTGATTGCTCCTGGTTATCCAACACGTTGGGGGGATGAGGAACAAGAGGTTAGACATATTGCACTCTTTCCGACTGGTCCTAGGGGAACCGGGGGCGGTCGGGTTGGGGGTGCTGGCTACGCTTGGCTCGGAGCAACTCCGGGCCTGCTGTCACACTAAGTAGGCTCGGCTTCTCCCTCTCGGGCTCTTTTCCAATATTTCCCCATCACCGGTTCTCGGTCCCCCTTCCGTGGTCTCTCTGTGCATGCTAGTGGGAGCACTTTTTTGAGTAGTCGCTGTAGACGCACATTAACATGCCGCATGTCCCAGCTCGCCATTTATCCTTCTATTTAAATGACAACACTGTTTTAATAACCAAACTTGACATTTACTGATGCATATTTATTGATGTGGGTTCATTTTTTGAAACAGCCAGGTAATTTAAAGCCTAAAGGCATCAGATGCATACCTGTTGTGGGGGGGGGAGGGGGGTCAGGAGTAGACCAATAACAAATTGGTTAGGCCGTTTCCCTGATGCTCATCAAGGCTTTTTGGCTCTGACATTTGTTTTCTCGCAGGTGAAGAACGAAGGCAATATTCCCACAGAAATGCACAATATTGAAGACTTTTATATTTATATGAATGTATCAAAACAAAATGTATTTTTATACCTTAAAGAATGCAAGATGTTATTAGGTTACGAGGTAGTGCCAGTTTTGTTAGGCGGCATAGGCGGGGATCCCGAATCGGATAAAGGTCCTGATTGGCTTCTGATGATTTGCATTAATGTTGTATTAAGATCCTTTGCACATGGAATGTACTGGAATAAATCATTTTATCCTCCCTTCAGATTTTGATATTAGATCCGAGAATTGATATGCTAATAAATGACTAACATGACTGTTAAGTCAGGGTCATTTTTTTTAAAGTATTCTTCAGTGTTTAAATATTCATCCAAAGTAGCTATTCTTCTTTCCTCAGAGTTTCTATCAACTATTTCCCTCATCCATAGTAACATGGTATCATTTTTCCTCCCAACAGTGAACTCATCTTTTATTAACCATTTCTCATATCACTCAGTCCAAACTGAGGCCCATCCTGCTTTGTACCCAACCTGCTTTTTTTTTTTTTCCATTCCACTGAAAAGGTCAGTTAGGTTTGGCTAACACGAATGCAGAACGACGTAAGTACATTCAACTTGGATCTCTTTCACCTTTTTGATTCCGACAATGCATTTTAATTTCTTACTGTTAATTTCTTTTCACAATGTTGAAATCTACCAGCTGTGCTGAGGATGTGAAAAAGATTTTTTCTGGCCTTCATCCACGCTAATCTTATGGTTGTGTGTACAGCCACACCGATCACTTGAGTGTTTTACCGTTTGTGTTTGAGATGCCGTCTGCTGTGTTTGCATTGCAGACAAAGGAGAGGACGTGAATGGAGCTCACACGACACTTGTGTGTTTGATAAATGACTCTGAGCTGCTCCCATGTGTGTTATGCTACAAACACTGCCGCCGCAAAGGGTGGCAGAACAATAGGTACGTCACAAGCCGGAGATGAATGGTGGCTTCCTTTCATCAAGTTCCATCAAGTGAAGCTTCTGCAACATCTGCCGAATGACGGCGTCTCCTTCTCCTTGAAAGGGAAGTGACATATTCTTTTTTTTTTAACCACTAGATTGCAGGATTGCTATTAATTCATTGTGTATCTACTGGAGTGGTATAGCAAGCCCATTGGGCAGATTTTGGAAAACCTTGATCTTAAGGTTTATAAACAACGCCATCTGCTGTTCACATCTGTTTATGGAAGAAAAATTGGAAAAAAAAACTTTTTACTGCTTAAATTTATTAACAATTTCATCATGCTCTTTAGATGTGAGCTGATAGTCTTTTATTAAAAATAAGAGTTCCATCTAAAATCCTTAAAACAGGAGAAAATATTGTAAACGTTTTACCATAATGTAGATAATGATAGATTATTATGATATACGTTTTTTGGACAAATATTAGGGCGACACGAGCTGCTCAAAGTGCCACTGCTGCGTGGGATGCCGCGTGCAGGGGCGCAAGACGAGGTCTCCCGCACCCGTCTGGGCACCGACTTGGTCTGATGGTGTGCCACGTCCATCCTTCACAGCCTCCACACACAGCTGAGACTGCCGATGTAGCAACTGGCCACTCAGCTGGAAAGAAACAAAACCTTGCAGACCTGAAAGTCATCTCAAGAGGTTATAAAATTCTTTGTCCTGCTTCACCTTTATGAACGTCCACTGGAGCCTTTCGCTGATTGGCTGCCAACACTGGGAGAGGACCACCTGGTCTCCGACGGCGTCCATACACAAAGCCCCCGCGGGACCCCATCGCACTTCCCCGTCGGAGTTGAGGTCACAATGCTGCAATAACCTGCAGGTTATCTTTGTGGCCTGCGACTTTCTTGCAGAGTAAGGAGACTGTTGCCATGGTTACCTGCCTGCCTGTGCCACTGCACGGCGCTAGGATCATGGCTCCGACTTGCGCTCCTTGACCCGGATGGTGGTCGATGCAGCCACCGACTGCGACGTTGTACAGCTTCAAAAAGACAAAAGTGACTCACATTCAGTATTTGACTAAGTAAGTATTTTTCTAAATATTTTCTTAAATATTGCCTGTGTGTTCCCATATTACCTCGCCCGAGAATCCTGGTCTATCCTGCGGAATGTAAAGTTGGGGATGGATCGTCGTCAGGTACCAGTGGAAGTCCCTGCATCCCAAAGTCATCTTCAACTGCTGGCGCTCGGTAATATTCGGCCTCTCAGACTGCACGTAATAGAGCACATTTTTGTACATTTTGTACGGGCGTACTCGGATATCACTCGACACACACACACCTGCCTAATAAAATGAGCCAGCGTGTCCCGCCTGTAGAAAATATTGCGGTACGTGTCCATCCACGTGTCAGCTACGCGGATCTTGTTCCTCTCAAGCTGCTCCTGGTCTTGGAAACGGGAAGGGGGGCGGGGGAGGCGGTGGTCTAGGTGGGCCACTCGGGAGCAAGGAACCACCTCCATTGAGCCGCCGCACGACCACACCTTGGATAGCATTAGCAATAACAACAGGATTAGGTTTCCTCTTCCTGTTGGATTCTCATTTGAAAGAATGTGAATAACAATCTTTCGCGTCACATTGAAGTCATCACATTTCCCTAAAATGGGGTCAAATGGTCAAGTCATATTCTCTTGTTATTTTGATCTCTGGTGGAAAGCAAAACATTCCAAAACCATTACTTGAACACAACATTCTCAATAACTTGGCTAAAGGCAAGTGGATCACCCAAGTGCAGTGAAAAACCATTTGCACATGATTCATATTTCTTTGCGCTGGATTTCAAACAAAAACTAACCTTGATTGACAGCTCAATCTGTTCCCCTCCCCACAGTAGAATCCCAGGATCAAAGGCTCCCACTTTATGGAAGAAATGTCTATCCACGGCCAGAACTCCACCTCCTAATGCTGGACTCCTATTGCAGTCAGAATCAGAACAGGTTGAAGTAATCACAGCACAGAAGATTGAGAAAAACATTCCTCTCTTGTGTTAAAACGTCGGAACAACGGAAGTTCAACTTTGGGCTGTAGTCATGACACAGAAAGGCCATAACAGCCTGTAAACTCACAGTACAGGTTCAACCGCCAAGTCCGAGTCCCCGTCCAGCAGTTGCGGTTTGGATTCCCAGGAAAAGTCCAGATTCCAGTCAAAAACCCCCCACACTGGCCACCGGGTGGCGTTGTACTTAAAAGTCTCCCAGTGGATCACATCCATGATGGGGGAAACAACTCTGGTCCTGCAAAAAACACCACATCCATGACGTGCGTGTCTGAGTCGAATAACACGCTGTCTTTTATTAGTCCTGTCTCTGGATTACATGTGTTTGAAATATTTCTTTCATGTGGTTGAATGATAGCGACAAAAGCTGTGGAGCAAAACAGAAACTAAGACTATCCATTTCCCGACCAAAGCGAGCTGCCTAATTGGAGGCCTAATTGGAGCCACACCACGAGAGCCGCACCCCCTGCTATGGAATGATATTTGTCACCCTACTAGCATGTACTACTGTGCTCTTTGTCTACTGGTGTGGGGGGCATGAGGTATTTTTTCTTCTTTTTATTATTAGGTGGGCTCTTACCTGTCCTGGGCCACCCTCTCCAGGAGTGGTTCCAGCCAGCCGTTGTGGCATTCAACGTGTGAGTCCATGAAGACCAGAACCTCCCCAGAAGCTATGGATGCACCCAGGTTACGGCACCCTCCGACCCCGAGGCGCTTCGTGCTGCGAATCAAACGTACCCCATCCAGGTGGGACACATATTCACTGAGCTCAGTCTTCAAGTTATCTGTGTTGGGATGGATAAATGAATACATGATAGAGAATGCATAAGAATCTATGGACCACCGCCATACTATGATTCCTGTACCCGATCATCTAAAGGCATTCATACCATGTGTACTGAGGTCGTCCACTAGGAGGAGCTCCACCAGGAAAGCACTGGGCGCTGTGCTGATGACGCTGTGCAGTGTGCGTAAAAGTGTGGACCAAGCCTCATCGTGAAAGCAGATGACCACGCTGGCAGAAGGCAATGATTCACTGTACTGTTCGCCAAAGCACCTATCACAAAAAGAATCCATCTCACACTGAGTAACGTATCCACACCGAAGTAGTCCATGCGTAAAAGTGATTTTGTTTACGTCCCATACTCACTTAGGATGTCGCGCCTCAGGCAGTGAGCGATACGCTGAGATCTGGTTGTCGTATTGATCCTGCTCTTCTTCTTCTTCCACACGACCGGACAGAAATTCCTTCCTCGACGCGGGTAAGAGCATCTTGTAATTCCCATTCTTATACCGCAGGTCTTTTGCGTTCTGCGTGGACGCCACGAACAAAAGTTGGTCCTCCTTAAGCGAGTTAATGGGGACGAACTCGGGTACCAGCTCCAGTTCTGCGTCTCCGATCAGCTCCAAATCGTCCGGTGGATCCGGGGGCCGCTGGAAGGGGCGGCGTGGGGCGCCAGCAAGTGTCTGGTGGGAGCGTTGTTGTTCTTCTTCGTGGAAAAGGTCAGAAACTATCAACAGAAGCAAAGTGACTCCAAGAAGCAACAACCATAAACACAAGATCCTCCGGTGTCTGCCCCACAGCCCCATGTTGCAGAGAGGCTCCCAAAAACTTAGCCCAGTTTAAGTCTCACTTCCATGCTTGCGTTTAATCTATCCCAAAAAGTAATCCACTGCACCATGAGCGCACCGACCACATTTGAATCCATTAGACTGGACGAGCAGGTTGCCCAGAGCACCAACTCCCGTTACTGTGGAGTGGATCGCCTGTCATCGTGCACACCCCGCGGTCCTAAAGCCTGCAGCGCTCTCGTTTGGCTCCTCCAATTACCCAAGCCGTTCCACGCGTTTGGCTCCTCCAATTCGTCAAAAAAAGTCTCTTGCATAGAATTGATGACAAATGTAAGTTTTTATATTTATTTGTGCGATCAGACAAGGTTGTACCCATACCCCTCACTCAAATGAGTAACCTCAAATTCCTCCATGATCCATAGCAGAAGACTGAAGACTGTGAATCAATTTTTTACAAGCCTGTCGTGAAAATAATCGACATAACTGAACAATGACAACATCAAGTTGTGTGTTTGACAGTCTTGCTTTGGTGCTGTTCATAGGCTGCAGGCCATCTGTCAAAGTCGGAAAACAGCAGCATTCGGGTCCAGTTTGGATCTCATGGTTCCGTCTTGGCAGTTTGACAGTTCATCTGGATGAAGGATAAGACGATGGAAAATCGAGTTTTCCCAGCAGGTTGCTATCACCGTCAGATTTAGAGTTACAGCACTGCAGTAAAAATATTTTTATGAGATTTTTAACGCATTTTTAACCCCTAACTGCACACACATTGAATTGAACATTGGTTTTTTTTTAAGTACACATCTGCAAACACAGTATATTTATTGCCCCTCCTACTTGGGATGACAGGCCAGCGTTCCCTCTCATGTTTGTGATTACAGTGGTGAGATGAGGACATCTGAGAAACACGAATGGGGTTAAGTAGGAGTTCATTTGTGTGTTAACCAGCAATCTGCGCTAATGTAGCGCGTCAGGGTTATTGTTCTTTGCAGGAGCTTTTCTCAGAGAATGAGCAAATGTGCTAGGTGGAGAAGAAAGAGAAGGCGGACCCAAATGAGAGGCCTGCGTGGAGGAAAAGAGAAGGGGTCAGCCCAGGTTAGTTGCTTGTGTTCTGGTGGGAACATGTTCAGTCATAGGGCAAATGGGGATAACATAATATCATGCGTTTCCAGAAGCAAGCACTCCCATGTCGTCTTTGAAGCCAAAATACACTTGAGGAGAAGACTTCCCTCCCACCACAGAGAGGCACACACACACAGGAGGAATGTGTCTGCATTCCACTTCCCCTTTAAAAATTGACTGCATGTGCCCAGTGAGAAAAAAATTATTTGTGAACGCAAAGACTCAAAATTTGTACATATGATCTAAACAGGATAGTGAAATTGTGTCTTATAAAATATCAAAAGGGGGAAAAAAACATGAATTTTTTAATTTGGGCTGTTTTAGCTCCTGCATAAAAATGTTGAGATAATTATTTGATTATTGCTTGTATGTATGTAATGTTCTGTTTTACTCCCAGGGCGCCACGTTTGTTCCTTTCCCCGAATAATGTCCACATGAGATCACCTGTTGTTAGACAGTGTGACCACCAGGGGACGCAGAAGCACATTGACTGCACTTAAAACCCAGGAACCATTGGAGGGAGGAGCTAAGTAAACGATTCAAGTAAGTTGACATGTGCAGGCGTTTTAGTAGTTTAACAGCATACTTGCCATTGATACGAAACCGATTCAGTATCAGTCTCAAAGTAAAAGGTCATTGGAGATTATATCCGGTTCAGTGAGCAGGTCTACGGGTGACTGCAAGCTGTGTTTTGAGCAAGTAATTTAAAGATTTTCAAGCTCTCCAATTGCCTTTTATTTGCAAATGCATGCATGCTAACACGATGGAACCATGGTTCGGGACCCGACCTTACCCACGGGCTGTACTTTGTCGATTTTCTTTCACTTCTGCATAAAGTTTGTGACTTTTGTTTAATTTTTTTTCATTTTGCTTGTTAAATACTGCTTCATGATTCGCTGAGGTATCAAGAAGTGGGTTGGGCAATGAGAATGAAATCCGATTGGTTGAAAAGGGGGCGCGGTTATGCAGACGAGGGGCCCTGATGTAAAGTAGGCGTGGCGTCGTTGATTTGAAATGCTGCCTTCCGATTGGCTTTTAGAAAGTAGGCGTGGTCAGGCCAATTTCAGCTGCGCTCTGATTGGCCAGACTGAATTTGGCAAGGTAGAGGCGAGCAAAGTGCCACTTAGGTTTTTGAAGGCAGGTTTCAGTCTTGAGGTGAGCGTGGGTTGCTCATCTATCACTGCCATCGTCACGAGTCTTTGGTCGAGTGGTTAACGTCATTGCCTCTACCTGTTAGAGCTTCACTTGAAGCTCGCTAGCTATTGTAAAACAACAACAAAGGTGGCTTGTTGTTAACTAGCACGCCCACAAATGGCACTCAGCTGTCGATCAATCGTGAATCAACGAAAGCGTTTGACTTCAGCGTTGTTTTGTCCATTTTCCACGCAAAGTGGAAGAGTGGAGGCTCTACGTCGGCTGCTGGTCGTCTACCTGCCAAATGTTCTCCTAAGGTACGACTTGCTCCCTATGTATGCCTTCTTTTTCCCTTCTATGTAGCATTATGCTCCTGGTGACTAGGTAGGGTCAAAATATTAGGTCCACCAGCACGGTCGAAGGCGACTAAATATTCTTTTCGAAATATGATTTTAATCCGTGCTAAGTGGTTGTGGAGGGTAAATTATTATGATGAAAATGTAATTTAATATCAAGTTTATTATTTTTTGTCGTTGTCAAGCTTTTTGAACACTTTAAAACATCGAGATTACAAACGTTCACCCCTCAGTCAGTCTGGACGGAGCTAACTGAACTGTTTGACAGAGGTGGTTGATTTTGACGTCTATTCTGCGTGAACGCTTTTAGAGCCACAGAAGCTCATACTGCAATGGGTGCAGTACAATATGTGCCCAGTAGAGGGCACACTGACTCTTTTTTTCCTGCTTGACAGGATAGGAGAGGTTTGGGGCCCAACGGTGCAGCCAGCCAACAGCTTCGTGGGACCTGCTATTGGACATGTGATGTGAGTACGCAGTGTTGCGTTTGAGGAGCTGATGGATAATGTCTCATTGCAGCACAAGGTGGCTGTGAGTTCACCCACCTCTCCTGTCACTTCTAATGGCACACAAGTGCCACCAGGGGGAAGGTGAGCAGATCCAACCAGTTGATATCACTCACTGGGACAAAAACTAAGTGCCAGGTACTGCACAACGTCATACTCACACACTTCTGGAAGTGTTTTCAATGACATTGAGGCAAACCAAGATAGTCATGAATATACATTTTAATAATATTTATCTAACTTGGTTTGCCTCAGTGTCATTGAAAACCCTGTCCAGAAGTGTGATGATGATGTGCAGTACCTGCCACTTAGTTTTTGTCACACGTCAGCTGTTTGCATATGCTCACCTTCCCCTGGTGGCAATTGTGTCATTACAAGTGAGCTTGTCAAGCACTTGAGCTGCACAGCCTATCGTCAATATTTGTGTGCAACTAAATTAGTTCCACGCAAACATTGACTACTCAAATGTTTTCAAATTGCATTTCTGTCTCATAAATTGTTAAACTGGAATGCAAGCCTTTGTGTTTTATAAGTACATATGCTTCACTTATTTGAAGTCTTTCATGCTAGGTGGTTACAAGAGTGGGACTTACGTGTTTGAAAGCTGTCTGAAGTCTTGAGGTGAGAGTTGCCTTTAGTCACTGCCATGGACACCAGTATTTGATATGTTACTCTCCATCTCACATGACTCAAAGTGACTGCAATTGTATTGCTGTCACTTTGAGTCATGTGAGATGGAGTGGAACAGTCAAAGACTAGTGTCCATGGCAGTGACTGAAGGCCAAAGCTCACCTCAAGTCTGAAAACTGCTTTTGAAAACCTAAGTGCCACTTTGCCCGCCTCCTAACTCCGCCCAAATTCAGGCTGACCAATCACATCACAGTACCTAATTTGCATAACCACGCCCACTTTTGAACAGCCAATCAAAATGCAGCATTTGCACATCTGACCAATCAGAATGCTTCAAATTGACGAAACCACGCCCAATTTAAATTCAACCAATCAGAGAACACCTCATTTGCATAACCACGCCCACCTTTCAACCAATCGTAGCCATTTATTCTCATTTCCCCACCCACTTCCAAAGCAATTGGCGAATCATGATGCAGTATTCTCGTTTTGGTCCCGCCCCTTTCTAGTTTTTCCTCCCAAAAATTCCCCCCCACAAAAAAAATCCAGGAAAAAAAAATCCAGGTAAAAAAAAAAATTCCAGGAAAAAAAATTTGCAAAAAAAAATTCAGGAAAAAAAATAGATTTTTTTTTTTTTAAAAGTTTGATTTTATGTTAGAAGAGTTGAGTTTGTGTTTTTCAAAGAAGAGTTGAGTTTGTGTTCTTTCAAATAAAACTTTATTTCCTTTGCAGAGTAAACATTCAATCATAAACAAGTTGGATGGCAGTCTTCTCCTGGCCGTGTGGAGAAGTAATCGGCTAATGGACAAGTCAGAGTGTGGACCCAAGATAAAAGGTGGTCGGCCAGTGGGACGAGCATGGACAAGTCAGCGTGTGGACCTAAGACAAAAAGAGATCTGTAAGTCAAAAGTTAAGTCAAATACTTGTGCATACAATGCTTTCTTACCAGTGCACAAGAAGAGTTTTTTCTGGCATCAAGTATTCAAAGCTGCATTAACTGGAAGCTGTTCATGTTTCTTGTTGCCTGCAGAGAAAAAGAAAAAAAATGAACAAAAGAAAGTTATAAGGATTGTGCAAAGTAGTCTTCTAAGATCATACCATCTAAGTTTGTATTTCTCCCACACAGATCTCAGAATTGGACTCCAGCACCTTGTGGATGAAGATGCAACAAGAACACTTTGAGTGTTGCAGGAGACTCTTGGTACTTCACCCTGGACACAAAAAAAACAGTCATTTGACTTTTGGAACATGTTAGCTGAAATGTGTCATCTCTCACCAGCAGAGGACTATTCCTCTTCAGGCAGTGAGGACCCAAGAGACGCTCAGCCAAAGCCAAGTAGACTTGAAGCTTTTGGTAAGTAGCATGACTGCAGCATTTCACCTTGTCGATCCACCTGTAAATAGAGGTTGCAAATCCAGGTCCAGAAAATGAAAGCCCTGCCACAGTTTGGCTTTAGCCACTGGTGCTTCTGCTCAGGGCGCTCGTTTACCTGCCAACGGAGTAGAAGCACTTGTGGCTAAAGTCAAACTGTGGCAGTCTTCAATTTTTGGACCTGCACTCTGAAATGAAAAGGAACAGACACAATGACTCCATTTTGGTTGACTATTTTTAACTGTAGATTTGTGCTGAAGCAGTTAGCACTCAAACCTCAGACGACCAACAGCAGGCCAAGCTCCTGAAATGTTGCAAAGACTCGCCAGGACGGACACACCTGCACACAAACGAGGGGAACAATCAAGCGTCAATTTTGTAAGTTTATTTGAATGTCTCAGTACTGAAAGTAGAGGCAGCTTTGAGGACCTTTTTGGAGAAGATTTCTCTTTGCAGGTGGAGGATCATGGTGACCAAGTCAGCATTCTTACTGGAACTGAACTGCAACGAGATGGAGAAAGAAGGCAATTTATTTAGTATTTTTTTTTAAATTAAAACATGCAACAGGGTTTGGTAGTGTGAAACCTGGCTGCATTTTAGACAGGAAGTTGATCACAACTCCATCGGATGGCCTGCACCTAGAACAACAAACTGTTAAGTACTTGGATTCATCCAGTTTGTATTTGCAACAGGTTGGAGATTAGCTTTTATTCACCACAGAAGTTCCATGCGGCAAGAACCCGGTCCTTTGGCATCACCTAGTGGACAAAAGCAGGAAGACAGGCTAAATGCC
Organism: Syngnathus floridae; assembly: GCF_059516105.1. NCBI lineage: Eukaryota > Metazoa > Chordata > Actinopteri > Syngnathiformes > Syngnathidae > Syngnathus > Syngnathus floridae. Next base: position 2,586,157 of record NC_142433.1, read on the forward strand.
ACTTGAATCGTGATTGTGTCACCTGCTGGAATACACTGTCAAACATTTGTGCATGGATGAATGTGCGCGTGTGTTTCACCAGTGATGAAAGCAGGACAGCGCTGGACTTCTCTCCAACCACCCACAGCTTGCTGGCCTGAAAGACATGGTAAAAAAAGTAAGTATTCTACTTCTAAACTTACAGCTTTGTGAGCCGGTTTGGCTTAGCTATGCTACATTTGGTAGGCATGTAGAGTTAAAGACCTGCAAATGTCTCATGAAGCCACGCCAATGACAGCTTGTCAGCCATTTTGGAGCCTGCAGACAAAGAAAAAGAACATGACTTGATTTAGTAACTTTAATAGATATATTTCATATAAAACTGAAATTTTGCCATTTTGTAGTCAATCTGGTCCTTGTGTTGCAAGTACAGGCCTGTGGACAGAAAAGAGATAAGCATTAACTTTTGTATCCACTTTGAAACTCATAGGTTCCGGCTCAATTTGAAGACTCTCACCTGCAGACAAAAGAAGACAATTAAAACGCATATGCATTATTGTGCATTTGTTTCATTCTGTTTGATTGTGAATTGTTTTGTCTACTTACCTTGAGCTAACAGCGCCAGCATCCAGATGGCAAATAAATGGTTTTTGGTGCAATTTAAGGCGTCCATTGCCAACGCACGTGCAACATTTAGCTTGCACCTTAGCACGCTGTAAGCAAGCCAAGAAGAACAACTCCATGTTAAAAGTAAGCAAAGGCAGTTTATTCGTAAAAGTAAGCAAGCGTCATTTGTACTTACCTTGTGTCTAAGAAAGAGAATACTCACATAATCGAAGTTTTAGATGAGCTGGTGGAAATGCGTGCAGAGCTGCAGGTGGAGGACTCGTCCGTCAGAGGCGGCGTGCAAGACTGACAGCTTCGTTTGCCCGACTTTTATAGTGTTCCGGTGATGACGTCATTGAAGAAAAAAGAAAACTCAGGTAAAAGAAAAAAGTGGTTCTCGCCGGCCCCAAGGCTGGGCTCGAACACGCACTCCGTGTTTGATAGGTATTGTCGTAAACCACTTGACTATTATCTGTCTTAGTATGGAAAGTTTGTTTGTCGTATTCATTGACTGGTATGTTAGTTGTGGCAAAGTCAAAGCTATATTTTAAGAAACCGAATTGTTGTTGAGTTGAAGATGGTAGAACGGTTTAAGCTTTTACCTGGTGTTCCGGTGACTCGAGTTCGAGTCTCACACCGTAAAATTTCTAAATGTTGACTTGAGCGGGAGTCGAACCCTAGTCTGCCGTCTCCCAGGCCAAGTATTTAACCACTCGGCCATCCTGCCGCGGAAATTTCGCAATTTAATTGTGTATTTCATGTGTATCTCTAAACTAAGCTTATTCCCTATAGAACTTGTGATGACGGTCCAACTTCAGAACATTCCTTTGGAAGGGGTCAAAGGCTGACGTCCCCGCTCGACCTTGTGACTGCACTCCAACCTAAAATTGAAGACTCACGTGACAGACTCGAGTGCAGTTTACTTTGCTTTATTGGTGATCATAAATAAAGAGCTTAAATTAATCACACTGGTGTCTTCTTTTCTGCTTCTGTCACAAAGAAAACATGGACATCCACTTAACCATACATTTTAAGATGCTTTGTTGACCGGGAGAACCCCGCTTGATGGCTGGTGGGTGCAGTAGGTTCCTCATGTGCTGAAAAAGGCGACGCACTCGCTTGATGACTCACCTGTGCACACCTGTTTCCAATTCACCTGCAGGTCTGACGTCACATCCACCAAGGCAACCTTTATTTTTTGCACACTAGCGCCCCCGGTGACCTGTCATGATGATTGCTTTGGCTTACTGAATGTGCTGCTTTTTCTTTGACCTTTAAAATGAAAATAAATTTGGGCAAAGACCTTGTGAGTGGAAGCAACGCTGAAACAATGATGACAATCACGTTGGATGACACACACAGTTTGTACGCTTCTGCTTTTGAGCTTATGTGGTGCAACAATCTCTGGCCCAACGTTGGGTCAGGAAAGTAAAGTCACAATCCCGTGGACGGTGTCATGAAGGGTTGCAGTCCAACCATGCATTCTTCTTCAAAAGTGAACAGAAGAAAAGAGGAAGAGGATGCTCCCCCACTCCTCATGACTTCCTCACGCACTCTAATGAGGGATGAGATGCGTCTCGTTAAGCAGCGTCACATGTCAATGTGCTCACCAGCACCAGATTTAATTATTGCCCACAAGCAAACAAACAGTCAAATCGCAGCAGGACGAGCAGGAGAGAGGGACAACATCACGTCTGAACTCAAGCAGAAGGACTACTTTACTTTTTTTTTTTTTTGGGAGATGGGAGTCTTGACATATATTTTATTGCTGGCATGCATCTATTTTGTCTCTCAAGCGGATGGACGCAAAAGTAAGATATTTTTAGCGGTTACTGATTTTAAATGAGCGTATTTAATACTCTATCTTGATTGGTACAGAAAATAACACTTTGAATATTTGCGATTTGACAGTGATGATTTCCTCCATCTATTCTATGAGACTATTCCAGAGTCTCATGAGTTTCATTAGCTGAGATTCCACTGAAGTTATTTTTTTTTTGTCTTAACAAGCGGTTTCTTTCTCCAGCATATGCTGACATGTTCCCCCACAAGCACATCCCCCGAGGAAAGTTTCCTTTTCCCATTCCAAGCATCCCCGGCTGGAATCCCGACAGCGCCCCGTGGGACGACTACCTCTACCCGCCCATGAAACCCAAACCCAAGGAGCTCATGAGAAGACGAGGTGTGTTCTGCTGGTCACGATATCATGCAAGCGTAGATTGATTCTGATCAAGTGTGATGTCACAGGAGGTAAACCCACAGTGCGTCTCACCAGCGACAGCCCCGCCCTCAACGGTTCCGTCATCACATTCACGGCCAAGTTGGAGTACCCCCCGTGCCAGAAGGAGGACGACAGCGGGGAGCTCGTGTGGGACGAGCACTGCGACGACGGTACGGAGCTGGAGGCCTCAGGTGCTACTCAAAAGGCCCCGCTGGGCCTTCCTAACACACTTTCAGAAGACCGCTTCACAAGACTTTGCTTTATTGCAGCCAATGGACAAATACGCTCAGGCTACGTCTTTAACTGGACGTCCTGGATTGACGATTACGGCTTTGGCAAATGCCCGGACGCGACCAAATGCAACGTGTTCCCTGACGGGAAGCCCTTCCCTCAGAGTAACGACTGGAGGCGCAAAAACTACGTCTACGTCTGGCACACCATGGGTGAGACGCCTCCACACAAGTAGTCCTTTCACAATCATAGTGGCTATAAAAAGTCTACACACCCTTGACTAAATCTTTTTTTTCTTGATTCAGGGCAATATTTTGAGTCATGTGATGGCCACTCTTCCAGTCTGTCCCTCAACACCTCCAGTATCCCTTTCGGAGCAGAGGTCATGGAGGTCATGGTGTATCGGAAACGTGAGCGCAGGAAGTACAGTCCCTTGAGTAGTGACAACACCGTTTTCTTCATCACAGGTAGAATACACTGTCATTTATGAGAATTTAAAGAGAACTAGAAACTTTCTAATCAAGAATGCTCTCTATGCTTGTCCGTATGAAGATTTGATTCCGGTGGTAGTGGACATCTCCCAGAAGTCTGCTGTCAACCAGTCAGCCGATAACGTGTTCTTCCGAGGCGAGGATGTAGTCTTCCGAGTGCATCTCCACGACCCTAGCGGCTACCTAAAGACGGCGGCGGCCGTCGACTATATGTGGGACTTTAGGGATGGCAACCAGGTGGTGACCCATCGCGACGTGACCACGCACACCTACAGCACGGTAGGCAACATGAGCATCAAGTTGGTGGTGGAGGCGGCGTTTCCAACAGAGTGTCCGCCTGCTCCCGCCACGTCCATGCCGACAACAGCCACACCACCCCCAACTGGTAACAATCCTATTTTTTTTGTCTTTAGAATAATTAAAAATTGTTGCTAATGATTGTTCTTGGTGGTCATGTTTTTGTTCCACTTTTAGTGCGCACCACATCTCCACCACCCTTAATGACGACCCCCCAAGGTGAGCATTGAAAACCCAAGGCAGCTAATTTGTATGTACCCTAAACATGCCTGCAAGTCCCGCAACTTCATGTAAACATCTGACTTCTTTCAACCATCTCAGCGATACCCACTTCATCTCCTGTCACCATGACAACAGAAACCTTCCCGTTCATCGGTTCTAGCGTGACCCCAGACTCGACCCCCTTTGCTTCGCTTCGCGCCAAACGTGTGCTCGAGGACAAGGAGTGTTTCCGCTATGTGCACGGAATCTTTGTGGGTAACATCAGTATCATTGGTAAGTGTCAGAATGCTCGGATTATGTTGGGTCTGGGCCAGGAGTTTGCAGTTTTATCAGTTTATAAATAATATAATACATACATATAATACATACAATATAAAATATTTATAAAGATATTCATCATTACAATTATATTATTTATATTTATAGACATTTTATTTTTAATGTTTTAGCATTTGCTTCAGACCTTTACCACAAGAGGGCGACAGAGCAATTCAAAACATCCATTTGTCATCAATTTGTACCAAGTGGAGTGATGAAAGTTTTGAATTGCTATGTCTATAAATATAAATATAATCATAACTATAAACATATTTACACATATTTTATATTGCTAAGTATGTTTTAATATTTATTAATATTTATAGTTTGTATTTTTACGTATTCTTTACTTATTTCTTATTTATTTGTATTTATTTTTATTTCCAATGGTTTTTAGCATGTGCTCCAGACCTTTACCACAAGAGGGCGACAGAGCAATTCAAAACATCCATTTATCATCAATTTGTACATAACCAAGTGGAGTGATGGTAAATAGATGTTTTGAATTGCCATGTCTATAAATATAAAATGTTATAATTTTAAAAAACCGAATATATTCATAAATATTTTTATTGCTATTTGTATATTTTACTATATATTTATATTTGTTGTTGTATTTTTATTTATTCTTTTTTATTATTTATTTGGATTTATTTTTAATGGTTTAAGCATGTGCTTCAGATCTTTACCACAGGAGGGCGACAGAGCAATTCAAAACATCTATTTATCATCAATTTGGACATAACCAAGTGGAGTGATGGTAAATAGATGTCTTGAATTGCTCTGTCGCCCTCCTGTGGTAAAGATCTGAAGCACATGCTTAAACCGTTAAAAATAAATACAAATAAGAAATAAAAAAAGAATAAGTGAAAATACAAACTATAAATATAAATAAATATTAAAATATACAAATAGCAATATAAAATATTTATAAATATATTCATAATTCTAATTATATTATCTATATTTATAGACAGAGCAATTCAAGACATCTGTTTACTATCACTCCACTTGGTTATGTCCAAATTGATGATAAATAGATGTTTTGAATTGCTCTGTCGCCCTCCTGTGGTAAAGATCTGAAGCACATGCTTAAACCATTAAAAATAAATACAAATACGAAATAAAAAAAGAATAAGTAAAAATACAAACTATAAATATAAATAAATATTAAAATATACAAATAGCAATATAAAATATTTATAAATATATTCATAATTCTAATTATATTATCTATATTTATAGACAGAGCAATTCAAGACATCTATTTACCATCACCCCAGTTGGTTATGTCCAAATTGATGATAAATGGATGTTTTGAATTGCTCTGTCGCCCTCCTGTGGTAAAGATCTGAAGCACATGCTTAAACCATTAAAAATAAATACAAATAAGAAATAAAAAAAGAATAAGTAAAAATACAAACTATAAATATAAATAAATATTAAAATATACAAATAGCAATATGAAATATTTATAAATATATTCATAATTCTAATTATATTATCTATATTTATAGACAGAGCAATTCAAGACATCTGTTTACTATCACTCCACTTGGTTATGTCCAAATTGATGATAAATAGATGTTTTGAATTGCTCTGTCGCCCTCCTGTGGTAAAGATCTGAAGCACATGCTTAAACCATTAAAAATAAATCCAAATAAATAATAAAAAAGAATAAATAAAAATACAATTAGAATTATGAATATATTTATAAATATTTCATATTGCTATTTGTATATTTTAATATTTATTTATATTTATAGTTTGTATTTTTACTTATTCTTTTTTTATTTCTTATTTGTATTTATTTTTAATGGTTTAAGCATGTGCTTCAGATCTTTACCACAGGAGGGCGACAGAGCAATTCAAAACATCCATTTATCATCAATTTGGACATAACCAAGTGGAGTGATGGTAAATAGATGTCTTGAATTGCTCTGTCTATAAATATAAAATATTATAATTTTAAAAAACCGAATATATTCATAAATATTTTTATTGCTATTTGTATATTTTACTATATATTTATATTTATATTTGTTGTTGTATTTTTATTTATTCTTTTTTATTATTTATTTGGATTTATTTTTAATGGTTTAAGCATGTGCTTCAGATCTTTACCACAGGAGGGCGACAAAGCAATTCAAAACATCTATTTATCATCAATTTGGACATAACCAAGTGGAGTGATAGTAAACAGATGTCTTGAATTGCTCTGTCTATAAATATAGATAATATAATTAGAATTATGAATATATTTATAAATATTTTATATTGCTATTTGTATATTTTAATATTTATTTATACTTATAGTTTGTATTTTTACTTATTCTTTTTTTATTTCTTATTTGTATTTATTTTTAATGGTTTAAGCATGTGCTTCAAATCTTTACCACGAGAGGGCGACAGAGCAATTCAAAACATCCATTTATCATCAATTTGTACATAACCATGTAGTGATGGTAAATGGATGTTTTGAATTGCTCGGTCTATAAATATAAATAATATAATCATATTTATGTTAAACTATACACATACATATGAATATAATTATAATTATAAATATGAATGAAGATAAATATACAAATATAAAATACACAAAAACGATAAGATGAACCTATATATAGGGTTTGCAAAGGACACTGATTCCGCTCCTAAACAATAGAGGCTCTCAATTGGCATTTGCATTGCTTTTTTTTTTTCCACAGAGCCCAAGCATCCACTCAAAAGCAAGACCAACAGTCGCATTGTTGACGTGTTGGCTGCCAGAGTCACCAAGACCGACATCAGCTTCCTGGTAAAATGCCTCGGCAGGTGTGTATGTTACCTTATCTCTAGCGGTTAAAGAATCATTGCACAAGTAAAGTTCAAGTCTTACCTCATCTTCAGCGTCCCCACGTCAGCCTGCACCATCGTTTCGGACCCTACGTGCACTTGGGTGGACAGCATCATGTGCAACGACGTTCCTCCTTCTCCAAAGTGTGAGGTGAACCTTCGGAGAACATTTCCGCAGCCGGGGACCTACTGCGTCAACATTACGCTGGAGGACTCTCGTAGCTTGACCCTGACCAGCACCACCGTCACCATCAACAAGTTGCAAGGGACTCCTGGTGAGTGATAGAGAAAGTGTTAGAGATACGCAAAACATTCATGGACAATTTCCCCTTCTGTAGAGTCCAAGAACCCTCATACTACTGAGGTGGTCCTCACTGCAAGTGCTCTATTGGTAGCCTTCTTTGCATTGATTGCATGTGTAGTTTACAGGTAAGTGAAATAGAAATATACATGAATATAAAATCAAATAATTGAGTAGCTGACCTGCATGCAAGACATTTTCCTTCTCTTTCCAGACGCTACAAGGTGTACCGACCCATCCGTAGGTCGCTGTTGGAGGATGCCGACAGACGCACTGGGGTTGCAGGACGCGTGATGCACTTGAAGGGGACGCTGTTTCCCTCAAACGAGGAGCGTCATTACCTGCTGACCGAGAGACATCCCCTCTAGGTGCCCTTCTGTCATATAGCAGTTAATGGTAAATCCATTGCATATCAAAGACGCCATTAAAGGCTAAAGATGACATTAACAATCATAAAAGTGTGTTGAGCTGTTGGCTGATGTCAGAGGAAATCACTGTACGTAATCATTTTGCAAGGAATACATTATGCAATATGGTGGTTCAAGAGATTCTAACGTTAAGTGTAAAGCAGTCAAGCTTGGACTAATAATTGGACATTAACAAGAATGTGATGACTAATAAAAGCTGCCAACTAACAAATCTCCAGAGAAATGTGCTTGCGTTTAATTACAGTTATAAATCCAGGATCATTCAAACACGTGCTACCTATGCATCCATCCTGTGGAAGCCACTTTTGCTTGTAATTTGGGCAATCGATACGCAAAGGAATAATTTGATTTAAAAGTAAATGGGCAATATGATCTCCAATACAAAGACATCTAGCCAATAGAAAAGACGTTAGGCAACCGAAATTATTATTTTTTTTGTCCTTTATTCAGAGGCATTTGACAAGTGGAACTGTGTGAGGGGGAGGTGATGGGGCACAAGCATGTTTGCAGATGGGGGGAGGTGGGAAAAGGGATTTTCATGCTGTAGTTAGAGCTCTTTCCCAAATAAAAAGAGGGAGGGGGAGACCCCGATCCCTGAAATCAGTCCCATAAGAGAATGTTACACAGCCAAGAAATGCTAACAGAAGAAAATGGCTACCAAGAAAAAAAAAAAATCTGCAATTGAGTAGCATTTGTGAAAGACAAAGGAAACAAGACAGCACTTGTATCTATTTTTGTAGACTTACAATTTAAGAAAAAAAAAGGCAGGCCCTTTAAAAAGCAAAACTGCATTTCCTCATCAACTATTGAAAGCTCAATCAAAACTGGTGATTTGACCTTTCCTTTTTCACAAAAAAAAAAAAAAAAACAAGCAAAAAGTTCAAATACAAGGAAGCCACACCACCAAAAAGAGAAAGCAGAAAGACATGGTGATGGTCGGAGGAGTTCAATTAAGCCAAAAAAAAGAGTACATATAAATACTGAAAATATTTTTTTTTGATCACTTTCGATAAATTTTCTCAATTCTAAAGAGTACATGATTTTTTTTAGTTTATGTTTTCATTCATATGCGAGGGAGGGAGAGGGATTAAATTCTAACAAATAGAATGCCTCTACTTCAAATACTTGTCTAAAGAGGTAGATCAAAACAAACTGCGGAGAGAAAAAAGGGGGCGTGGAGGTTTTTCGGGGGGGGGGGGGTCTTTTTAAGTATCACTTGTGCCACTCAGTTAAGCGAGATGTTAGGTATGGCGCGCCCGTGTGGAAACCAAAAAGTGTTGTGGAAGGGGAGGGGGGTGGGCTGAGGTATACGTGCGCGCTGGCGCTCAGTGGGGGGCAGGGAGGGGCGGGGAGCACGCTTAAATGGCACAACAGCCGCCCCCGCCCCGCCCCCTTTAGCTGAGGTAGACGGCGTTCTACTGTGGAAGCATGGATACACTCAACTTCTACCACAATCAACATTATTTACATTCGGCATGAAGACACAAATGAAAATCGATTTTTTTTTTCTTTTTCTTTCTTTTTTTTAACCGAGTCGGGTTTTTGTACTTCGTTATCCCTCCAAAAGTCAGTCTGTGTCACGGAAAACAAAAAACACTTGCGGGTCACAGAACGTTCAAATCATGTTTTAGCAACTCCCAAAAAAAAAAAAAAAACAACGCATCCATCAGTGCGACTCCCCCTACCCTCACCATGCAGTGATCGACGTTAACATAGGCTTGATTTGCTAAGCTGGTCGGGTTGGGGCGCGTTTGGAGTCCACCCTGCTCGATCTAAACCCCCGCCCGGACCACGGAACGGAATTCTAAGTACATGGACAAATTAAAAGTACCATTCCCGATAAAGTCAATCGCAAAACTAAACGGCATTGCTGTAATGGTGTACTGTACGGTTGGCATTGATTGGCATGGTGTTTTGTAATGTTCTTCAAAAAAGAGATGGTTGGACCCTCAGGGGGGGAAAAACTGAGGCGATTCTCTCTGGATACTCGTTGGTGTCAGCCGCCAGCTGAGGCGTGCCAACTCCGGCTCTGGGGCTGCTATGTACAAATAGACGTTATGTACAGGGTCATCTTTAGTCACTCACACACATGTACAATGCCACCATAAAGCACTAGAGTTGAAGGCAAGGGTCAGTTGGCAGCCGACCAAAATTTTAAATTTTTTTCTTAAAAAAATAAAAATGTTCAAAGACTATCAGCTTTATAAAGTATACAAAATACCACAAAAGCAAAAATTAAAAAAAAAAAGAAAGGAACATTTTTTTTTCTTATATAGTTATATATAATCATTTGTTTTTTTTTCTCTTCTGAGGTACTAGATCCTGAGGTAGTTAAGTAAAATGCATATTAAATTGGTTTAACTGGGCAGCAGCATTTCAGCACCATTCCCCGAAGTGTCAGTCACGGCGCTGCCCTCACCTCTAAATATATATATAGATATATATATAGATATTGGATGTATATATTTATATATATATTCATCTATTTATTTAGCACTATCTATAAAATGCATCCGAATTTATAAAATGCCACTTTTATTCGCCGGGCAGGACACCCAGTTTATAATCCACCCCTTCAGGGGTCCTGGCCTCAAACAATCTTTCCCCTAAACGCGGCCCTACCAATTTGAGCCAACTCTCCCCCCAAAATAAACCTCTGGCAGTCCCACTAGGACCGTGAGAGCAATGCCTTTTTTTTTTTTTTCTTCCTTTCAACTCATGAGAAAGCTTCATTAACCAATTAAACACTGAAAAGTATCAACCAAATCTGAAGTCAACCAAAACATCTTTGTCGGGTTTGAGGTACCACACCAAAGAGGTGACAGGAGGGGGATCCTCATTTTCTTCGTGTTGCAAAATAAAAAAATGGGGGAGGAGGGGGGGAGGAAAAAAAAAAAAAGAGATAGACACGCCCTTGAGGGAGGAGAGCGGTCGAGGGGTACGTACGCGCGAGGGCAAGGTGACGTCGATGGGAGCCCTCCGATACATTCCTACAGTGATGCAGAGAGGTGAGGTTGGTGGAGGTTTAGCGAAGAGGAGTAGGAGGAGGAGGAAGTGTGTGGGGGGGAGGGTGGGGGGGTCTCTAAGCCACACTTGAACGTTCAAGTGAGGCGTGGAGGGGCTGGATGTTTTGGTAGGCTTCTAAAATAACCTTTGACCCCTGAGATGAGCGTTGGTAACACCTCGTCGTCCAACCCCTGGACTCCGTCGCACCTGTCCAGCCAACTCGGGCAGCTTCAGTCACCGTTTTTCCCTCCGGGGCACGCCGGCACGTTACTTCCTGCGGGGCAGCGGCGGCTGAGCGCCGGGCGCCGGCTTGGGCTGCTGCTGTCTTCTCACCTGAGCCAAGATCTCCTGAATCTTCCTTTGGGCCAGCTGGAGGACAAAAAGTCCACATTTAGCAGATGGCTCGGTCAGAAGGTGCTAGCAAGGTTCTGAGATTTGGCTTTCTTGCCGCCATTGTGGTGGAAGGGAGGAAAAAAAAATGGAGCCACGTAAGGGGAAAATAATTCCTTGCCGAGGTTTGGTGCTTGAGAAACCAATTTCTTACAGCAGATGCTGAGACTTGACACCTCATTGGTGACAGTTTGGGGTCGCGACAAGGTGAAGGAATGAGAGTGACCCTCAGCCATTTTTGATCACTCACAAAATCATAATAAAAAGGTGCCGGTGTACCTAATAATGTGACTAGCATTTGTTGCTACGATCTCCGGCTATCAAATCCAACTTACCTGACATGCGAAGAAGTGTCCGCTGATTTTGACGATGACCTGGTCGTTCTCGTCGGGGGTCTGGTCCCGCGGGACCACCACCTCAGCGCAAGTCAGGTTCTGTAACTCGTTTACCTGCGAGCACGGGAACGAGCGTTTCACTTCAACGGCAGAGGCGAAACGACGGCGGCTCTTTCCCACTTACCGTTTTTCCACCTTTTCCGATGACCCGTCCGGCGGCGAAGGAAGGGACCTTGATGTGGGCCTCTAGCTTCACCTCTTCCTTTGGTCCAAAGAAGTTCTCCTCCTTCAGCTTGCCAAAGATGCGACACTGAGCCTGCAAGGCGGCAATCAAGCCAGGCAATAAGCTTTAAAGAGACCTCCGGTGATGTGACCACGTGGGCGGCCGAGCGGGAGGGCGTACAACACCTTAAACTGAGCCTCTGGCGGTCCCACAATAATGACCATCCTCTGTTTGGGATCCATGCCTTCCGCGGGGGCGATCTGAAAGCCAGCAGACATTCAGCAAGCGTACCACGTGTTTGGAAGGAAAAGCTGGATTCCTCACTTTGATGGAGGCTCCGGCAAAATGCGACAGCTGCTTGATGTGTTGACCCTGTTTTCCAATGATGGCTCCCACGGCAAGCGCGGGGATGAACAGGTGGACCGTCTCAGATTCCGGGTGTCCCTGGTGAGGGAGAACATATTGTTGTTAATTGAGCTCGGACGCCGTCGCGCCACTGAAGCTCATCTGGTGTGATTCTTAGTGCAGACCGACATCGTCCAGAGTGTGCTCTAGGCACTTCATTCAAAGCCAGCTCAGCTTTAAGAAAAGCACAAGTAGTCAAGTTAGCCCTAATTGGACTAAATATTTCCAGCGGAAATATTTAATATCTTAAAGCCGCCATGAGAAAACTGCACAAAGTCACAGAAGAATAAAGCCTGCAAAATAACGTAATACGATTACGTTTTTTTTTTTTAAGGCAATCAGATCATTTTAATTCTAGAAAACGGTGAAAAAGCTCCCAAAGGCACTTTTGCACACACTAACAGAAGCTCTCATGCAAAGTGGCGCAGCACGTCACCTGCTCCCGCTCAAAGTGCTCAAGTCAATCACACACTCAAACATGATTGATTTTGGATCGAGACCAATACGCCAATCAATAAGTCAGCTCGCGGGGGCTGCCTTGGTGTCACGGTAGCGTTCCTTATCTCGAAAACACGACGTGGCGGCTAGCGGCTGACTTGTTAGATGCGAGCCACCCTTTGTCGAGTCACCTCGCAAACGAGCAGCCACAAGCCGTGCAAAGCTCTTTGGGACAGGTGACTTACGGCGAGGGGCTGGCTGCTCGCCGACATCATAGAAGCCCAAAATGGACCCTCGCCCCCATAAGGACTCCACTACAGGAAGAGAGAAACATCAAACGGGCTTGCTCCCGACTAACAAATGACATCTCCGCCGTGGACCCAAACACGCCAGAACGAGTCCCGCTTCAGAGCGGGCTAACGAATAGCGTTTGCTAGCTCGTCACTTACTCCGAACGCCGAGCCGCCGGCTCCGGGGGGAGGGACGTGGGACATGGATGGACCCATGCCAGGGGTGCCGCTGGGGAACAATCCCAGAGCATTCAAGTTTAAGCCCGGAATCAGGTTGGACTGGAGCTGCGGGGGAAACCACACTTTGAGTTGACACGATCAACAACGTCTTCACCACAAAACCACTTTGCCGCAGTTGAACTGATTTTTTTCCCCTCCAACTCAACTCGGCAGACGATGACTCACGTTCATGGCGGCCATGTCGCTCTCGTACGACTCTCTGATCTTCTTCATGACTTCCTCCTCTGCTCTGGCGCACGCCTCGATGGTGCCCTTCACGGTGATGGTCCGCTCCGGGTTGTACAGGGTCAGGTCCTGCAGACTGCGCAGATCCGGCCAGGTGAGATCTCGTATCGACCTCGAGAGCATTGGACAATTCCAAAGTTCTTACGGCGAGATTGTGATTTTGGTCCCCGTGTCCTGCTCGATTTTCTTCAAGTTTCGTCCCTCCTTCCCGATTAATCTTCCCACAAAAGTGTTGTGCACTAGAACCTTCAGTGGGATCTCCTCAGTACTGCAAGACAAACACGATCAATTCACCATCACGTGAAACATCAGCTGACTCCTACCGACTAAGCGCAAACTCACAACTTTGTGTCGAGTGCTTCCTTCTGCATGATCTCCATCAGGGTTCTGCAGGCGTTGGAACAACCTTCAGCCGTGGAGTGAATGGTAATGGGCTTCTCTGCCGCACCCGCGTTCTCTTTCCTGTGAATGTCAATCCTGGAACCAAAAGCAACACCAGTTAGCGCCGTGGAGTTTGCAGCAGCTAACTTCTCCCTTCCCGCCACTCACTTTGAGTGCGTCTGTTTGGTGACGTTCCGGATGGTGGCCCCTTCCTTGCCGATGATGGCCCCGACGAACTGCGTGGGGACCAGCATGCGCAGCGGGATGTCCGACTGCACTTTGGGTCGGGCGCCGAGACTCGGCGAGCCCGACCGCGGCGGCCCGCGAGCGTTGAAGCCTCTCCGACCTCCCGTGGGAGGACCCTCCGGTGCGGCCGTCTCGTCTGGGATGTAAGACACCTTCAAAGCGCAGTTCTCCATCATGGAGCCGTTGAGCTTCTCAATGGCCCTAGGGGACAAAGATGGGGCGAAGAATTAAGAGCGGAGGGAGTCCAACGGGGACAGAGCAAAGTAAATCAGATTAAACGGTAGGACGCCGCTTCGATTAGATCCCCTTTTAACATCTGAGAGAGAACGCAAGCAGGAACGTCCAGCCGCAACGCACGTGCTTTGTTTACGATACACCAACGCAATTTTGTAGTACACAATGATAAGTGTGTTTTATCACACACTCCGACCTGAATTAACCGCATGTTGGAGTGCGGCGAAATCGCACACGTGCCAATAAATTATGCACAAAGTCAACTGTGATAAGCTCCACCATGGATGAATGGATAATGTTTTGTAAAGTTAAATTAAGACAAATGTCGTTGTGGTAATATGTTGTGACATAAAAATAAATTGGGACTTTTTAGTGGAAGGCAGAATAATTTTGTGCACCGACCTTTGGTGGAAAAACTAATCCAGTGTTTTTTTTTCTTCTCTCCAATAAATTTTGGGAAACGCTAAGCTCCAAGCACATCCAAATTGAGGCCATGATTCATACGGAGCTTGCTCGGACGCTCAAACAAATGGAATGAATTCACGTGAACAATTACAAATAACGTTACGTGAACTTATCTCCGAGCAAGTGTGATTTATGTACACTAGGGGGCACTAAATGGCAAATTTAACCCCATTTGCTTCAATCACGGACATTGGCCTTCTTGCCATTGCAAGCGACGTCAGGTTGACTTGATTAAGTGTACTGCAAAAATAATGACCATTATTTCTAGTCGAGAACGAAGAGGAGTGAGAAGAGGACCGTGTGAGAGTGTGTGTGTGTGTGTGTGTGTGTACTCACTGCCTGGCCTGGTCCTTGGCTGCGTATCGAACATTGACAACTGCAGTCTCGGTGTCAGTGTTGACTGTGAAGGAGCACACAGCGGAGACATTATTGACCATTTCGTACGCTCACATGAAAGGACATTTTTTCCCCAAGCATCAAAAAGCGTGCGGTCACCTTGTTCACAGCATTCTACAGCACCATACTGGGCCAGCACCCCATCCAAGACCTGGGGAGAGAAAAACCATAATTACGAGTCTTGGCTTCGACTGGGACTTTTTGTTGTTGAGCGTGCACAAGTATCTATCCGTGGCAACGATTCTGAAATGCATCTTCACTACATGATTGTTAAGATACTCTAAAGATCTCGTAAGCTACAGTTAGAGCTACGTAGTACCTCTTGGGCGGCATCATTGCGGGAGGAGAAAAAAAAAAAAAAAAAAAAGGCAGACATTTTTGTACAATGCTTTTCATTTATTTCACTAGATTGTGTAATTTTACGGCCGGGGGTGAATGATGAATGAGCTGCTTTGGTTGAATTGAACAAACAAGCTAAATTAAGATGCTTGAATCACACGCATTGTATCGCAACTGGAAGTGGGGGGGGGGGGCTTCTTTAAAAAGCTCCAATATGGATACGATGCATCAAGTTGGCCACCTGGAGACCCCAGGATTCGAATTCATCGATTTGGTCAACTGTGGTCGAGAGGGGGAGCGAAGGATCTAAGCGGCGCCGAGACCTTTGACCATGCTCCGTTGAACGTCAGGCCACGCCCCCAAAGAGCTCAACCCTACTTTCTAGCCAACAAGACTTGGCCCCCCACGCAATTCCACGCACGCACACACACACACACACACCCCTGAGGCAACCCACCAACCAAGAAGCCTCCCGCCTCTCCGCTATGTCAACTCCAAGTCATTGGCTGCACCTCCAACAAAATGCGGCGTCTGATGCCGGCTGCTGGCTGGCTGGGCCGCCCGTCCTTCCGCGGGGGCCGGCCAATGAGAATCCAGGCCATTCAGGAAAAGGGTGGGGTGCATTCCAGCAGGAAGAAGGGGCTGGGGGAGGGGTGCGAGCTCATGCTACACATTCTGTGAATCAGAGCACATGGACGGGAAGGAAATGGTCCAGGGCCACCCACCCACCCAACACGGCTTGCGAACACGCCACTATTCGCACCGGCGTGCTCACGTCGAGGCGCTGTACGCGCCGCCGCCATTGTCTAATCTACCTGATAAGATACATACAGGGCCTTGGCATCAAAAGATCCCAGATTAGCCTATTTTTTTCCAAACCCTCCCCCCTCCCAAGGGAGCGGGAGACCTCTTCGTCACCTTTGGAGAAGGCAACCAGCTCCCTGGGCTACATGCTAGTAACACGTGTGGAGCTAGTTGCAGGGACATGCAAGGAGGCGAAGCCAGCTCATGCTTTCCAAAAAAAATAAAAAAACCACACAGAGCCGGTCTATGCCTATTTGAAAGTGAAAAATTATCACATCATGGTTACCATATGAACAAGCGTGTCATTGAGGAAATTCTGAATGATTCTTTCCCAAATGGAAGAATACGACAAGCACACGCTGGCACAACCGAAGCTCCATACGTAGAGAAAAAAAAATGGGAGTAAGACGACAGATAGTCAGCCATATCCACGAGTTGAGGAAAAAAATTAAAACAAGGCAACATATTGATGTGGACTTCAAAGTGAAGCCAGCATGGAAGATGAAGTGGAATTTAAATATGTGGCCCTGCTTACGCACACTGTTGCTCAACTATTTACCACTTTTTAAAATACACCCCCCCCAAAAAAAAAAAAAAAAAAAAGTGCAACACCAGCACCCCTATCTGCTAAGATTGCAAATTTTAAAAAGGCCTTCCTAGAGTACATTTAATGTTTGTCTTCCAACAACTGTGAAACTTTAAAATCTTCTTGTAGTGGGTAAAGCACGCAACGTGCCAAAACATTTGGAGTCTTTCATTTTGCATGCCAGCAACCATGAAAGGACTTAAGTATTTTATATACGGCTTTGTGGTATCTAGACAACTTACTTTTCTTTTTTCATCTATTATAATTATTTTTATTTTTGTGTGTGTCTTTCTCTCCCACTCAGACAGACACACACACACACACACCGACTGCCGATGTTTGAACATAAAATTTAGTCATGAATTGTGAAAGGAGTGGAAGTAGTAAAAACAAAAGTTATTTCCAAAACAAAAGTTAATCACATCATAATTTTCTCATCTATCTTTGACAATTTCTCTAATCCATATCTTTTTGCTTTCACGCGCACACACACACACACACACACTCAGCTTTAGCTTGGACACTAGCATAATCATTTGTGCTGAAAGACACCAAGGATTAGTTAAAGATGCAGACACACACACACACATTTAATACACCGTCAAAAAATGTCAGCCAATTCATTTGGAGAAGCAAATGACAAGATGCATTCCTGCACATTTCTTCTCAAATCCAACCAACATGTTGCCCCTCTAAATTTGTTGTGCATTTTTTTAAAAAAAAAAATAAAAAAATCTGCGGCTCCAAATTTGAGCGTAACAATGTCAAATCATTTGTTCCGACCACAGTTGGCCCATGACACGGTGAGCTCGCTTGGCCTGAGCTGAGGTGCAGCCATGTGCAAAGCAATGAAGCATGTGCTACGTCGACCCCCCCCACCTCCCCCAGCCCCAAATGGAGGGCAGATGACTCCAAAAGGCATCAAGAAGAGAAAGAGGCCCGCGTTGTAGCGAACCCTGGAAACAAACAACTGTTAGCACTCACCTCCCACCGCATGTCAGGCGGGATGTTCCTGATCTGCAGTTTACAGCTCCTGAGGAGAGAAGAAGGGAAGATGATGTTGAAGGATCGCTAAACAGTGATAGAACTTGACAGTAGTTCTCATAAGTTTTTATTTTATTTTATTCAATAAAAAAAAAAGCAGGGTCAGCATTTATTCTAGCCTTGCGAGCATCGGTTTATGTGATGTTTAAAGGTGAAAAAATGTCAAGTGTGAGCCATTGAGAAGTTTCTGCTGCAGAAACTGGAGCTATGATGGGCAATTATTTCCAATATGACATCAGCAGGTGCAGAGACCCTCCTACTAATGGAAAGATTGAATTCAATTGGGTGATTTTAATTGAACAGGAGGGATCTTTTTGGGGTCACAACCACAGGCACAAAGGAAGTGTATGGAAGGGACTTCAAAAAAATCAAAATACATTGGGAATAAAAAATGGCGTCATCTAGAATGACTCACACTTTTTCACCCAACTGTTGTGTCAGAGGAAAAAAAAAAAAAAAAGAAGTGGGGTGGGCAACTCGAATGGGGAAGAATGAAATTCGTGCACTTGTAGCTCCAGCGAAGATGAGCGGAACTAACAGTGCTGACTACTTCGAAAGTCATGTTCGTCATTAAAAGCATTCGGGGCCCCAATTAAGACACCGAAACCAAAACGTAGCGATGAGATGTTTGAGGCTTTCGAGTGTTTGCCTGCAAGAGGACGCTTTATAGAAACGGGAGGCCACTCCAAAGTCCGCCGCCTGTTGACAAACCTGAAGGGCCGTTAATGTACATGAGGCCGACTCGTGCTGGCGCAACAATATGGCACACCAGAAACTAGCTCAAGCACATAAAAAAAAAAAAAGCACATTTTAAATCTCAAGGCCTACATCCCAAACATATACGAGATGTTAAAAGGACATCTGAAGTTGCTTGTGCACTTCTAAAAACAAAACTAAATGTACCGTAACCATCCAAGGGGTGTACGTTACTCGTATTCACACTTCAATCGAAAATGTGTAAATAGCAAAGAAAATTCACAGATAACCTCCAAGAGGAATTCCAGCCCTTTCCGGCCAACTGTGTGCCATTCCTGGCTGATCCGTCCCACCACCAGCGCCCCCCGAGCCCCCCCCTCTCCCACCCCACCTCCGCCTCCAACCCACACATTCTGTATGCTCTGCATTGCGGTGGGAACGCCATGTGAAATGTGCAAATGCACCAGGGCCGAGCGACCTATAGCTCCACAGACACAAGAAGTCAGGCAGGGTTAGGAGGGTGGGCTGGGGTGGAGTAGAGTGAAGACGAGTGGACCCGAGTGGGGGTTGGGTCCGCTATACATTCCCCGGTCCCCATGCAGCCTTTGATTTGGGGATGGGTGATTGGGGTGTGGTGGAGGGTGGAGGGGGGGGACTAGTCCTGTTTCAGGCAAGGGTAACAAGGGCCCACTCTACTCGGTGGGGGTGGGGCCCCGTTGCCATGGACACGGACAAGTCCACTGACAGGAACATGTAGAGCTGGGCGAAAAGTGGGAGGAGGAGGTGCTGGGGGGTTGAGTAGCGACTGGGGCTGGTTTGTCATGTGATTGCCGAGACCAAGCCGGGGCCGGGCCGGGCCTCCTTATCTACTTTCCCAATAAACCAGCTTTGTACATGCTAACCTATGGGCCCAAAGGATGGAAAAAGGGGATGTGATCCAAACATTAAAAATATATCCATCTCCTATTCAACAATTGATTCAGGTATGCACTGGTTCTGACCGAGTGAGTTTCACATTGGTCAGGTTCTGCTGGCCCTCCTACACGCTCAGGGCCTCGCCGTGACAACGCCTCAAAAAAATAAAAGACACATTCAAGAGCTTGAGTTTTGCGATGACTTGCTCTGCAAGCTCCCTCAGAACATTCCAAAGAGTTGAATATTTTCATCCAGACACTATAAGGTGACTCAACTGAAAGGACTGTTGCACATTTGGGGTTTGGCCGCCACCCCCCCAACCTCATTCACAAAATACGGCGAAAGTCAAATACAAAGGCTATGTTGACGTGAGGCTATGTAGGAGTTGTGACACAACAAGGGGCCACATTCATAATTCACCCCTCTTTTTTTTTGCAGGTGGGGCCCCATGATGACCTTGTGACCCAAAGTTTGCAAACCAAAGGAGCATCTTTTAGCATGTTCTATTTTCTTTTGTAAATGGTCATGCACAAGGACTCAATTGTGATGAGTGCTCGAGTAAAGGCAAGCGTATTTGCTTTGAGTGAGTTTAACAGCAGTATCGCGCACACGCACACACACACACGCTTGCTTCGTATAGCCACGCCATTTTTTTTTCTCTTCTGTACATGTGACTCAGCGGGGATTTTTGGTTGTGCCTGCTTCATTCCCCCCCCCCCTTCTCCACAAGACACAAACGTGACCCTGGGAGTTAACTCATACCGTATACAATAATCACAAATGACTCACAGTTGCGGAAGAAATATATATATAATTTTTTATATTAAAATTAACAATTAAGAGTGAAAGGCTACAGTTAAATTTTCTATTTGCAAAACATATATACACATCTTTTTTTTTTTTAAATACAAAAAAAATACTTTTGATTGATCAGCTTATTTTCTTTTTTTTCTTTTTAGCCAGACTTTTTCCCCATAATTTACATACATGTGACAGGATAAAAAAATCTCATTTTTTGAAAACTTACGTTGTTTACAAAATGATTTTCAATTTAACACACAACACCTAAAAGGTTCAACTCTGCCACATTTTCTCCCAATAAAACAAGTTGTGTATTTTTTTTCCCTCCGTAACTGAAGTTTGCTCCAGCTGAAGACCTAATTTCTCATGTTCATTATAATAACCATTAGTTCTTATTGGTTTCATGAGCTCTGCATTCTTTTTGGATTTTTTAAAACGTATTAATGGAATCCCACCCCATGTTCTGCCTTAACCCCAAAATGGACATTGTACATGCATCTTTCCTGACTGTTTATAGCACTTCCCTTTTTTCTGAGGAGTCCAAAGGTTAAAGACGTGGTGATTGGCCAAGCCCCCTCCTCCCATCCCTCCCCCAGCTGATATTTGCAGAATGCAAAGAATGGCCCAGCATGAGTGTGTGTGTGTGTGTGTTCGTGTGTAGCCCATGTTGCCTTTACTATCCATTTGTGTTGATGAAAACTAGTTTAACGACACGTTGTGACGTTTTTGTTTTGCAATGGGGGCTGAAACTAAACAGTTAAATAAACAAGCACACACACACACAGACAGGTTCGTGTGAAAAACTTATGAATTCAGTACACCTATCTAAATAGTTCAAAACAAATTTCAGCCTAGCATAAAAAAAATGCTTATGACATTCTGGCATAAAATCTACTCATGGGAAAATTACGATTAGTCTGAGGTAATTGACATGTCTCAAAAGATATCATTTCAGCCTCTTTTAATCCTTTCAACTTGGCAGCCAATTCAAACAGACACATTGCATACAATACGTGGAGCCATGACGAGAAATCAATTAACGTGCTAGCTCAGACAATCAATTTATAAAATGGAATTTTTAAAAAAATTTGTGAAGGCTGTGGGTGTGCCACCTTCCCAAAATATGCACACGAGGACCCAACTCAGATTTTGAAGCAAATAGCTCAAACGTCGTTAAATTGCCAATACAATGGTAGCGGTGGCGAAGAGTTGTGCAACGAGATTTTGCGTGACTTTAGGGGCCCCCAAGGCTTCTCATTCTGCTTTTAGCGTCCGTCTCATGCAAGACGAGAAAAAAAAAAAGAGGGGCGGAAGCCAGCATGCAGTGACAGAGCAGATCCTTCAAATGGACGACTCCATGAGGCCTGGACATACGTACGTCTGCTGCTGCTGTCTCCAGCATTTTCTCGTGCAGCCTTCACAATTGAGGGAAGCTTTTTGTATACCCAGCTCGTTCGTGTATGCACAGGTTATATTTTCAAAACAAATAAGTACAACAATAATGTGACGGTTGAGCCTAAAAGGCAGCACCCCACAGTCACAACAGGGAGGGGGGAGTAGCTACAACAAACCATACGCCCCTTTTCATTGACCCCCGCAACATTTAGGGGGAGGGGGCGACTTAAAACATACGTAAAAATAATAAGCCCAAGCTTTCAGCGAGAGAACCACGTTATAAGTTAGAACGTACCTTTGACGTTTTGGCACAGAGTGTTCCACATCGAGAAGTTTCCCATGGAGTTCAACTTTACCTACAAAAAAAAATTCATGTAAAAACAATCATGCATTGATCGTTGCTTGTGTAGTGTGAGACATTTCTCATTCGTCATTTAATTCAATACAAATAAATCCACAGACGTGCATTGGACGTATACTAGCAAACAGCCACAAATGGCTTTGCAAAGACGAGTTGCAACGACAAAAGCGTTTAATTCACTAAGGGAAAATACCTTCTTTGTGCCGAGGAGCAACTACAAGATTTAATATTTAAAAACTCGTGCACCCAAAAGCAAAAAAAAAAAAAAAAAGCAAGTATGTGCGCCTCATAGTTGGCCTACATTTCAGCAAGACAATTAAACCACCTGGTGTGTCAGCATGAGCAAAATGGCTCCACAACACAACGAGCGACTTGTGGGCCACAGGAGAAGGCTTATGGGACTTTTTGAAAAGACGCTGGCTTTAACTACTATTTGAGATGGTTCGGAAAGCTGCAACACACTCACACACACGCGCACACGACGACGACGACCTCTAACCCGAACCCGAGCATAGGCCCGCTGCAAGGTTCGACTCCTCAGTAGAACCCAGTCGAGATTATTTTCAATGAATCAATAATAGTTTTCTTTTTAGGGAAAACACTATAAGATGCATGTATATATAGAATAATACATTCGAACCTCATACAATGCTCACATGCATTTCTCTCTCTCACACACACACAGACGCGCGCGCACACACACAAAACCCACTTTCACGCAGTTGCAAACGTCTCACCTGAAAGAACATCGATTGCCTTCATTGCAGTCTTCTCATCGGGGCAGTCCACGAAGGCATAGCCGCTTTTGACCAGAAAGGGACCACTGTGGGGAATGTTCCACGTCTCAAAGATAGTTTCGAAGTCCTCCTCGCTGGCCTCGGCGCTCACGTTGCCAATATATAGCTTATTCATGTTCACAATCAACAACAAAAACAAACAAAAAAAAGAACCACCAAACAGCTCCGATGGCGGATGTGTGGCGTTTGGAGAAGCCCCAAAACAAAACAAAAAAAAAAGGAAAAAGAAATACCCTCTCGTGCACTACGGAGTGGACAGATAGATTTAAACTGGCAGCCTCGTAGTGGCTTCGCGCTCCCTCGCCCCTCTCTCTGCCTCTTTCACCGCGCAATAAATAAACGCTTAATTATTAATCTTGCACGCTCTTCCAAACGACGATGAGCCGGGTAGGGAAGGGAAAAAGGAGGAGAAACTACTTTGTGTCTTCCTCCGAAGAGACGGACAATGTCACACACACACGCAAAGGCAGGCACCCGCCTCTGGGTCGACTACACTAAGAAGAAGAAGCGACGAAGAAGAAGAAGAAGGGGAGGAAAAAAAAAATCCGCTTCTATTCGGTTTTTTTGAATGAGCCACGTGTTCAAACTACAAATCAGCCGACACGTGAGGAAACCCAATTGCTCAATTAAGTGTTTGGGATTGGGGAAAATTGCTCGGGAATCTGGGGTGGGGACAGCTGAGGGGGAGTGGATGTTTTTTTTTTTTTTTTTTTAAGGAGGGGAAGAAGAAAGGATTGGTGCAAAAAGGAAAAGAACCTGAGCAGCGTTAGAAAAAAAAGGAGGTTCCGTTAGAGGCTGCTGTGTCTTTACTAGAATCACATCCGTGTGCCTTTCTCTGCATTAAAAAAAAAAAAAGGAAACTCTTCGTTTTCATTGGTCGTCGGAGCTATAGTAAAACGCGCGCGCGCACGCGCACGGAGACGCAGCTTAAGTAGAGTGATCGCGCACTAGGACGAAAGGGGGGTGGGGCCATTCATAAATGATGTTGCATTACTATATTGCTAAAAGAAGACAAATACGTGACATGGGATGGGGAAAAAGGAAAATAGCGTGACCCGTGATCCTCATCTGGGCCCTAGCGCAACGTGGGAATGACACGTATTCCTATTCAAATGAGGGGCGTCCATCTTTCCTCATACGCCTCCCCACCCTCAATACTCAAGCAAAGTCAAACAACTCGCCGAGAGGACCATAACCACCCCGTGGCTATATTTAGTTGCTGTATTCATTCGGTTTCAATGCTTCCACGGTTCTATTTTACTACTAGTTGGAGCCGGCCATGTGGTTGAAGCCTTGGCTGCCATGTTGCCTGCAAGGAGGAGGGGCTTTCAAACATGGCGTCCTAACGTATGGTCCAATTGAAACACAAGGAGTGCATTTTGAAAATGTACACATCTGTTACGTATAGTCAAAGGTCATGACAGACAGCCCACAATATTAGGTACACCTGCACAATTGAATGCAGTGTTTCAGATTGAGCCAAGGCTCATGCTTTTCATTAGGGAAATCTCCTAGCATAACCATCAAGCAAAAATAACACAAAAATACTGAAATAATGATCATAAGGAGTGGTGGAAGTGGATGACCATCTAATTGTTATGCCTGTTACTATGCATAGCTTGCAAAGCTAGATGGACAAAGACACAGTATTTGTAGGAAAATAAATATGCTAATGTAGTTAACCAAAATAAAATTTTCCAGTATTGCATAAAGTAGTATGAGTGCAGTTTGTCAGCACAAAACTCCAAAACGTAATGGCCGAGTACTGTACTGCAGTGCCATTTTTTCAAATAAAATTATTTTAGCAAGGAATTTTGCACATAAAAACCTTTTCCAGTTATATTTGTTATCAATGTGGTTTTGTTTAGTGCCTTATAATGTGTTACAAGATGTTTTCTTTATACATAGCAATGCATTTTAAACAAGTATAACTAATAAATCAGAGTTATCAAATACTGTGTTGTTTGAGAGATGGGAAACCTTTTCCAACAGCAGCAACATGGAAAAAGAGGTGAAAGTGCATGTTTTTTTGGTTCAGTTGCTTATAAAATAGATTTTTTAAAGAGTTTTTGGGCCTTTGAATGAGTGACTATCAGTGCGGGGCCATGTCTGCCTCAGAGGGTTTCCTCTCGTACATCACATGCTGCAGTCTGATTGGCCGGGAGAGACGACCAATCGGAGGGCAGCACGGCCGCTCCTACTACTGCCGCCGGCGCGCTCATTTGATTGGCTGACAAAGAGCGACTATTCTATATGAACCAGCCCGCCAACGATGCGTTTACGTCCACGTCGAGACTGTTGGACTTTGGCTCACACGACAGGGATGTAACGAAATATGAGCCAGAGAGCCAACATGAGGCTTTTTTCCCCCAACTCTTTTATCCAGCTTTTGCTCAACTAGAGCCTTTCTTTTAATTGGCTTACTTTACCAAACAATATGGAACTATAGGTTCTATAAAAACGAGTGCGCCTTCTTCTGAGACGTTCATACATTTAATCTGTTGATATGCGAGACATTGGTTACATCTCGAAAAGTTTTTAAAAACTGTTTTTAACCAAATGATCGAATGAGTACATTTACCATAAATATCCGTGTTATTTGTCACTTTCACTTGATGCGGTTATGTTTGAAAAAATTGTGACAATATATAAGGCGCAAAGTGAAGGAGAAAAAAACGGGGAAAGATGAGTTATGTGAGCGCTGCATATAGATTTTTCTGGGCAACTGCAGCCATGCTGTGTGAGCTCTCTGGGCCGCGCACGTCGACTTGGATGAGCTCATGCATGGCTGCAGTCTTGTTGTGTGCGTGTGTGCAAGGCTGCGCGCGGCCATGTGCGCGACGGGTGAATGTATCGCTGAGGAATGTACAGAACGCCTCCCCCACACTTCCAGAGCCCCCCACCCACCTTCTATGGACTCCTTCCATAGGGGGGCGAAGTAACATAAAGTTGGAGAGTCCATTACTTACTATGTTAGAGGACGGGCTCCAGATTTGACCGTTATACGCAAGCGTAAAAATCGTATTTTTGGGGATATTTCTGGTTGATTCGAAAATCTCCCTCCAGCAAATCGCAGTTATTGCTCAATTTTGGGTTGTAAATTGTTGTTGGCTTCCCTCATGTAAAGTCGTCGCCTAGGCTCTCACAAACACAATCTATGGATTCTGTCATCCGGTGAGAATCATTTACCTCTTTTATATTCTATGATCTAATCATTACTCTTATCGGGTCTTTTTGAGTTACTGTTTAAACGTTTAAAGCAGAGCATCTACTGAAAATGGACCGTTTCGTGCGCCATGTTGAGCCCTGACTGTTACATTGACTGATGCCTTCTAATCCACGCTAATGCATAAAGTGTATTTGCTTGAAACACATGCATCAATGCACCTCAAGTGGATCCACACGAGCTCCCAAAACAACAAACTAACGGGATGCTTTTTTTTTCCCTCCCCACCATTTTTGCTCCTCCTAAACGAGATGACAACCCTCATGTCAGTAGTAAAATGGCGGTACGCGCGCGCGTGTGTGCGCGTCTGTGTGCAGCACCAGCAATCCAGTTTGAATTTTTTTAAAAAGATGGGGTTGAATAATATATCTTATATCAAATAAAAGGGTCAAACATCTCGTACGTTAAAAAGGCTAAAGAGAAGTGTCCAATTTTGCTCTCTCGTGTTGTTTTGGTGTCAAACCTGATATTTTTTCAAACTTTTACAAAAACACACGTATTCTGGCTTGTTAGGCAAGAATAAAATATACATTTAAATATAGAAATGTTGCTGTTTTTATTCTGTTACTTAGCACAACAGCATATTAATAGCAGGCTTGTATGCTTTGCATGGTTTATGAAGTTGCTCGTTGCTCTGCATTTAATTTAGAGAGCTGGTATGAGATGACTTGCAATATTTTTTTGACTTACTTTTAATCATTCCCCCAAATATGGGGTTTTAATAAACATCTGTTGATTGCACTATGTGGTTATTTTGAATGATATAATTGTTTAATATAAAAGTAATCAAACCCCACACCCTTCAGTTCATTTATTTGGTTAAAAGTGAGTATTTTCACACATTTACTTGAATATTTGCAGAAATGTGTTACACTTTGTATTAAACTTGACATTTGGACCTAGGTTGACTGTCCTTTCTCTTTATGTTTAGTTGTCAAGAATATTTTTTTTCAAATTATTACACTGTAATCTGTTTGCAAAAAGAACTTAAAGTAACCGCTTTGTTCATGATCTCGTTTAACCCAGCAAAAACAGAAACGTGGGTTGTTGCACCTCAAGTTTTCACACTTGTAGTTTTGTTTATAGTACTGCAATAAAATGTGCATGATTTATTGAATGTAGACAGCACATTGTGTGGACTAGAGAAATCTATTAATGTGTACTTAATTAAATTGTTAATGTTTTAGTTCTTTTCTGCATGCTAATTTGTATTATCTGCAGCTTGTTTAGGCTAAATAATGTTTGTTATCTATAATTTAAATGATCACATGCATTGATTCATTGTATATTGAAACTGGTTGTTTAATGTAGTAATATTTGCAATGTCATACAACTGCAAAGTTACATAAAGATGATTTTGAAAGCCCACCTGTATTCTTAACTGTTTTTTATTCAAAAGTTCTAAATTAATTAGTACAAAAACACTCACTTTTTTTCAATAAAAATACAGAGAAAAAAAAGCTCTGTACATGATTCTCAGAAAAGAAAACAAAAAAACCCATTTTGATACGGTGAAGGTCATAAAAAGAGATTTGTACCTGAACATAATGGCAGATACAACCAATTGACTGACTAACTCATTCACAGTCAACACAACGGCACAAAAACAGTGCAGTCAAATTTTATCTAAAAGGTCAAGAACAGGATCCATTCTAAACTCTTCATGAGAATTGCACCACAGGTTACACTGGATCATTTTGCGCGCTTTGTGTTTGAATAAACCAAAGTATTGCAAAACTTCACGTAAAATCGAGGAAAGACGAGTTCCCGGGCAATATCAATTCACACTTATCGGTTATTTTTCCTTTGTATCCAGGTTACATCAAGGCCGGTGACCATTGGGCCCATTCTGTCATTATGTTGGCTCTAAAGTGCACTTCTTAAATATGTAACCCGTTATCCTACAGTTGATCAACTTATCAGCAGATGACCCCAGAGAAGGACCCTGTGTCAGTGCTCTATCAATGTCACAACTGCAACTCATAAAATCCTGCTAATTATCTGCATTATTTTTTGGTCCGTGCGCGTGAAATACACCGGGCGGCTCCGATATGGCCACACGGTCAAGGAATTCCCGCTCATGTCACTCAAAAGGTAATCGTTTTATACAAGTGAGAACAGGAGCATAAACATGACATTGACGCTTGCGTCTGTGGTTGAGACGTCTTACTTTGACCCTTGAGCTTTCGAACTTTTCATGCTATCAAAGTGAAGCAATGCATAACTGCGAGGGGGCCCCGTGATATGTCAGCAGTTATTACAAGCCCATTTGAATAAGCCGCTCCTTTATTTGAGTTCGCATTTGTGGGTTGAAAGCGGCCCGTTAGCTCGAGGTTTGTCACCAGACTTTGAAGATTGTCCACACTCAGAAGATGCCTGACGTATCATCATCACCTGTGTGTGTCTTTGATGCACTTTTATAATTATTTGCAACATTCATTCATCTCTATTTGACTTGATGAAATGAGATGTAACCAATAAGGTATTAAGGTTTTTTTCTCCCCCCACTTTTTTTTATTGGTGTAACTTGAAGCGGTGCTAAACTTTTCAAGGAATTATTGTGTACTTCAAGCGTGACCTCAACATTAACCTAAATGTGTGTGAACATGGAACAACATCCCAGCGTCTGGCTTGTTGTGCGAAACTCTCCTTGCTTTTTTTTCCCACCTCACCCACACATCTTAGAAGTGAAGCCCAACTTCAATTCTAATGCATATTGGAGCCAGAAGAATGAGAATCTTTGCAGAGTTACATGTATGTATTTCCATTTACACAAAAAAATCATTAAACTCAGATGATGACCTGATTGACTTTTTCACAATAGTGTAAGGAGAGCTTCACACTTCACACAGAGCTTTACGTCGTACTTACCAGAAGACTCAATCCTCAATGAGTAACACAGAAGATTTGCGGTCAGAATAGCAACAACACAAAACCACAATATGGATGGCAACTATTGAAAAGTTCATCCAAGTGTCCGACAAATAAAAGCATCTCCCCTGCATGTAAACACACCTGATTTTAACTCAACGCAGGCTGTCAATTTAGACAAGCTAGTTGAAATCGGCTGTAGCACTTCAGTAGCGCCCTGCAAAAACAAAACACGCAGTCAACGGCATTACAGAACAAATGCGCTTTTGACAGTGACAAAGACACATGCCTGGTTCAAACGTCATAAAGTATATCAAAATGTTGTGACATGTAAAATGGCATTCATTTGTCTGGTCCACACTTACTTTGATTGTAGGAGCGAGACCAAGAGGAATTTCTGTATTTAATGTAGTCAGGTGATGGGGAGCGCCTGCGACTGAACCACAACATGAAGTGTTGGAATGAATGGAGCGGGGTAACATTTTGACTTTGTAAATGATGACTAACCTAATCCTGTAGTCGTACTCATCGTAGCTGTCGCATCGACTGTAGCTTCGATTGTAGCTTCGGTCGTAGCCTCGGTCGTAGCCTCGGTCGTAGCCTCGGTCGTCGCTTCGGTCGTAGCCTCGGTCGTAGCCTCGGTCGTAGCCTCGGTCGTCGCTTCGGTCGTAGCTTCGGTCGTAGCTTCGGTAATAGTTTTTGTCATAGTTCCTTTTGTAGATTCTATCATAGTTTCTATCATAGTTTCTATCATAGTCTCTTTCATAGTCTCTGTCATGAGAACGGTCGTAGCCTTTGTCGTAGCTTCGCTCATAGCCTCGCTCATAGCCACGATCATAATATGAGCCTCTTCCCCTCTGGCTACCTCCGCCATCGTCATCATCATCTCTATTTAAGAACAAACAAAAACAAGGTGGCAGTGAAACTGACTCCTTTCTTAATGAGAGGATCCAACATACAGAAGGGAAACATTGGCTCTTACATAGTTGGTTTACCCATATAGATTCCAGGTGTGGGGGAGTGGGCACGTTTGGTAATGGAGTAATCTACTCTAATTACCTTCCCGTCGATCTCCATACCATTGGCTTTCGCCATTGCCTGAGAAAAAAAAAAGACAAGAGTCAATGATCAGCATCATCTCACTCATGCAACAGTGTCTGATGAATGGCGTGAGGGTGATGTTGCCTGAAATAAGACTGACATCTAGTGGTGAACATGGGTAATCACACCTAAGTAAAATGAGCAGCTCAGCTTGTTTTAGCAAACACCACATTGGGCTGCGTCTATACTTCTGCACAGTAATTATTGCCACAAAATAACAAACCGCCCAATGAGATGCATGTCATCACAATTGAATAAAAGATCATCATCATACCTCCTTTGAATCTTCGAGTCTCTCAAAATAAACGAAGGCGTAGCCACGCGAGCGACCCGAGCGATGGTGAAACACCACCTTGACCCCGGCAAGAGGCCCGTATTGTGAAAACACTTCTCTCAGGTCCCGTGCTCTGGTTTCCAAGCTGAGGCCAAATATCCCCAAACATTTGCTTGGATCAGGGTTCATCTAGAAGGGTTCACAATAAAGGTCTTTGTGATCTACTGAATTCACACAAATGAGACCAATACTGATTTCATCCCCCCTAGCCCAAAGTATGCCCCAAGGTCCACATACCCTATCAATGATACTGCCGTGACTGTTTGCTTCTTTCGTTTCATGGCTCTGCTGATACAATGAGATGAGAGTTTGAGTTTTTAAACGACATCCAGGTCAATTTGCACCACTTACGCTGAGCCCAGCCTGAGGGCTGCGGTTTGACATTGGGGAAGTGCTACGGTTCTTCCTGCGGCGGAAGTCGGGGCTGTCGGAATGAGAACGAGACCTCTGTCGGCAGGGATGAGACGGAGATCGTGAACGACCGGCAAGTCGATCAGAAACGTGCCGAGAACGAGAGCTGTAAGGCCAGAAGGAGACGCTCGTGTAATTGACAGAGGACCAAAGAAATTCAATTAGAGACGCCAACGAACATGAATGACAACAGACCCCGATTTTGATGGAGAGCACGATCTGGATTCAGAATGCTTCGATTCTGGGGATGGACTCGAGGAGCCTGACCCTGACTTGGCTTGAGTTGAACTTCCATGTTGCGATTTAGATGAGGCTTGAGAACCCTGGAGCAACAGTAGTAAAATGATATCATTTATACATATTAGTATTTATAACAAATTAGTTTAGATAAAAAAAAGAAAAGGGGGGTTTAACACATAAAACACAGTACAACTAACACTCACCACACACTTTACTGGGTACTTATAATCTAATAACTAAATGATAATATCCGTAGTACCTCTTTTTATGTCGCGTGAGCTTGTGTACTGTGGAGAAAATGATAACTATCATTTAAGTACATCTTTAGTTCAAAGAATGCAAGACTGAATTTGATTAAAAAGGTCATGCATGCAATTTAATTACTAAATTAAAAAGAAAGAACAATGGAAGAAGTAATATTTACTTAACCCAGGGTCATATTCTTTCTTCCAGTTTCTTTTCATTGATTCAAGTTTTCATTTCTACTCCTCATTCTTCTTTTTTTTGTTTTGTCCGTGTTTTTCTTCACCCAAACTTAGTGTTCTAATCTTCGACATATTTTTCTCCCTTGCCAATCGCTCTGTTCATGTTTTCATAAGCCTTCTTTTAGCTTGGAATTTTGTTCTTTCTTCCATCATTGGATACAAATCTTCGAATCCTTCACGGCCAATGTGCCTTAATCAAAAAAAGAACATCCAATAATATTAGATGTATGAAAAAGATGTCAAGTGTTGGGTAAAATACAAATATGTAAAAATAAACATGGGATGCAGTTACATTAAGACTTATAACGTGCAACAACGAATTTCAAATAAATATTTAGAGATCATGTGTCAAGTTAATAAGTTAATAACAGCTAGGAAAGAAAACTTTACAACATTTGCACTTGACTTTTCATATTGTGAGAATATATAACGGTTACTGGCTCCATCAGCCCCCCCCCCCCCCAAAAAAAAAATTACTGCTGGAAATAAAAGATAAGACGCCGTTTGAGATAACACCGAGGTGGAGGTTCAAGCTAACGTTAAGTTACTGAAGTTTACTAGCTGCTTTTAAAGGTCTAGAAATATATATATATCGTACGTTTAACAATTGGCAACTAGCTTTTAGGCGCTCTATAATTAGGACAAAATGTCAACAACATATAACTTCATTCATTTACATTGAATGTACGTACGTGTTTGTTGTGATCCTGAAATGAGTAAACTACAATTAAATGTCCCTCCTTACCTGTCTTTCGTTATCTCCCTCGTCGACGTCACTCATTTTCAGGTCATCTACCTACTTAACAAGTTGGTGGAATTAAAACTAAAAGCAAGTTAAACGTTTAAATGCACAATATTTTGGATTGATGTGTCTCCGACGAGAAAATGGCGCGGCGGGGCGGAGCGATCAGGTAAACTACAAGCATACGTCATTTCCGTTACGACGCCCCCCTGCATATAAAAGCTGGCGTTTTTTTTTTTTAAAAAAAAACAATGTCGTGTGAAACATGACGTCAGATAATATCATTGGACACTAAATCTTATATACACTTTTTTTTCAGTCGTATTTGAACCAGTTTATTGAGACTAGTGGATTTAAATTACAGTTGAAACGGTAACAATTCAGCAGAAATCACAGCTATTGTTCATATTTGTTGCTTTAAGTCTGGTATCATTATGATGAGCATTTGATAGGATTCTATTCTGCATGATTTCACCAAGCAGAGAGACTGAGAGACTATTCCAGCATGTAACAATCACCTCCCACATACAATATACCAGCATTACCAAAAGTGGATTAGCCCATTATTTTTACAAAATGTCTACAGTCACAGTGCAACATGAACCCTGAACGTGTGTATTCGCAGATGTCAGTCGTCTTCACAGCATCAAAGACGCTGACCTTGCAGTACATTCATTCCGTTCATTGAGAGTGAAATAACACCCAAGGCAAGTAAAAGAAATGGAGGAGGAGGAGGGGGGGGGGGCATTGTTTTTCAGCTGATACAATACAAACGCAAGTTTAGTGGCAAATGAGACTCATCTGTTGTGTCGCCTCGTAATGAGGCAGAACATTCTTTGGATTATCTCTACATGACTAAATGTTAGCTAAGAGACGGACGGGTCTTCATATAATATTGTATCTAGCGATATTTCATACGACAGATATTGTGAGTATTCTGTTTCGTTCAGCAGGTTGACGTAATATTGTATCGGAGTAGCGAGGCTAAATGTGCTAGAGCGTCGTGCTTCGGTTCCGCCAAGGTCGATACATAATTTATAGCCAGTAATAGTAATATGATTCAAATATGGCATTATATAAAAATGCAAAATTGAAATATAAAAATGCAATCTTGACCGAATGAAATAAATATAATGGCAAACCAAAGTGAAAAGGCAAAAAGGTCTCCCTTCCTTTTGAGCTGGCCTTCTAAGAAGCATCAGTCAGTTCAAAGCCTGGATGTCCTGGGATAAATTCAGGAAAAGTGGGATGTGCTAAGAGATCAATCAGTCAACACAGTTACCAAACCAAAGCTCATAGATGTTGCTGAGACCTGCTGGGGGTCCTTGGCTTCAAGCGCGATGTCCCATGATGATGACTGCCAGCCCTCTCCTGCTTGGAAGCTCTTTGCAAGGCAGTTGGAGTGGAAGCGAGGACGCTCCCGTGGGAGGTGTTAGTCAGGGACGCATTGACAGCCAACTCCATTTTCCCCTCTAGTTTGACTAGTCGCTCTAGGATATCATCCAGAAGAACCGCTATCGTCCTTTTCAGATCCGCTGCGTGCATAGGGAATACATCATTAAGTCACTACATGCGGGCAAAGTTTGGTGAATTCTCGTGAGATGATTACCGTAACCCGCCATGGTGGTCCCCTGCGGCCCGCCGGGTGCATTCCGGCTCTCCTCGGTCAGGACCTTGACGTATCGCCGACTGAGCTCCAGGATCTGCTCGCGTAGCTCAGCGCTGCTCTGGTGGCGAGGTTGCTGCACAGTATAGCGCAGCAACATGAGTCCCCACACCAGAGCAAAGACTAAAAGCAGCACAGTTAGCTTCTGGGACATGTTGCGTCTCAGGAGAGTCCCAAGCATGATACTGGGAATGATGGAAGGAGCAAAAAACCAGAAAGCACTGGTGATGTAAATAGCCTCGATATCGTCAATTCAATCTGATGGTTGATACATTTCCAGATCTGTTGTCCATATGCAAGCGAGAAGTTCACAGTGGAGTAGAAGGATGCTCTGCTCAAATTCCCCTAACAGAGGAGATCCTCAAGCTCTGGTTGTTGGTGGGTCATCATAGCAGAAAAGCTATATGGAACAAATAAAAATAGAGAGAAAATATTAACGTGAGTGGAACCCCCCTCCAAAAAACTTTCATTATATTCAGTCATTGGGTAAAAAAAGCTCTTTGGCGCATACTCCCTGGGGAAAATCAGGCGATCATTTTCCGCTTGTTACATCTTTGTCAACGGGTCCATTCTCTACATTCTCCGATGGGTGTGCCACTGTCACCTCCTATTGAGCTGTGACAGGAGGGACTGACCGGGGGGGGAATAAATTATGAAAACAGAGGTAACAGAATCCATTTTGCTGAGGCCAAGCATCTTTCAATACTTGCCAACATCACAAACTAATGGCAGGCATATGATTAAAATAATAACCCACGAGTGCAAGGTGCCCGTGAAACAAAAACACCTGGACGACGCTATTAGCAACGCAAGCCGATAAAAGTGCGGATGTTTTACAGAGGCCTGAGTCGCAGTGATAAGGGGATCTGTATTTTACAAGGCAGAAACATCTCAGCTTCCCCTGACAGCAAATGACAGAAACGTTTTGAACGAACCATTTAAGAATCACAAGTACAATCTTGACGATAAAAGCAGTTAACAACTGTTCCTTACCACACATATTGCGCAATCCAAACTTTTGTCTCTCAGGGAAGGAAAGAAAAACACGTTCCTCAAGCCAAACTGATGACACAACAATGATGCTTTGTCACTTTGGCAAGGTAATCTCTAGATAGTGTTACACCCATTAGTCAAGTCTAGGGGGCACACCGCTATCAAGTCTACAGATATAACAAAGCCATTGTTTAGGGCTACTGAATAGTTGAACGATCATCTATGACCTTGAGTGTGTATGGCTTGGCCATTCCAAGTATGACAGCAAAACAAAACAACTGGCAGGCACCTTGGCAAACCTAAAGGTTGACTTAATTCTCTCCCAGTACCACGCATTGTCGATGTCAAGGTTTGTAGAAGACATCGGAAGGTATTTGTGTTACTTTACGTATATTATTATTGTAGTTGCAAAAGGGGGAGTTGACATGAAGCTACTTTACAACTCCGCGTTAGCGTTATGTTAGCTCAACGCAACAGAAATAAACAGACGAATCAGTAAGCTATGGTGATTTACCTCAGTGTTCCTGCATCTGGGATTATCTTGAAGTTGGAGACACTGCCATGCTGCAGCCAAACCGCGTATGAGAGCTCCGATCCCAAAAGGACTGGTTTTAAAAATACTGTGAGATGATTGTTGCAGTCGCCGGGTAAACCAAAACAAAAGCAAAACAAAGATGTCTCCACCTTCTCGAGGGATAAGTTAGGAGGTCAACATTGCCCGATGGTCATTTGCTTCTCCTGCTGCGCTCCGATAAATGTTAAGCGGCTCAGTATGCTAAAGCGCACAGCTAGAAATCTTCTGCATGCAACTGGGCTGACCGTCATGGTTCCCTTGAAGGTTCGCTGTGCGTCACCGCAAGGCATCATGGGACTTGTAGTCGTACCGCCTTTCTCTCGCCCCCACGCCTGACATAAAGGGGAAAATACAAACAAATCACTCATTTAAGTCTTGGTTACGAGTTTAAAACAATTTAATATTACCATACTTTTTTTCTGAACTGTATAAGTATAATTTGCTCGAGTGGGCTTAGTTCATTCGGTTATTTGTGAAACACTTGCAGTACATTTTCCGGCCGTTAGATGGACCCTGGGTCATTTCCATAGCAACATAACAGTAAAACAATGATGGGACAGTTTTGATGTAAAATTTTGCATTTTGTTCTTTTCTAAAAGTCGAGGTCTATCAGATAAACAGCCTGCAAGACTGGATTGCCTCCCCTTTCACAATGGAATCTGTATTCTTGGACAGTTCAGCCTTAAAAGCGGTGGATGACTATTGCGAGTACAAAAGGTTTGTTATTTTTTTAATATACCAGATATTAAATCTGTATTCAATCAAATGGAATCTCCAGGTATTTTGATTACAATGATCTAATAACCTGGTATTATGCTTTACATTCGCTCTAAAATATGCTCGAAAGTAATAGAGCCTCAAGAATGGCCTTGATGATGTTTAATCAATCCACTTCATCATTAAAATGTCAAATTATGCTTTTTCAAGCAACTCATTTCACCACAAGCAGGGACTTTAACTTAAACAACCATGATTAAATCGAGAACTGAATGTGGTCATGAAATAATTCCGTCGCTGCAGTTTAATTGTGTTTTTAATTATGTTTAATTGTGCTATCGTCACAAAAAAACAGCACTGTACGTCACTAAAATGACATCACAGGTGCAGAATTAAACAAGGATAGAAATGTATTTTTAAACCTTCAACTGCTTAATCCTGTTAAAGAACACGTCATGACTTAAATTGGAATTTTTTGTATCAAATAAAAAAGCTATTTTTTTTTAGGCTTGTTGGTGATGACGACGGAGGCAAAATGTTTACTCCTGAGCAATATGAGGAGTACAAGAGGAAAATGATCCCACAGCGATTGAAAAACAGACTGTATGTGAGCTTTGGTGTACCAGGAGGCATCGACTGCAAACACGTCGGTCCGGAGACACCGTGCTTCTGTGCACATAGGTGCTATAAAGTTCCTTTTGAGGTTAAAATAGAGATTTTTTTTTTTAAATAAACCACCCCTTGAGCTATGCAGTGCAATTTTCGTTATCACGCAGAATGATTTGAGGTCACGGGATTTCAATTTGAGCTGAAGCGTACATCTGTGGACCCCATGTGCTGCTCTCATTAGTTTCATCTTGTTTTGTCATCACGTCCCGCTGTGTCAACCAATCAACTCGACGCTTTTGTCTTCTATCGCTAACTCTCACTGTGCCATCGGTTGGTATACTTGATCTCTTCCAGATACAAGCAACATAAGACAGACTTTGAGGTCATTCCTTCTGAGCGACCTTTACGCCTCCCGTGCCGGGTGAGGAAATGTCTTTGTTGTGCCTACGAATATCTTCCCCACATCGGGGCGGTACCCGTCCGCTGCCGGTGTAAACATTTGCCTCAAGATCACGCGGAAGGCACCGGACATTTGTGCAAAAAGTGTGAGTCGAAAGTCTCCAGCCTTAATGAGTAACTTGACTACAGAAAATTATATTTCAAACCTGTTTCAGGTGACTGTTCTGGGTTCAGGAGTCCGTTCACATGTGGATGTGGCCAGCCTGCATACGATCACCAGACGCTGGTCAGCCATGATTTGGTTCAATGAATTTCTAGTACTTTATCAATAAAATCACTTTTACCAGGTTGAGACAAAGTCCGAGAGGGAGGCACGAGGTCGCCCGGTGGGAGAAGATGTGCCTTATGCTGCGATGGGTGGTCTGACCGGCTTCTGCTCCATGCTGGATAGTTCCACAGCTTTGGAGGCCAATGCGTTGTGTGAGTAGAATCTATTGGATTGACCAGAAGGGGAAAAGTGAAAAGTAAATTAAAACTTTCATGTTAAATTTCAGGCTGAATTTAAATTTAAATTATAACCTGTAAAACAAAACCTTTATGAGTATTGGATGTTGTATTTTTCAGGTGATGAGTCAGAGGATGACCACCAGCAAGGATGGAAAAGAACATCTCCCAAAGCTACCACTTCGATTTCTAAACAAAGGATGAACTAAAAGGGGAAAGTTTATCCATCATGACCTGTCCATTAAATCTTGATGGGGAAAAAAAAGTTCAGTTTGACATTGCTTATCTTAAAAATGAAGCTTGTCACGGGCAATCAGAATGATTATATGCCACATCCAATCAACATTTATTGTTATCGGTCGATGTGATGCAATGACACATGGGCGACGTCTGAACAAATCACACGTTGACAGCGATTGAATTCATCGAAATGCTCTTTGGGATGAAAGAATAGAGATTTTTTGAAGTTCGAGACATTCATTATCAGCGACACATCGCTTAGTGGCAGTGATGTGGGCTGCAAAAATGCTGTGCATCCACAGATGCAAAATATAAATAACAGCGATAAGATTAATTTCATCCCACCGTATTTGTATTTATTATTTTTCTTATTTACTAGCAAACCTCCAAATGTAGGTCTTATCCTATGTTTAGTTGAAATGGCTAATGGTATGTATTGATGCGGGGAGAAAGCCAGCCGCCCACTCAATATGTCATCAAAAATAACAGCAGCACCTCAATGCTATGTTCCCAGCCTTTAATTCCTGCAATTAATTAATCCAATTCCTCACGGAAGATCAAAAACGATGATTTAATCCGCACTGCGAATGGCGAGTGAGTGCGAGTTTGCTCGCTCAATTGGTGGCCCACTTCCACACCGAAATAAAATCAATAGGCTCTAAACGAGGTTCCTCTCCCCCTCAAGTGTTCCCGCTGCGATCATCTCGCAGTCAGACTCGATCAGCATCCGCATTGACGTCGGGGCCGGTGCGTTTCGAGTCACCTGTGTCGTGATGTTGGTGAACAGGTGGTGTCGAGGGGAAAGAATTCAGGTTGCGCGTGGACGACGTCATGGGTGCACCTGGGTCTCTGCAGACCGCCACTCGGGGGGAAGAGAGTGGAAGGGATCCCAAGTGAAAGCTGACACAACCGGTGTGTATCGAGAATGAGCGTCAGCGCAGGTTGAGGTGTCACACGAGAAGCCCAAAATAATTTCCTGCATTATTAGTGCGGCACGAATATTATTCAAAGTAATTGCCTCTGCGTAGCAACCCCATTGAGGCGGCGTCGGCGTTTTACTTTTGGCCGAAGAGAATAACTACCAGGCCCTCTCGGATCCCCATGGAAACCACGCCTAGCTTGACTGACAGACCAAGCATAAAAAAAATCAGGAGACGCAGAACAGAAGATTAAATTGGCAATTATCGTGCAAAGAAATACTTAATTACCCTCGTGACAGTTACGGGATGTGCAATTGGAGAGGGGGAACATCATTCAGCCCGGACGGACAGTTGCTGGTTAGCAAGCACTTATCGTACTGACCCAGATACCACTCCCAAAAAAAAACATCTATCAAATATATTTCCAAACATGAATTGTCTCTGTGAAAGAACACCCGTCCACAAATCACATGACACATTGGATGTGTGAACATCTCTTTTGTGGTGAGAGCTGTAGGGAATTGACAGCGCATGACAGTGCAACGATTTCACGGAGGCCGAGATTGGATCCCCTACCCGTGTCGCTTGACACCAAGAGGAGGAACTGGAATCACTCGTGAGAAATGGCTTTGTAAAAAAAAAAAAAAAAAGCTGGTGGGTGAAGAAGAGGTGACCTAGCAAAAAGCTGTCAAATCAAAATTGAACATAATTATTCAATTAATTATATTTAAAGAATTAATCCCTTTTTTAATTTATTTTATGGTCAATTTGATTCAATTGGCACATTTTGGCCAACAGACCATTTTTGATAGGTTGACATTTAAAAAACGATAAAGACCGTTCCGAGAAATGACAGCATACGCCTTCATTTGCACAGTGAATTAAAACTCTTTGGTAATTTGAATCCAGTTATCTTTGGTCTTTTGTCAGTCAAGCTGACATTATTCTTACACTCACGACCTTTTCCTATCTCGTCTACAGCTGTCTCACACGGACCCCGAGATGTTTACACTCGCTTGTCATCCATCAGGTGAGGACATCGGCACGTCACACCTGAGCCGAACAAACGTGGCCTTCTGCATCGCTGTCCATCAAAAAACGTGTTAAGCGAGTAACAACTCGTGAATTAATATACTAATGACATGCTTATTTGTCTATCATTCACCATTTGCGGGGACATAATTATATCTTCTAACCGGAGACTTAATACATAAATGGCCTAAAATAAATATCTCCTGTTTTTAAGCAAACATTTATTAAGCCCGATGTCTTTTCTTTGGATGGCTTGCTCTTGGTTGTTGGCAGAAGATGAGTGGAAAATGTTTGCGGTCACAATCATTTTAATGATGCTCAAATTAGATGTGGTCGGCTAATGTAATACGCTGTAACTCCCTCGCGGGTTATCAATCTGTGGACGACGGAAAGTAATGCGATGCATGATAAGCTCCTACACTCGGCACACTTTAAGATATTTTAAAGCAGCAGTAAGGATGATGTGCCAAGTGTGAATATAAGTGACAGTAAACTTGCAGTAAGATGAGTATTTTTTTTTCATGGAGGATAAAGAATATATGTCTGTGATTTTTTTTTTTATATGATCTGTCTGCTTCACTGTTTGTGTTCAAATATCCATTCTTAAAAATGTTATAATAAATTATATTTGTGAGCTTGTCGATGATGTTTCCAATTAAGTTAGCATTAAGCTAGTGGCTCGTCCGTCTCTAGCATAACTTCCGATCTTTAGGCAAACATGAGTTGACCTATCAACTTACCCCGACATCATGCATGAACCGTACAGCCCGTTGCTTTTTTTTAACACATTTTGACACGACGTCAGATCCAAGCTGTTGTCCTAGAAAGAAGGAAAAAAAAGGTGTCAAGCCCATTGACGTGATTTCCTGAATGTGACTATCTCCTGAAGAGGACCGCAAAGTCTAATTCCTGCCGGTAATCGTCATGATTGGGGTTGTGACTTTGTGAGACATGTTCTCTCACTTGTGTCTCATTCCTCATCTCTCAGCGCATCCTGTATGACACAAAAGACCCTCACCGCATCCTCCGCTCAACTTAGCGAGCAGGAGCAGCCTCGCAGAGAGCTGACTGATTATATGGCTGGGAGCTGACATACAAAAGGATGATGAATGGGAGGTAAATGAAGCACATGGTGTTACACAGTCATTTAAGCCCTATTTGGGTGTGCGTATTAAGGGCGCTACCTCGAGAGCGCCTCTTCTTTGCCGCGTCTGCCGGGCCCTTTGTGCCTGTTGCTGCTTCTATCTGATGGGAGGAGCTATGGAAGAAAATTACATTGAAAAGTCATTCGAAAAGAACATTTGTGCAAATGTGAGGCTGTTTCAAATGTTTTTATCATTCAGGCGCCCTCAGGAGTTTTTTGCGGGGTGCCAAGTGTGTGTTAATGTCACTTTTATGACATCATAAAATTCTCATCTTGTATTGAGGAAGAAGCAATACGATTGTTAAATCCGTTATTGCCGAAAGCATCTTCACACTAGGTGTGCATGGAGTACATTCGATCCAATGTAAAATTAAATCAGGCAGAAATTGGTGCGTGGAAAATAATAAGCAATTTCAAGAAGGGTTTTCAACCAGGCCCAAATAATGATGTAACCACACATTTGCCATTTACACTCCCAAGCCACAAAATGGAGTACACTAGCAATATTGTTCAATTCCGGAGTGTTTGTAACCGGATCCATGCATCACTCATTTCATACGTCAAGGCGGAAAACATCACACTGGATACTGGAAACAGACGATTGACTATTTTGGGTTGTTTTAATGATTTGAGACAGCTGAAAAAGAAAACACACACATGAGCAATGACAGCAACGGCGGTGACGCTCGCGTGAGGCGAAGCGGCACGGGGCGCAGCTCTGACGCTCGTCTGGTGCGCGCATATAAAGCCTGGCGCGCACCACCAGCGCTTCACATCTGAGGAGACGCGAGAGCATTGCACACAGACATCTCAGCAACATCTTGGAAAATGTAAGTAGGCTGATTCCTCAAACTTACCATAACTTTAAAGTTTTTCATTGTTGCTTCCTTTTAGATGCACTCTAACTTTGTGAGTTGGGTGGGGACCTTGGCGTTCCTGCTGTGGGCTCTGCTGTGCCTGGGCACCCTGACGAATGGCTACCCGGTGAAACCCGAGAATCCCGGCGAAGACGCCCCGGCCGAGGACCTGGCCAAGTACTACTCAGCCCTGAGACACTACATCAACCTCATCACAAGACAGAGGTAGGGCGGAGTGGGACTGGACTGCATCATACCGAGAGCTTTTTGAAATATTTTGCGTCTATTTTGTACTGTATAGGTAAACTTGTAATATGTCGTCCCACTCTAAAATATTGTCATCTACAATTTGCCATTTTACAAACTGCACAGCTTATTACTAATTTGAAATAGCCTTTTATAATGCATTTAACTAAATTGTGCATGATTACCTTTGTGGATGTGTCGGTAAGGGTTAAGTTCACCACCACATTTTATCATTTGAGGAGCAGACGAGGAATCATGATTTCCTGCAGGGATGCAATAATCCATGCATGCTGGGTTGGTTTGATTTACTGAAGCGGCTACCTGCATGAACAAAAGATATGAATCCATATATATGCAAAGAACTGAGATGTTTCTTTGAAAGTACATTTTGAAGAGGCACAGTGAAGCAAAATTGAATCACCTGAATAATCCTTGCTTAAGCCTTCCTTAATTCCGTCTCGTTCTGGTGTCTTTGTGTTCCAAGGTATGGCAAGAGGTCCAATCCTGAGATATTGGACACGCTGATCTCTGAGCTGTTATTGAAGGAAAGCGCAGACACACTTCCACAGTCGAGGTTTGTGTCGTACAGGAAAATAAATACACAATCCTGCACAATCAATTAAAATCCAATACAAGATCTATATTTGATCTCAAAAGATTTTGTGCAGGTATTCCTAATTTCAAAGAGTATTTGATTCTCACAGAAGATGACCTCTGTTTCTTACCAGATACGACCCGTCATTGTGGTGAGGAGGTCATTCGTCGGTCCGACCTCCACGTCTAAACATCATGTCATCGCAGATGCCCCCCGAAAGGACCACCCTGTCTCTGCCACATTCCTTCTCCTTGCCCATCTGCTACTGTTCTGCTGCTCCACACCATAAAATTGTAAATATTTGACCCAGAGTCATCATTTGTGAATGTCTTAAGTAAACCGGGGGACAGGGTATGTGAACTGCATTGTATATTTGTGCAATTAAAGAGTAATTATTTGAAAAAAAAGTGGTGTTCTGTCTGTCTGACTCAAGAAGTTATAATAACACGTTTCAAAACAATCAGCATTTTGTCCAAGACTCATTTTGTTACGCTTCTTTGTTTTGCTAGACGATAATCTAGTGTATGGCTCCCTCTTGTGGACAAAAGATAAACAGCCAGACAGATCGATAGACGACGTCTATCAATAGAGACAAGCTAAATAAAATCAGGCTCCAGACAAAGAACTAATGATGTGCTTTTATAGACAAGTTAACGAGACGCAACGAGTCATGGATTTTACTTATAAAATCTTTTTGAGCTTTAAACCCTTTTATCACATGAGCAGCAACTCGTTCCTAAGATGTTTTTTTGAATGCAAACACAGTATTGAATGAACGAAAGCGTGATTAAAAACAAAAAACGGTACTTATTGAATGAGGGTTGAACTTCAGCTGCTATTGGTCCGTGTTTTGTGACGTCACTCGAGAAGGCGGGGCCTATATGCGTGATTGGCACCGTGTTCTCTTGCCAGTCTGTTGCGGGACCAGGACGGAGATAGCTCAGGGGGGTCTTCAGTGTCCACCCGGGACATTTTGGCGAGCATCTGCGATTTCACACGGCCGTTAAAGGTAAGAAATTGCTTTTGCACGCCTTCATTTTGGTGCATTCC
The DNA here is from genome assembly GCF_059516105.1 of Syngnathus floridae. Taxonomy (NCBI): domain Eukaryota; kingdom Metazoa; phylum Chordata; class Actinopteri; order Syngnathiformes; family Syngnathidae; genus Syngnathus; species Syngnathus floridae. Next base: position 2,630,057 of record NC_142433.1, read on the forward strand.
TCCCTTTGAATTGGAATAAGATTAAGACTATCGTGCGTGAAGAGTTTTAGGGGTGGGTTGGTAGGTCGCGTGAGCAGCTGTCAGTATGCGGCACGCGGGCTCCTATTGTGGGACACGGATGGATGTGACCCTTAGATTTCTCCGTGCGGTGAAACGCGGTGTCCTACTTGCAATAAATAAGTTAAAAAATGGCCGCACGAGATGCATGCAATACATAAAAAGGCAGCCTCGTTTTGACAATAAATGGACAATAAATATCTTCTGGTTGCACAGACTAACACAACTAATAATATTATTTTCATATTTTGGAAGTTTCCAACTAACTTTAATCTGCATGCATTTGTATCTTGATTTACGAGTGTAATTTGTTCTGGAACCAAACTTGTAACTCAGACTACTTGTGTATCATGAAATTCCATTCATCTGTTCCAGCCCCCCAAAAAGCACCCTGGGGTGAGGGAGGGGGGGCGTGGGGGCTTTTACTGTACATTGGGACAAGCCGGAGGTCACAATAACTGTGTGCTTGACCTGTGTGCCTTAAAGGGGGCGTGGCCTAGGGAGTAACATCAGTGACATGGCAGTTTTGTCTCTGCAAGCTATTGATGTGAGTTTTGACCAACTGTAACTGCCTGCAAGTGTTCTCTTTTTGTTCAACTGTTTGGATTGTATAGTAAACGGCTGAAAGTCCGTCTGCAACTTTTGTTCTGTATTTTATTCTTGTCTCAGACTCACAATACAAAGCAAAAAACTAGTTTTTGTTTGTTTCACTCTTCCCCGAAAGGGTAATTGACTAACAAGGGTTAATTCATATCAGCGTCCAGGAAACGGTCCGTTGTGGGCTGTGGGCAGCAATGGAGCATTTGACAACCTTTTTATAAGCCGTTTAGCCCGGCCTCACGTGACGAGGGAAGCCCATTTAAATAGGCATCCTCCTCGGGGATCCTTCCGGAACCACATTAAACAAAGGAGGGGCCGCTTGTACTCTGACATACACGAGGCTTCTCGTCTTCCCTTCGATCTTACAAGAGTCAAATCGGATGAGTCGAATCTAATCGAGTGGAGGAAGGAGTGCAGACAGTGCATTAGGGTACATGAGTCTCAGGGAAGACAATAATGACCTGTGCCAGGATCCTGCATGACCTTTATTGTTCTGCAGGGGTGGAATGAGACCGGACTTCTCAACCCACGTGTTCAAATTTTGGTGAAGGTCAAAGACCATTATTATACTACTGAGGACAGTTTACAGCGATATTGACCTAGATAAAACCCGAAACACAAAAGGCATAACAGGAGTGAGGAATATGCATCATCGGTGCTCCCTGCCCTGCTCCTCCCCATCCTGTTAACACATCACTGACTCCCAGTAGCGGTAATTATGGAGTGTCTGAAACGGCTCCAAAAACACATGTGACTGAGGAAGCCAGCCTCAAAGTGAATTTGTCAAGTTCCAATGATGAAGTGAAAACCAGAGTGAAATGAAAATAACTGCGGCATGTTATTGTGCTGATTCACCAGTTTTCATAGATGGCTGGGATCTTAAAGGGCCACTGCAAATAAATACAACGCAAATATGTGGCGATTGATCTTCATTCTGATTTTATTTCTCCGGACAAGAAGCTCAGGGTGGGTTTTCGTGGCGAAGCAAAAGTGGAGCATGATTAGATCGTCACGAGCAGCACAAGAGCACGCTCTCCATCAGCAGCAATGAGACCAAGGAGAATGAGGTCATTTTTTAGTTATGTCAGAACCGATGCCTAACGTTTTGATCAATGTGTCTCTCGGAGGAGAAAACATAAATTCAAATCAGTTCCGCGGGCCTAAGCTTTTTCATCATCTTTTGAATCAAACCAGACGCCATTTTGCTTCACATAATTCCATTATCACCGAAGCACTAGAGATAACCGGTTAACGTGTAGTACTTATGATGATTATTATCTTTTGCAACGGCGGCCATCTTGGGGGCGACGGCGTAATCCTCTTACCGCGCGGCCGCGTTAACCCGTACAGTGACCTACATAGGGTTCGGTGTGGAGGCGGTAAAGGGCGGTCAGGTGGGAGGAGTCAATGTCAAAAGTCAGATATTATATAGCGTAGCTACATCTTCTGATGAGATGCTGGTCAAGATGTATTTGCCGTTATGATGATGATAATACTTGATTGAGGTGTGCCTAATATTGTGGACCACTGAGTGTTATAGGCTAGCTCTATAATACACAGGCAAGTTTCTAATTGCTCCTCCTGGACCAAACCCCCTGGAGCGACATCTGGACTCCTGGGCGGCGCGGAGCTCCCTGACCTGCTTTGTGATTGTCACTTCATTGCGAGGAAGCAGGAGTGACAGCTGCTTTGAGAGCATGGTGCCCCCCAGCACTATATGATGTGCAAAAGGAGAGTAGAAGACTAAAAAAAATGAAGGTTGAGTTGGGTTTCGTGCAAGGGGGATTTGAAATGACACCATCTGCTGATGTCGGTTTTGAATTTTACATGTGTGGGGCATAAGTATAAAAATATATTCTCATCTCTTCTAATCCCTCATCTGACTGCTTGGCGGCTCTGAGTGCTTTTATTCTTGCCGCTGGGCCGGCCAATGGCAGATAGCCTTTGAGTGATCGCTTCCTGTCAAAGGGGCGGGGAATGAGGCGAGGTTGTGACAGGACAAAAGAGGAGTCCTGTGAATGTGTTTTGAGCCCACGTTTCATTTTTTAAGATCTTGGAAGGTATTGTGAGGTTGTGTTGCTACACTGGAAGAAGCAGTGTGTTGAATTTATTCAATTGTATTTTATCAAGTGGGTGAGATGAATAAAATCCTCTGAATTCCGATTTTTTTTTTTTTTAAAGTAGATGCATGGTCTACTTGAAAATTGTATCCTTTTTCAGGTTTGCAAACTATCCTTCTCTTTCTTCACCTCTTTTGTCTGCTCCTGCTTATTGTCAGGCCTTGTGCTTGCCCCCCCCACCCCACTGCTGCTTTTTGGTGCGGATGACTTGGTAAAGACTTAACCCCTGGTGGCTTTTCCCTCCATTAACATTCTTCCAAGGGCTACCGTTCACTTCCAGCAAGTGTGGCGAGCCCGCTTCTTGCGTAATGAATCGACCTCTCGCTCTCTCGATGAAGGTTTAATTACCTCCAAGTTGAGGAGTGAAGTAATCACATGACTTGACGTGAACTTCTACGAGGAAGCAGCGAGAATGATACAGTCTGCTGTTCATTTGACATTCCAATAATGTGATCACATAAGTCTCGAGTGGTTTGCTACGCGGCGACTCAATCGCTCGGAATGTCCGAATGCAATCATAGCAGCCTTCGGTCCTGCAATAAACAGAGGCTGAGAGACGGAAAGAGTCGTTCGTCCATAAGACAAAAGAGCCAAGTGGATGTGAGGTGACAGGACAATTAGGTTTTATGGATTCTGTTTGGATGGGCCCGCTGAACACCTCTCTGTCTGTGCAGGTGGCGACTTGTGAGAAGCCAGTCGCCACAAGTAGGCTGAGTAAACATTGCTAGCTAGCATTGACTCCAGCGAGCGAGGCAAACAGAGATTTGTAATCCTGTGCTTTTGCGGACGGATTAAAATCCGAGGTTGGAGGAGGGGCTGGTCAAATTGAGGCTGGATTAAATCCTGCGGCCCGGCTCGGTGCACAGCTGTGTCCGCATGGGAGGGGCTCGAAAAGGGTTGACATCGCTTTGCTTGGAAATATAAAGTTGAATGGACATTCATGTTATCCAATTTAGTAGAATCACTTTTTTCTGGCCGTTTGGTAAGAACAATCTGATCCCAGTAGGACACCACCTTAGATCTCGAAACGAGCTAGACAACATGGTTGGAATAAGAAGCATACAAGAGTGGCATGTTAAGAATTCTCCTCAGGACAAGTAGTTGTTTGTTTTGCCCGTTTTGATGATCCGCGGCGCGCAATCAGTCGACTCGACACATCTCGTAAAAAAAAAAAAAAAAAAAAAAAAAAAAAGGCTTCAATAAACAAAAGCAATTGCAAACTGGTTGGATGAGATTCCACTGATATAAGTGCAAATTTAATACTATGTCATTTATGGACGTTACATCAACAGCCTGAGTTCAAGTGTAGCACAATTGATGTAATATTGTCTAGAAAAATGATATTATTAAAAAGATAAATTGTTTTGGACACACTCCCTGCTTTCGAGTGTTTCAAAGTTGCAGCCTCATTATCCTGTCAGCATCTCCTGACATAACAAGAGGCAGAAACTCCACGGGGGGTCCCAACGCAGCATGCATGGGAGAAAAAGTGGAGGAGACTGGGAATGTAGGGTCGACCCCCCCCCCGACACTTATGTAAGATTACTTACATAACAGCATATGCAGTGTGTGTGTGATGGGGGTGGTGGGGGAACTATGTCTAGACAAGTAGGCACAGCACCTGAATTTTTTTGGGGTCGAAAGGGCAAACGACGGGGGGTACAGGAGAGGATTGTGGGATTATAAAATGAGTGGTGGGAGGGGGGGCCGGGGGGCTTTTGGGAAGGCAGGGTATTATAAGAGGTGGAGACTGACAAGCATTGAGCACATCTGTGTGCACCATCCAGTTTTCAGCCTCTTCACACCTCATAATTTAGGGTCACCCAAAAAGTCTCTTTCTGCTCCTCTAGTCAAGGCTGAGCAGTCGGACGGAAAGGAGTTGCACAACGACTAGCGGTTAGCCGGTTTGCATACTTGTGGCATCGGGGAGGAGGAAGAAGGAAGGAGGGTGAGGCAATGGTCACGGCCATGGAGGATACCAATGTGGCGCGGACGGAAGAGGAGGAGGAGGCGCAGGAGGTGACGCCGCCGGCGCCGCCGCTCGGAGTGGGCGTGCCCGCCGTAGCCAACCAGGAAGCGGTTGCATCTGGAGGTGAGCAACTCGGAGGTGTCATCTAGAAAACGTTCCTACACTTTTAAACCTTTGATTTGAATCATACATTTGTTTTCTTTTCATTCAACATCATGACAGAAATTGGAATGTTGCCTTTAGAGAGGCTGAAATTTGGAGAGGGAACACCCAGTGGCTCTTTGTTTGAATGAAAAGTGGAGTTTAGAGTCCACGTGGCAGACGACAGGATGAGACCCGCAAACATTCCTGTGGTCAAGGACACACTGACGTTGACCGAGTGGGTAAAGGTCACGAGAGATTACACAAATACTCAAATTCTCAATGTGTTTCAAACTTCATCTGACATTTTAAAATCGACAATTGGTCTCCAACTTTATTCACAAGTCGACATTTGCAAGAAGGCCTAGTAAATTACGGGTTGTATTCTTGGTAATTGTAAATGATTGCAGCGTCACGATTGTGCGTAGTCTAGTGTTGGCACCATGTTTGAAAAAAAATGTAAATAAATACCTCCTTGACAGGTATATCCGAATAGGATATTACGCTTCCGTCTTTTCTGAATGCATCACATAGGAAATTGTTTTTCACCACCTCCACCACCAGTAACCGGTTTAGTGACTGACTCAGATGATTCATAACGGATACCTCCTGTTTCATGCCTGGTCTAGTTCTGAAAACAAAAAGTTGGCTTAAGTGGACGAATGTTTGTTTTTCAAACTTGGCTAACTCCAATTCTTTGTCACTACAGCCATGCAGGAAGTGTTGGATAATCTAGGTGAGCTTCCCGCCTCCGGGGGCGCCAAGGACATCGACCTTCTCTTCCTACGTGGTATCATGGAAAGCCCCATTGTAAGCTCCCTGGTTAAGGTAGCACACACACACAGATGTAGTTGAGAAGCGCTTGAAGGTGTGTAAGGCTTAATCAAGTGAATGCTCCATGATCGGAGACTTAGTCTTTCAAGGCAACATTCCAAGACTTCGCAATAGCAAAGCAAGAACATCAACAAGAGCCTTGTGTACCTCTCCCAGGCTCATGAACAGCTGGAAGAGGTAAAGCTGGAGGCGGTGCAGGACAACAATATGGAGCTGGTGACGGAGATCATCAGCGACATCAGCGGCCTGAAAGTCAGAGACGACAGCGCGGCCGAGCTGTCGAGGATCTTGCAGGAGCCGCACTTTAAGGTGAGCTGAAGCCCAAAGTGTGTTTGTAGGTTACATGTTACGTAATCTCCCCTTTAAGCAATTTCCGTTGATCCTGTGCTCCTCAGTCCCTTCTGGAGGCACACGACATGGTGGCCTCCAAATGCTACGAAGTCCCGCCCCCTGCCGAGATGGCAAATGACGCGGCGGTGAACAGCGCTCTGATGCAGGCAGACGCCGTGCGCATGATCGGCATCCGGAAAAAAGCCGGCGAGCCCCTGGTGAGCAAAATTCCGTGACGCCAACGCACGGAATTTTGATGTGTCAAGTCGAAACTTCCTCTGGCTTTCAGGGCGTCACCTTTCGCGTGGAGAAAGACGACCTGGTGATCGCCAGGATCCTCCACGGCGGCATGATTGACAGGCAAGGACTTCTCCACGTCGGCGACATCATCAAGGAAGTGAACGGCAAGGACGTGGGCAACAATCCCACCGAGCTACAGGAGATGCTCAAAGACTGCAGCGGCGGGATCACCCTGAAGATACTCCCGAGCTATCGCGACGCACCTGCACCCCCGCAGGTACACGTTGGCTGATATCGACGATACCACAAGCACCGCCACAATCCCTTCATCCGTCAGAACATGAAGTCTATTAATAACACTCCACTTCCTATCCGGGTCACATGATCTCACATCTGGGAACATTTTCCACTGGCCCGTATTTTGCTGTTCTTTTATTGATGCTCAGCAATTCTTAAAGGAACTAATGGGAGGTGTAAACACCAAATGTTTGGACTGTAAATAGCAGGCGATCAGATATACTGGCAAGAAGAAGAAGAAAAAATGGCTGAGGTTACTTATCAAATATCAATCTAAGAAAAAGGCAAAGCAAAACTGTTTCATCATGACTGCAAGTTGAGTTGGCTTATCTGAGGGGCGTGCTATCAATCACATCGTCAAAAGAGCAAACCATAACTCTATTTTTGGAGGCCTTGGGTCTCCCTTCCAAGTAGGCTACATTATGCAACGCAAAAAACAAAAACAAAATGATAAAGCTATCTGGCTTGGGGTGATTTTCTCTTTTTTTTCCACGGAATGCTTTTTACTGCTTCCTCTTGCCACTCGTCTAATTAAATCACACAGAGGGCTTACACTTCCTGGCAAAGCCGCTACTCTTAACGCAGCGTGAAGATCTCTGTAATCACTTCCAACAGGTCTACGTGCGGCCCTACTTTGATTACGACCCGGCCAACGACAACCTGATCCCTTGCCGAGAGGCCGGCATGGCGTTCCAACGAGGTGACGTTCTTCAGATTGTCAATCGAGAAGATCCCAACTGGTGGCAGGTGAGGTTTCCATCCATTTCCATTTCCAAGTGTTAGAAGATGACCGACCGGTGCAATGTGTTTGGTAATGTCTCGTAGGCTTGTCATGTGGTGGGCGGGGCAACAGGGCTGATACCCAGTCAGTTCTTGGAAGAGAAGAGGAAAGCTTTTGTTCCTCGGGACTTTGATGGATCAGGTTAGACGTTCAACTGACAATCATTTGACAGAGGCACGTTTCATAAAAAACGGTTGGATTAGCGAAGCAGGCCATCTGGTGAGTCAGGTTGGCCCTGCTGAGGTACTTAATGTTTAAAAGTGGTCCAGCCTGCCTCCTAGTGGCCAAACGTTGCACAAGCAAGACCATGCAAGAGGTTTAAAAGTCATCCGTGCTTTTCCAGGCATCCTTTGTGGCACCATTGCTGGGAAGAAGAAGAAAAAGATGATGTATCTGACCGCCAAGAATGCAGGTCAGGCTTGTCTCATCCTTGATGGATCATGATCTTGACCCTAATACCAATGCTGTGAAATAGAGTTTGACAGACACGAGCTGCAGATCTACGAAGAAGTGGCCAAGGTTCCTCCATTCCAAAGAAAGACGTTAGTTCTGATTGGTGCTCAAGGCGTGGGCCGACGGAGCCTCAAGAACCGGCTGATGATCTTTCAGCCCAGTCGCTTTGGAACCACCATACCATGTACGTCATGGGCACTCAGAATATGTAGTTGAACACCTCGACATAATCTTTCTAATTATTAAGATACGTCCCGGCGTCCCCGCGACGAGGAGCTGGACGGCAACTCGTACCACTTCACCTCCAGGACGGAGATGGAGGTGGACGTGAAGGCCGGCCGCTTCCTGGAACACGGCGAGTACGACGGCAACCTCTACGGCACCAAGATCGAGTCCATCCACGAAGTGGTGGACGCTGGGCGGACGTGCATCCTCGACGTCAACCCGCAGGTCGGAAATCACAATGTCCCACTAAGCGGTTCAATCACACCATTCATTTAGCGGTTCCTGCATTGTTTAAAAATGTGATGTCACTTCCTATTTCAGGCTCTGAAGGTCCTGAAAACTGCAGAGTTCATGCCTTACGTGGTGTTCATCGCCGCGCCAGATTTCGACACCCTCAAGGGCATGCACAAAGCCGTGGTGGACGCCGGCCTCACCACCAAACAGCTTACGGTACATAAAACCCCCGTTGAAGGAGCTAACAAACTTTTTCTCGACCTTCTAAGACATATCTTTATTTCCGTGGGCAGGATGTGGACCTCAAGAAGACGGTAGACGAGAGCGCCCGCATTCAAAGAGCTTACGGCCACTACTTTGACCTAATAATCACCAACGACAACCTGGACAAAGCCTTCGACACGTTACAGGCCGCCGTGGACAAACTGCGCACTGAATCTCAGTGGGTCCCCGTGAACTGGGTATACTGAAGACCCCCAAGCGTAACCGAAAAGGAGGAAGAAGAAGACGAGGGGAACCCAGAGCTACAAATACTCCTGCTAAATTTGAACACTCACTGTCTTCTGGGGCTGGCGACTTTTTTTCTACTTCGACTCAAAGGGAAAGAATGCTTATTTATTTTGTAACTTTTTATGAAAGATCTTTATAATGTGCGGCGAAAAAAGATAAGGCGCATTCATCGTTTTTTTTGTTTCAGCTAGCAGTCCATGTTCTCATCAACCTGTGTGTTAACATTAGCATATTTCAAATCACTGGCGATACTAGGAGAAGTTTTTTTTTGGTGTGTAAATCGTAATTCATGATCAAACACTGTTCATATTTTTTGTAGTTCAATGTCGTTGTAGTTTTGAAGTCTTTTGTTGTCACCAACCATTCTGCCTGCTTGTCTGTCTGAAGCACATGACCTTCACACTGTCCTGAACTTCAAGCCAACGTGTTCTAAGTTGGACACTACAACCTTAAGGGCAAAGCTCTTTTAGACCGCAGAAAATCATTTCAGTTACGTGTTATGTCTATTTATTGTAACTAGTTACATTTTTCATCTCTTTTTCGATCCCGGTGCCACGATGTAGAGAACCTGCTGCCTGCTGAACCTGTTTTCATACGTCATCCCATGTCAAAAGATTTGTTTCTACATTTTTATCTTCAAATTTAAGATGAATAAAGGTGATTGCATTTCATCGTTATTTTTTTGTTTACGATAAATCAACTAAGCATTTTAGGGGGGAGGTTTGGCTGAAAGAATACAACAAATATTAATATTAGTGCAACACTAGAAGAGGGGGAAAATGACTAACCTAAAATAAAAGCCCTAAAATGATGGCACAAAAGAAAAATTTGCAACGTTCTAATTTTTTCGCATTTTTTTTGTCTTTTTATTAATGTAACTTACAGTTAAGCCAAAGAGAGAACTACATGAAGTGATGCGTATTCACATTGTGTCCTAACAGGGTTTTACAGCATGTCTTGTGTTTTGTAAGCATTGACCAAAAAAAAAAAAAAAAAAACAGAATACATAAGACAGAAATCAAAAGCTTTACAAACTTTACAACACCCCGAAAAAGGAGCTTAGCAAGTGGATGAAGGAATTGAAAATGAGCAATATATAAAGACCCCACCCACTCCCTCCCTCCCTCCCTATATCAGAATAGGAATGACTGCAAATTCACTTTTGGCATGTCATGGTTGAAAGAAGGGAGAAGATAATACAATAGAACACATAAATGAAGGGAGGTTTAAATTGACATGGCTACGAAGGCTGAATTTAAATTTTTTTGTTATGGCCAATATAATATCTGCAAGGAAATATTGATCAATTAGACAAATTTCACCAAATTTTCAACGGTACTTTTATGGCGACGATTAGGAAGCAGCCATGAAATATTCCTCACAAAATGGAGTTTGGTTTCTCAATTAAGAAGACTACGTGATTGTCGTCGAACCTGTTGAATTTAAACCTCCCCACTGGGAGTATTCGGAATTTTATTGGACATAATGAAGTACACTAAAGAAATAAGTCAATGCAGCATATATCAGGCTTATGAGGTACTTCATGAATGGATGTATAGATTTATATATACTGTATATATATATATATCATCGTATTGCGACTTTTATTTGATTTGATGAAAATTCATTTTCCTACTGAGAGCATCAAATACCTCGTCAGTTCTTTCGTAACGTTGAGGCCGACTTCAAGCGGGCCGTGTTGGAGACTGCTTGGAAAGTGCAAAACACAAATACTGATCGTTCTATATGCAGCATTTATGGGCCAGAATTGCCGCGGCTAGGAAAGAAAAAACAAAAAAGACCGGCAGCGGGACTCGGAGAATTGAGCGGTTAGTTTACGATGGATTGCTTGGCTGTGGAAGATGGTAGTGAGTAGCAAACAGAAATGTTTTTTTATTGCGGTACTGGCTGGACAGTGGCGGCAGGAAAGCTTTTCATTGTAACATGGTGGTTAAAATAAAAAAGATGGCGGTTACCAACACTAACTGGTATTGACAACACGCCATCAAACTTCAGCTTGAAAACTTACGAAGTCTCGTTTCGACTAAGCAGTCACTTCAGTTTGATTTCCATTTTAAAGGGTCAGTTAGTGTTTCAACATTTTATGCTGATTGGCCAGTAATTGAATATTGGTAATGGTGAAACTCACACTAATACTCCTGATGTCCACGTCACCGGTTGGATTTACACTGTGGTTCAAGTGATAATTTTGATATTTTATTTTCAAATTGCACAATAAATGGCTTAAAAAAATACTCAATTGACTTGAATAGAGATTAAAATGTGGTTAGTATTTTGATACGTATCAAATTCTGAACACATGTCAACATCTTAACAAAAATAAAAGCTTAAAAGATTGAATCTGGTCGAAATATTGTTTATTAAAAGAAAAAATTTGGGCACTTGCACCTACAGTGTAAATCCATTTTTGTATGAAACACCATCCCTTAAAATTTGGTCCCTTAGCATATCCAATGTTTTGCTTGTCAATCTAGCAGTTCTCGCACGTGATATAAACTTGTATTTCTCACTACAATTTGGGATTTTCTTTCCGTTATTATAACTCAGGGCTAATATGTTAGCTAGCACCGCACTATGCTCTGAGGTAGGTTATTATTTTTCCCCCCACGCTGGTAAAAAGAAGCCACACGGTTCTTAAATGCTTTTCAAATACAAGAGGGGGAAAAAAAAAAAAAAAAAAAAAGAAGTCTTTTTATAATTTGTGCTGACTGCTTTGAACATTCAAGTCAATCATTAACACAACCAGACGGGGAACAAAACAAGACCATGTGGCTTTGGAGAACTGGGTGGACTAAAATGACACTTTCCGACAAGTTGTGCTGTTTCAATCAGACAGGAAATAAAGCTGTGGCGTTATACAATCACCAAATAATAAAATATATATATATATAATAAGAGAGTGACTCGTGAACAAAAACAAAAATGAGTAGAAGTCGGGCAAAGCTTTTAAAGAGGGCAGCAGTATCGAGACTGCGGGCTAAGTTTCACAAAGCTATACGTCTAAAAAAAAAAAAAAAAAAAAGCGAATGAGAATCCCACCAAAACACCCATCATACATACACAAACTGCTTATACAAAATAAAAATCCATTTGGGACTTGTGGGAGTCCACTAACACGAAAACGTGTAATGTATAGTTCTGCAAAAAGGGGGGGGGGAGCACGCCTAGTCAACAATGAATCTGACTTGAGAACCAAGATCACCTATAAATAAGAGAACAATCCCCAGAGGAATACAAAAATAGGCCATACACGAGAATCTAATTAGAAATGTAAAAAGGTGGCTAAACGACATCATATTACAAACCATACAGGAGCTATAAATACATTCATTATTACCTGAAGCAAGGAAAATGGGTCGTAGCGTTGGAGCGCTAGCACAGAGAGGAGATAATTGACTACCCAACGGTAACGACGCGGGCACCTAATTGATATATAGACCTTCTAGCTTCGCTCCAAACCTGCCCTGCTAGTCTGCTAAACAAAAATGTTCTTGTCCACACAAACTCATTTCTACCAGAGCTGCTATCGGGAAATGACGTTTTGGTTAGCTTATGTTTAGCGGGTTGGTCTGTCTGTCCGAGTTGACGGACACCCACAAAGCAGTCCAACTAAGGTGAATATGTGCATTTAAATTAAAAGTATGCAAAATGTAAATAATGATTAAAGAAAAAAAAAAAGGATGTATGCAGCCCTGGTGGCTGTAGACTTACAAAGCTGTGCCATATTTAACCAGGTGCCATTTTCTTTAAATCTGGTGTTGATGTGGTTTGGATCAAATACGTTAAATTTCATGCCAATTCAACTTGTCTGCTGTCGTAATGGCATTTGAAAACGCGTCGGGATATTTGTGGGAAAAAAAATGCTGGCTGAGTTTGTTGCTGTCGGGGCTAAGGCTATTTTTTTTTTTTGGCTTGGGCCTGCTCAGCGAAGGAAGCCAACTGACTGCTTTCTTTCTGAATACAAAGAGGCTAAAATGCTGCAAGAAGCTACAAAATCCATTCTTGTTTTAGTGCAAAACAAACATCATCAAAAAAAAGGTTGGACTTGATATATTTAAAGGAAAACGCGATTACGTTCTGGCATTCTAAGGTGCTGGTATAGTAGTAGGTCAAGTCAAACACCAAGACGAGACAAACGAGTACAAACCCTTTTGGGAAAGAGACACTTTCACACTGCCCATCAAAAACTCTTCCTGGCCATGGCTCTGCGTTAAGAGATGCAGATAGATGGAATGATGAGGGAGGGGAGAAGGGGTTGAAGTCAATTTTGTGTTTGCCAAACTAGAGGTATACAAGGGGCGGAGCAACCAACGGATAGACAGCATTATTGTGGCCATGCAAATAACTAAAATAAATTCCAGTTCTATTTTCCTCTGATGCGGCATACTTCATTTCAAAATGACTCACAAGCCATGATTGAATTGTCCTGTGTCGAAATGGATCAGGGTGGCGAAAAAAATCTGCGTCACTGTGCATAGAGAAAATCGATAAAAGGAAAAGCTGTGAGCGAGTAGGGACGCAGTTGAAGAATTTGGTCGTGCAGCTCGATGCTAAAGCCCCTTCAAGAAATAAAACCACAACCCCGCTCCGCATTATGAGTTGAACTATGACAATACAAACACGTACCAAAAAAAAAAAAAAACACCTAAAATAAAAATCAATGCCATTTCGATTGATAGCAGGGGCAATTATGCAGAAATGGCCGGCAGTGTGATGTTACCATAACACTTGAACAGGTAACAAGAGGTAGAACACGAGGCCATTTCCATACAATTACACCAGTGTCACAATATGGCCGAGACTCCTTGTTTCTCTCACACAGATAGATACACTCACACACATCCACTGGAGCACATACCAATGCTAATGCTAATGCTATCAAAAGTGCATCCACATGTACATGCTTAGAGACGAGCACCAATAAGTACAAGATTGACATCAACAGGAAAGATCAAGTACGTGGTGTTCTGAATGCCCCGCAAACACAGTCAGTCGGATTTCTGCTAGTAAGATGGGAAGAATAAGTCTCAATTGTTTTCCTTCCAAAACACACGTCTGGGGGTAAAAAAATAAAATAAAATACACAACGCGTGGGCCGGTCCAGTGATGGTGGTTTACAGTGAAAACATCTCGCACAGGGTTCTTTTTGTGCTTTTGAGTCATTATCGTGAGAGGTTTTTGTAATCTTATTTGGCTGAGAGCAGGCCCAATTGTCAAGCTATAAAAATCGTTACAAAGGACCGCGCGAAAAAAAGCGACGCGACTAAAAGCGACATGATTCCAAACGACTAAATGCGCTATCTACATCTATAAAAACACTCCAGATTGAGGTGAGATGTCTCCTCGGCTAAATCTCGTGGTTAAAAACAATGCATAGTTCGAAGTTGAGACGACATCCACCCCATTCGAGACAATGAACATTCGCTAGCTTAGACTTGATAAAAGTGGACAATAGAAAATGTCTATAGAATGACCGTAAACAGTCTTGAAAGGCAAGAGAATATTTTCATTGGACTCTATACACAAATAGTGTTACTTAAAATTATCTCTTGGGCCGGTTGAATTTCTTTTTTTCGGCAGTCTCCACTCTAGATTTATTCAAAATATAGCTGAGTTTCTTCATCATTAAAAGACTCAAGAGAAAAGTCATTTGCATAAAACAATGCCGGTGTGCGACAAAAATGCTTTCGGTTGTTTTTTAAAAAGAATTTGATCTCGGAAATGTTGCAACTTTGAGGCTACTTGTACCAAATGCATCGCTATGGAAACGCCGCACCAACATATGGGAGGGGGAAAGAAAACAAATCTACGTTTCTAAAACATGCATATTTGTTAGAAAGTTTAACTGAAATTAAAAACATTCTATAAAAACAACAAGGGAGCAAAAAAATATTGTTTTTGCTCCCTGCATTGATTTGTACATCGTGCGTCTTATAAACACGGCTCAGAGTACATTTAAAAAAAAAAGGTACGTTTTCTGGGAACCGGTCCCAATACATGATTTCAGCACGGCCGTTGGGTTGCGAGAAAAAAGACTCATTAAAACAGATAGCTATGTTGTATCTATGAAAATATTACGAGCCCTGGAATATTTTAAATGTCGGTTCAAGAATTGATATCAAGACCTAAAATGGTTAATTGTCCCAAATTTGGCATAGCATGATCACCGGGGACAAATACTAGAATAAAAAGACGTGGATCAAATAGTAAAACAAACATGATCGAAGGTGGTCTCGTAATGGCACTTCCATCTTTCTTATAGTGCCTGATGTGAAAGTCTTAAGCACTTGCATTTTTAAGTACCCTTTCTTGAGAGTGCACTTCGATTGGCTGTTGAATAATATGCATCTGAGGAGCAAATGAAAATGCCCCCTCAAATAGGATTTAAAAAAAAAAAAACAGCGGGAGTTGAGGTGCTTGTCCTAATCCATAAAGCACCATTTGGAATAATATTCCTTTCATACTTTGCGACATATTTTCTCACAACATATACAAATATATATATATATAGCTCACCATAGAGAGGACTTGTTTTGCAACTTACAGACAGTGGGTTAGGCTCGGGTACCTGCCAGGTGTTTTAGAAAGGGACATCACACAGTAAAAGCACACAGCCGACAGCAAGGTAGTGTGTTGCCTCAGTGGGAGGGGTGGGGGGGGTCTCGCACCCACGCCGACCCGGCGGCCTGAACTCTCAGGCGAAGTACATCGTGCGCAGGGTGTCCTGGTGGATCTGAACAGCTTTGGCCAAGGCCTGTTGGTCACGCCCGTTGCTCTGACCTGATGTGTGACTACCCTCGGCACTGAAGCGAGAAAACCCAGGAGTGAATATCACGCGGCGTTCATCGGCGGACGCGCCAGCCGTCCTCACCTGTCGTGCTCTTTGTCCACCAAGTGATAGCGGGCACGAAAAGCCACAAGGTGAGCGTAATAGGCGGGCGCCGGGATGGAAACGGAGCGGGTGCAGCGCACGTATGTGTGGCACAGCTGGTACGTGAGCACTTGCAGCTCGTCAGAAGAGAAGTGATTGTCGTCCCAGAGCACGTGGTAGTGAGATGGCCGGCTGGTACCCTGCAGTCGGGACAGATTTGGGTTGAGGCGGGAACTGTTTGTGCGTCTTAGAAGAGCAAATAAATAGCAACCGAAATATCATCAGTGCTTTTACCTGTATGCCAGCATGACTGCAAAGATAGAAGTCAAATTCGGATGGGTGAGTGATTTTGGTGTCTACTGTTGTGCCCGCGGGAATGTTGCCACTCTTTCCAACCTGCACAAAAGCAACAACAACAAAATGATTCAGTGTTTGCTAAAAGATATAAGACATGTCAAAAGACACAATACTGACCCTTTCGTTTCGGTCTGTACAGAAGAGCCTGGTATGGTGTCTTTTCTGGACTACTACAAAGGTGATACCAGGCTGGTAGTCCTTCTCCAGCTTGATGCAGGCTTCTCGGATCGCAAGCAGTTCGTGCTGAAGAACCTGTGGGCGGACAAAATTAAGACAGGAGATCAAAAATTGAACAGATTTATTTTTTTCATTACTCATATTGTGTATCATGACATCACCTGGTTGAACTGGCCCTCAGAGATGCCATCACGGTAATAGATGATTCTGGTGGGCTTGAAGCGGGTGGACTTGTAGAACTGGATAAGCAGCTCTCTGACCATGGTGGCCAGGTCTTGGATGATGTCCTGTCGGTGCTGCTGTACGCGAACGGTGGCGCAGTATCGACTGGGATGAGCGTCCATGCTGCCTACAACCTGTGGACAGCAATTTTGTAGTCCGTTGAGCGATGCGGTTATGAAAAGGGTGCCAACTATGAGACGTTTCTTACAGCTGCAATCGAGGGCTTCTTTCCATCTCCTGCAGGAGGATGAGTGACATCAGCGCCAAGAAAGATGACAGGCTGCTGAAACACCAACGGCCTAGGGAAAAAAAAAAAAAACATTGAAACGTAAACATCTTGCATGTTGAGGTACCAGTGTAGTAAGATGCATGTCCACTGACCGTCCCTGAGGAAGCAGGATGTTGTTGACGCCGCCAAGCTTGACATTGATCTTCAGGCAGAGGTTGGAGAGCGTCTGCGGTGTCGTCTTCTGGACGTTCTTCACCTGCACGCACTGCGTGGCCATACCGAGGACTGTGTCTCCTACACGTTTCACTTCAGCTGCAATACGATTGCATTGAATGTGATCTGCACGAATGAAACAAGGAGGACAAAGACGCTTTGGGATCCCTCACCGTAGACGGGCGTCTTCCCTGGTAGGATGACTACAACCAGCTGGAGGCCCTGGTACGTATACTTGAGATGTCTGAACATGGGCTCCACGCTGTCGGCGCCCTGCGCGTATTTACAGAAGCACGGCTGACCCTGAATGGGCATGCCTGCATCGCGGGAGATCTTCCTGAGCTGATCTGTGAATGCTCTGAAACAGATTTTTTTTTTCTCCAGTTCAGAATTCGACACGTCCACATATCGTAACGCAAATCCTCCATGAATGCGACTCACTTGAGTAAGAGTTCAGTGCACTGTCTCTGTGGCGCGAAGCACGCAATGGCCCATACTTTGATTTCGATGCCCGTGTGGAATTGCTTGTTCCTCATGTCCCACACGCCCTGGATTGGCGTGGCGATGGCCTTGTTCTGGAAAGGACAATAAAAGCGACAATGTCGCAATATTCCCGGGACGCCATCTTTAGCCATCACTGTACTTACAACTGCTGATGGACATACCCTGCCTCCATACAGAATGGAGGGTGCTTGGAGGACACGGCCGTTCACTTCAGTCATCTCGTCCCTCACCATCACGCCAAATTCGCGGACGTACGGGTCAGTGTTGAAATTGGCGCTTCGCATCTGGACACGAGCATTTTTGATTGGTTGACGACGGGAGTTCACAATGCCAGAACTTTTCACACTCACCAGTTTACTAATTTCATCCTGACGGTCAGGTGCTGATCTAGCAGTGGCACGGATCATCGTGGAGGTCTGATTGTCTGTCAGTTTTTTGATGCAGCGCTGTCCCGCAACAATGTTACACACCTGGAAGTGCATCGACAGGTTTGAGAAGAATAGCAGGTGGATGAACTTCTTACTTGGCTGCGTTGGCGGTTGCTTACTTCTAGAGGCAGGTAGGTGTGCTTTTGCTCCTGCCCAACTTGTAGACATGGCAGATGGGGGTATCGCAGGATGAGTTTGTACTTATCTTTGAAGTACTGCGCCACGGTGCATTCAATCGTTTGGCCGTTTTCCTGTTGCAGGGGGAACCTGTGGAACAGGATGACTTCAAAATTGGAATGTCGCAACCACCCCTACATTCATGAGAGGTCACAGTTTTCTGTTGCTATGGAAAGGATTACGTTTGTTTCTGGCAGACAAATATTTAAGAAAGCATATACACAGCAGAAAAGGATAAAAAAAAAAAAAAAAAAGATTAATTTTACGTTTGATGGCTGGCAGGTCTTCTGGTCACATTGCACACTCTGTATTTCCTCTTCATCTGTCCACAGTGTGTGATCTCCACTTTCAGGCCTGCAAGGAGTCACATAAAATATTTTGTCAGTCAAGATAAGACAGACACAGAAAAATATGCACACAAAAAAGGGCACGCTACCTTTAATTTCTTTGGTAAATTTAACTCTTTGAGAGTCTGTTAATGGCTTCTGTTGTTCTTCAATGCTTTTGAAATCCAAGACCTCGCACATGAACTCAATTACAGGCTGAGCTTTATAGAACGCGGTGGCGGAAACTGCAAAGCAAAAAAATGAAAGGGAATTCATTCAGAAGTTACATACAGAAAAATGACTGAGTCAATGATGGAAATTTACCATCAATATTGAGCATCATTTTCCAAAGCGAAGGCCTGACAGATTGGTGGAAGCCAAACCACACCTCTCTGCCCCCACCCAGCGGGTTTGAACAGCCTTCTGAGGGAGTGAAGAAAGAACGACCCACTGGAGTATACCTAGGAGGAAAAAATAAAAATAAATCAAGGGATACTGTACTGTATTTTGCCCACACTGATCACAAACTAAAGAAATTCCATCATGATCCAAATAATATTGTGATCTGGGTTCTGAGCATGGAATTTTGGGACGTACCTCATAGAGGGCAAATGTCTCATGACAACATCCAGAGCTTGGATGGTCTCAAAGGGGACGCTGGGTAGTCGCCCTGATAGCGCCTCATGCAGGGCTTGTAGGCTAACGCACGACACCCACTTGATGGATACTTTGAAGCTGCGGTCCTTGCCCTCCCCTGGAATGGTCACCTCGAGTTCCACCTGCGGAGGATATGAAGGAATTAATTCTTGCAAGTAACACCATTGTGACGTCGTGAAAATCTGACGTACCTTGTCTCTGCCTATGGGCAAGGGCATGGCAGTGTACAAGTTCTTCCTGCCATCATACACCGGCTTTCGATCCCCAAAGATCTGAGTTTTAAAGTGCTGGACCATGTGCTCCACAATTTCACTGAGGAGAGGGGAAAAACAAATACGTTTTTGACAACATTATTGAAAGCAAGCCAGCACAAAGTCGCACGCACCGGTTGACCCTCCGGGGGCATTTCTCTGGCTTGATGTCAATGTCATAATGGTACACTTCCAGTTTGGGGATTTCCATCTCAAAGAAATTGGCCTGAAGCTTGATTGTCCTGCCCATGGTGCCAAAGTCGGGCCTCGAGGGTGGCTTGAACACATATTCTGGCACTGGGGACGACGGTGGCTCTGCAACAGAAAGTAACAGTTAGAATAACAGTTAATAAAATATTACAAGTTGCATTTAAAGGAACTTACCAGAGCTGGCTGACCCAGAAGAACGAGGCCCCTCAAACATCTCTGTAGCTGAACAAGAGAAAAAAAAACGTTTCACATAAAAAGGAAAAGTAAACGGGAAAGAAAGTAGAGTTTTGTTTGTTTGGAGTAGCATATGTCCCATTTTTAAATGATAGCTTATCAATACGAGGCCAGAAGGACTAAAGCAAGCTGTTAATCTGAAGAAGAGGGAGCCACCCATTCCCCTCCAGATAATACAGAAGTGAAGATGTCAAAGTAATGCCCAACAAATTTTGCATTTACAAACATTATCAAACAACCACTTGCAAGTTGTGATCACAATGACGGCGTGAATGCATCGCATGAAGCAGAACCGGTCTAAACTAATTAGGACAACTTAACTTCAATGTAGCCTATTACATCAAACCTTTAATTATATATGTAAAAAAATAAAAATACACGCACTGCTTCGACAGATGGGTTAATTAAAGTGTATAGAGCATAAGCGTATTTACATCTTTGCCTCAGCTAAGATTGGTGATGAGATTAGATGGCACGATCAGGCGCTAAATATTCCCCCAAACCAAGTTTATCAGCGATACACAAACATCATAACTGATCTAGTAAACGCTAACTCATGTTAAACGTAGGAATAATTACAGTACTTTTTTACACATCCAGTCCCAAACTAGATTTGAAAGATTCCAAGTTTGGGAAGAACGAGCGAGGCTCGAAGCTAACTTGGCTAACAGCAGCTTGTTGTTGCACGCTAAGCTTGCTCTTCAATTACTGTTGCACGTAATACTGAGCCGAGATTCAACATTTTATATGAACTATATCCTTACAAAAAGATAATAATTTCATTTGTTGTTGAGTAGAAGCCGAAAATCTTTACGGTTGTGTTCATTTTTGGTAGCTGTGACTTAGCCGACGCTCGTGTTAGCTTGTACCACTTACCTCCAGCAGTGGGATACATTTTGTCGACTTTTAAACCACTGTCGTGGGCGTAAAAATACTCCACTTCAAGTTGGTGTGTTCCAACCGAAAGTCATGCGTGATGGAAAAGTAGTTCGGTACAAAATAAGGGAATATAAGTTGGGAAATTGTTAGATTTGCTAAATATTCGAAGTCGATCATCCTCGGCACGGCCCCATCCCCCCAACTCACAAAACCGTAGCTGAGTGCGAAGCTAGCATGGTAAAGAGTTCGGTCACCAGATAATACACTTGTGCTTACTTCCGGCTTCGGTTACGCCCTCTTTGACGCGACCTGTTGCGTTTTTCGCACTGTTTTGTCTTCCATCATTACACATTTTTTTCAGTTTCATATTGTGCCATATATACACCAATTTATTGTTATACGACTCTGAACAGGATAAGTGGTGTTAAAAATGGATAGATGGATATTTACATTTGTAAGAGGAGCGTTTATGTTTGTGTCCTCAGGAGGGGGGGAACTATCTTGGTGATTCATCTGATGACGCCCGACGCAAGCCACGCACTTGTGATAGATGAAGAGACAAAAGCAATTTTTTTGATTTTTCTAACACCATTTAACATCTTATGTAACAGTGTTACAACCACTAAGATAATATTATCACTTTATTAATACGTATACAGTATAATAAACTCACTGTACTGCATATGATTCGGGAGCAAGAATGGCGCGCTTTCACCGAGAAGTATTTCCGGGTCATAACGATCCTTACGGCTGTAGTACTGTATACAATATTTGAAACATGTACCGATTGTATTTGCGACAAAATAACGATTTCTACTAAAAATAAGAGCAAAAGATGATCCCCACAATAAAATTTTAATTTTAGCCGTGCTTATACATCTATCTTTTAAATACATGTATGACATCCGGGTCCGTGAGACCATGGGCAGTAACACAATTTCCCCACTAGTCGCCGCTGTTTACCACTACATGTCATCCTTATTTTCCGAGTTGTACCTTTTGTTGGGTCTTAAACATATTTGGGCCATTTAAAAATATAATATCGACGGGTAAGGGTGCGTTAATATGATGTAAATGCTTATCATGCTTGCGTGGGAGTTGTATTTTACGAGAAACTGCACAAACTGATCCTGGAAAAAAAATAAACAAAATGTAATGTGGACCTGATGCATTTTTGTTCCATTATTTTTTCCTTGCAGCAATTTACACCCGTTGAATAGGTTTTATAATTTTGCATGGAATTCGTAATAACAAATGCTCGATTCAGAATACACTATATATATATGTACAAATAATCAACATGTCCAACAGTTGAATTGCTTCCACACGAGTGTGCAGCCACGGCCGGGTGGTTCCCCTCCAATAAGGAAGCTACCATTGTGAATTGAGTGTAGTTGTGTGAGCGTGTATGCGTCAGTGTGCATGTGTGTGTGTGCGTCCTGGCCAATGGAACCAGATCCTCCCTGCAGTGCGTAAGAGCGCGTCTAGGATTTAACCAAGTCTTTGCTGCGCGCCTGGCTGCAGTCTTCAACAGAGCCCGACGACCCGAGACTATTCCCACAATGTATGTGTAGTTTCCATGCCACTTTGGAGCCTCTACGCCTCTTTTATTTTCCTCAATGCATAGGCTATTTTATATTTTTTCTTTTTGTTGTACACATTGAACTATTCCAAGCGTCCCTTCCGAAGTATGACTGGAGTATTTGACCGGAGAATCCCGAGTGTCAAACCAGCAAATTTCCAGACTTCTTTCCAGCTCGCCACCATGCATCATCCCTCCCAGGAATCTCCTACTTTACCTGAGTCCACCGCCACGGATTCTGGCTACTACAGTCCGGCCGCTGGAGTCTCTCACGGTTACTGCTCGCCCACTTCAGCCTCGTACGGAAAGCCGCTCAACGCCTACCAGTACCAGTACCCGGGCGTGAACACATCTGCTGGGAATTTTCCGACCAAATCTTACTCAGACTACAGCTCATACACGACTCCAGCCTACCATCAGTATGCTGGTGCTTACAGCAGAGCTCAGCCGAGTCCACAAGGTAAGAATTATTTTAATTAGCTGGGCTATTTTTGCAGGAAAAAATCATTTGGGTTTAATTGATTGGTCAAATAAGGAATTAAATTAAGCTATTTATTTTATACAGAAAAGGAAATTGCTGAGCCTGAGGTGAGGATGGTGAACGGGAAGCCGAAGAAAGTGCGGAAACCTCGGACTATCTACTCCAGTTTCCAACTAGCTGCCCTGCAGAGGCGCTTCCAGAACACGCAGTACCTCGCCTTGCCCGAAAGAGCCGAACTGGCTGCTTCGCTGGGTCTCACACAAACACAGGTGAGATTAAATAACTTTCTGTAATTTTGCGGGATTTTATGTTATGATTTATTTTGATGAAAAACAAAAACAAATGCGTATGTAATTTCGTGCGTAAAATACGTGCGCGTTTGCATTGCGCCTCTACATGATACATCAGTATTATAATTTTTGCTGTGAATATTTTGATATGTATATATATATTTTGCTATGCCCCAGGTGAAAATCTGGTTCCAGAACAGGAGATCCAAAATGAAGAAGATCATGAAAAACGGCGAGCTCCCCCCGGAACACAGCCCCAGCTCCAGCGACCCCATGGCGTGCAACTCACCACAGTCCCCCGCCGTGTGGGACACGCACGGGCCCTCCAGGCCGCACAGCCTGCAGCCACAAAGCCTCAACACGTCGGCCTCTAACTTTTTGGAAAGCTCGGGGTCGTGGTATCCCTCCTCGGTCGGAAGCTCTGTGGCCGCTCACCTGCAGACCCCCAACTCGATACAGCACTCGTTGGCTCTCGGAGCGGGGACGTTATATTAAAAAAAAAAAAAAAAATCACAAAAAACAAAACAAAAAAACTGTTGTTCATTTATTTTTTTTCTAAAAAAAAACTTCTATGGGACTCGTGTTGACATTTCAGGGGAATATGCAATGTATTTGACAGTCATAGAAGAAAGGTGTAAAATGTGTAAATGTGTGCATGTAATTTATTGCATTTTTTTGAAGACTATTAAACGTTTAAATGGACAATGGAACTCTGCAAGCTCCAATTTTATTTTTCCGTCTTATCTGTCCTGCCAATTTACACTGTCAAATTCGGCACAATCTCACAAACATAAAACTGTAAACCTCGGGTGACGTTTTTAAATCACATGCTTGTAAATCACAGCAGTGTCGAGATGAATTATTCAGATTATGTTTCACTTGGCACGCCTCGTCCTTTATTTCCATTTTTTATGGATTTGCAACGGTTTAAAAATCCCGTTAATACATCTGACACTAAAATTGCAATTTCAAAGGAGAGCGAGGCTTTAATTGCACATTTTTTTTACATTCATACATTTTAGAACGTATTTCTCCTCCCGACATTTGTCATGATTATTGATTGTGTTGCTTTCCACACGACAGCAAGAAAGATTGTGTGCGTGTGCACGTGTATTTTGTGTGTTTGCGTGTGTGCGTGCGTGCTTACAGACAGTCTGCAGTCTCCCTCGCTTTGTGTCCCCTACAATTAGACGCTTTGAATGGCAGCGAGGGGGCGACGCGGAGGGAGGTGGTGGGTCGTGGTGGGGGAAACCGGCACGGAGATCTGAGACAATCCGCATTCCTGTGGGGGTAGGCCGGCTCCAGAGCTCTGCCGTTCCCGGCCGCAGCCCACCTTCCGGGTAAAATAAAAAAGAAGGCGAAATCCTCCGCAGCGTCACCATGTCATTAGCAGCCAGAGCCACCGTGAAACCACTAAACAAACCTTGCCGCTTACAAGACATATTTAAGCATTTGAAATGGAGCTAATTGAATTTCCACGCGCATGCGCACAAAGCTCACGTATGCGTTTTTTTTTTAAATACAATGCACCCTTCTCTTTTTTTCACATTTATTAAAAAACGTTGTATTTGACCCACTCACTGACCCACGCAAGGTCCACCTTCATGTTGAACCAGGTTTTCTACGGCAAGCCATATTAATAGTGGATAATATGTTTTGAAATCGACCATGAAAACACTTCCGGGGCTTTTAAATTTTTTTTTTTTTAAATGTATATTTTATTTTATATTTTATATTCAGAAAATACAAACGCTCACCGCTTAGTTCCGCCGTTTACTCATTTTTGTATAGCAAATAATTTTCGGACAAATTAAATGAAATTGACGGCACATGGACGGGTATTGAGTTTGTCGTCCTATAAATCATAAATCTCACGACTATATTTCCACACAGCACACGCAACACGCTCGAGTAATGGAGAGCTGTACATTTATTCCCAACCGAATATTTTCCACTCAGCTATACCACACCCCACTATTTATTTTTACGTAATAAATGAGTAAAAAAAAAATAATGACAGTTAGTTTTACTGGACAGCTCCAACTGTAACACTTCACAATAATTATTCTCCATGCAGGATTAGGGTCCTATTATCATAATCTGGACATTGACAATTACCTATAATTTGCAAAGATGCGCACGGTTCCTGATTGCAGAGGGCCCTTTTTCCCCTCCTTTCCTCTCTCCCCAGCTCGCCATCACTAAACAGTGACAGTAATAACAGCTAATTTTGCAGGCAATATATAAGAGTTTACCACGGTGTGCAAACACTTTCCCACCTGGATTTGCGTACGGAGCCACCGACCGTGTTCACCGGCCGTCGCGTGGCGTAATATTGAGAAGCACCAGGAAGGTAAGATGTTTCTGCACGGATTCTCCTTTAGTCATAGTCGACCTGATTTGCATTATGATTGACAGGTATTATGTCGATATGTGGTCAGGCGCATCGTCAATCTATATGCTAACAATCGGTGGTAAGGCCCTTCATCCCAGGACCAATGCTTGAGCTGCTGGAAATGGGGCAAATAAAATAAAAAAAAAATCTATTATGATATAGATTTTATTATTATATATATATAGCTATAAATTGTAAATTTTGCAAAATATTCTCTCTCTCTCTCTCTCTCTCTCTCTCTCTATCTATCTATCTATCTATCTATCTATCTATCTATCTATCTATCTATCTATCTATCTATCTATCTATCTATCTATCTATCTATCTATCTATCTATCTATCTATCTATCTATCTATCTATCTATCTATCTATCTATCTATCCATCATAAATGGGTGACATAAGGTGTTATTTGTGATTTTTGTGGATTTTGTTGTTTTTCATGTTGGCACATGCATGCTTGCAGGTCATGTGGTGCATAGGGCTTGTTCGTGTGTGTGTGTGTGTGTGTGTTTGGTGGCGGGGGGGTGGCTGCCCCCAGGTAGCCTGAATGCACGCCAGTGGGGCATCCGCGACGTTGACAGCTGCCTGGAGGCTTTTCACCATGCAGTCGTCATTTCAGATAATATCCCCAACGCTCTCTCTTCTGGGCAATTTGTATATGAATAACGGAATAATTTCCCCCCTTTGTTCCATCGGCGCTACCTCCAAACCAAAATAAAGATGCCTTTTAGTATTAAAGTGGTAGAAAATTACAGGTAATTATCTTTGACGGTAAAAACGCTGTAATCAGCGGGCTACATCAAAAATTACCCTAATTATGCCTGCATTTATGAGAAAGAGGGAGAAAAAGGCTCACTTGGATAAAAACCCAGCAAATTGTCCCAAATATCTCCTTCATATTGAACGGCGCTGCAGCTGGCTGCTTTGTTCGGCATCGATCCCACAGAGCTTGGCTTTTAACGGCCTGCATTAGGACGGAGAAACGGCAGAAAACATTTTGTCAATACTTCCAATAATTGAGGGTGGAATGACCTGCATGCGGCGAGAGTCTTTGGAGGTGAATGTAGGCAGCGGCGGTGCAGGGTAAGTTCATTTCCTCGCTCGTGCATTCATGCATTCATGTCGTGATTCTTGCATGCAATGTTGGCCCAATATGAGTGAGAATGATTTGGATTTTTTTTTTTAAAAGCACACAGAGCATGTTTTGAGTCACCGTTTACTCAATCTGACAGGACATAAAAAGTGTATGTACAAGTGAAGTGGTTGATTCTATTTACAGACAGACGATTGCAACAACAAACAAATCAACAAAAAACTTGCAGTGCACAAGTCCACATGGGGGGGCAGTCAGTCTTTTCCCAAATTGGCTCAAATGTCACTGACAATATTTGGTGACGGATGACAGCAGTATATGCTTTTTTTTTCTTCTTTTTTTTTTTCTTAAAAATGCCAGTCCCTCCATATCCTCGGTCCTAAATTCCAGGCCGCATCCGGAGGCCTATCTCTGCATGGAGTCCTGGTGCGGCGATGAATACCAGTGAGAGTAGCCCGGCATGTAGCTGTTGGCTGCCATGTTTACTCCTTTGGATGAGGCCGAGACGTCCCATATGGGCGGGATGGACGGGGAGCGCGGGGAGAGGGTCATGGAACCCGGCATGGGGTCACTTTCGTGCGGGTTGCCGCCTTGCTTGAGCAGCTTCTTGAACTTGGACCTCTTGTTCTGGAACCAAATCTTTACCTGCGGATCGCGATGCGATTAGAAATGAAAACAAGCTCGTTCGATCGAATAATAACGATGCAGAATTCGTCTACCTCGTCCTACCTGGGTTTGTGTCAATCCTAAAGAGGCGGCCAGCTCGGCCCGCTCAGGTAAGGCGAGGTACTGGGTTTGCTGGAAACGGTGATTGAGCGCCTGCAGCTGCAAACTGGAATAAATGGTCCTGGGCTTGCGGATCTTCTTGCCTTTGCCGTTAAAACGAATCTCCCCGTTTTCAATCACTGTCGTTTTCTGCTGCTCTGCAACAAAAAAAGAAGCAATTATCATTCAAAATCACGTCCAAATCGGCGATATCATGTGACAGTGAGACCCCCCCCCCCCTCCCTCCTTTTTTTTCGGGAGCTGTCATTTTTCAGATATCGCCTGTAATGACGTGTCAATTAAATGCTAATTACAACATTCAAGGCTGCTTGATTTCTATTCGCGTGGTTGTGGGGATTGCACGGTGCGGATGATCACACCCTGTTGTTGTTTCCTTTTGGAGGGGGGGCGAGGAGGACATAAACGTCCGACATAAAAGGATGGCTTGAGAACATAATCGAATTATTTGGCTGCTTTTACGCACGCGTGGAGCTCGGAGTGGGGGGGAAAAATGACAGAGGCGGTTTTGGTCTTACCTGCGCCGTCTAATCGCGTCTGTCCCCCCGTGTTGTTGTGGTAGGTGGACAGGTAGGGGCTGTGGTGCGGATGGCTCACGTAAGGGTACGCTAGGGACCTGTTGTAGGTGTTGCCGGCCGGGTAGGCGGCGGTGTTGTCGTGCTGGTGGTGGTGCGTTCCCGAGTGGAGACAGTGGAGCGGGTAGTGAGCGCCAGCCATGGACGGCGAGCTCTGCTGCGAGTGGGACTGCTGGCCAAACTCCATGAAAGCAGACTTGGACGAGTCCTGCGCCTCCAGACCGTCAGCCATCGTAGTCATGGTCATCATCGAATTTTTCTGCCTTGAGAGCACTCACCCCCCTCTCTCTCAAGACCGAATCGGCGTCCTCTCTCTCCTCTCTCTCCTTACTGCATGCGCGCTTGCTCTTTTCCGATCAGGTCCCGCCACGAGCGATTTTAATCTTCCCGTCCGCGTGATAATTCTCACTCAAAGTACGCTAGAAGAGGTGGAAGATTTTTACTGTTAAAATTGCGCCCTTGCTTGCAGACTTGGTTCAGACACTACAAGTAAAATGGTTTGTCTCCAAAGGGCAGCGCCTTCCTATTGGTCATCCGGGCGCGACGTCATCATGCAGGGCTGTGCGCTTGACGGAGACTTGAGTTGGAGTTAACCCACCTAACCAGCTCCGACTACAACTACGAGGGGGGAATAATACGGGATGGGAAAGACGCCTAATTCCCACAGACAAGATTAGCCGCTTGGAATTGCCCTATCGCTTTTCACTTTCTTTTTTCCTGCCCAACCCAAACACCCAAATTACGCACGACGAGGCACATTATTGTGCACGAGCATAACGAAGCAGCAACACACATTTGCTTATTTTTTCCATCACATCACACTCTTGCTTGACTCCTTTTAAACCAATTAGGACATGCATATAGGTTATGTGGAAAAATAAGTGTAATATCCGGATATGATATGGAATAAGGGCCTCTATTCGATTTCGATTTTTAAACATTTTATTTCGACTGCATGTTTGGACTGCCCCTAACAATTATCATGAAATAGATTCTCCCTCCCCCTTTTTTTTTGCAGCCCTCCTCTGTTTACTATAACAATTTATCCCATCAGTTTGCTCTGACTATTGAAACGAAACAGCCACATAGCACAACTAGTAATTATATTAGCAATAATAACATCCCCATATGCAACTCGTGACTTGGAGATTCCAAAATAATGTGGATTTTTTTCACCCTGAGTTGAGGCCTAAAATTGCCTCTAAAAAATCATATTTAATTTTGCATCATTGGAAAAAATCACAATTTTCTACACCCCCCTACAGAGTGTGTAGCATTAAAGTATCATAAAAATAAAAGGCCACGGAAATACTGTAATTACGTTCAGTCAAGGTAGTGCGAAGACCTATTTGATTAGCGGGCACACTTTACTCAAATTGCAGCCATAAAATTTAGAACAATTCCCCGTAATGATGGTGAACTGGCTATATTTTGGGAGGCTGGAATAAAAGTGGATATAGTATAAATTATACCCTAATTACACGCCAGTGTCGCCTCAATTATCCTCTTATCAAGAACGCTCGTCTCAACGCGGCGTTTAGTTTCACTTTTCCGTCTAACAAGAACTTGCTACCTTGCTATTATCGTCAACTACGGTTGTTATTTACTTTTGTGCGATTTAAAAGTGCAACAACCCGGCTGCCGCATAATCATTTTTACACCAGCTGCAGAGCAGGAGAGGAGCATACACGAAGCGGGGAATGCTGCAAGAACGTGGATGTATTTATTTTGAACCTATTTTAATTTTATTAATTGGAATATAATCGAATTATATGGGAGGAGGGTTAAAGGTAAGTTCGTTTTTGCTCATTCTATTGCTAATATAGTTCTTGTACTTTAAACATATTCTTTTTAAATAGCCAATCATTTTTTATATATAATTCATTTTTCTGTTGTCCGCATTAGTATAAATATTGCACCTTGTTGTTTTAGAAATTTAGAACCCCACCAGGGCTCATTAAGAGATCGCATTAGGTGAGAGTGGGGAATATTTTGTCGATATTTTAGAAATATTAGTTCAGAACATCATTTATTATTATCAAATGAGTTCACGTGTTAATTATATTCTCCATTTTCAGCTCGCCAAAATGATCAACTTCACATGTAAAAAAAAAAAAAATCACTTAGTTCCCGAAAGTAGATGATTGACCCACAGCTCAATCAATGGTTGTTTAACATAAGTGGTCTGTCTTATGAACACTGATGAATGACTCTTTAAAATCACTTATCAAGCCGTGGGACCCCCCCTGATACCCCACCTGCTTTAGGGGAAAAAAATTAAAGCGTTTTAAAGTCAAATATTTTTCCTACTTTGCTGTTTGACACGGCGTGTCTTTTCTTCCCCGCGTGGCCCCACGTGGAAATCATATGTGTGCGTAAAATGGGAGCAGCGGCTCCACGAGAATAGTGTGACTGTGGCTTTGACTGGAAAGCCAGAGAGGGAACCGGCCGCCGCGCGGTTGCGAATATAGAGAGAGACCGGGAGGCATTTTATGAGACTTGATGTCGCCCACTGGCGTGTCACAGACAGCCAGGAAGGCGTCGAAGACACACACGCCACACGCCAATGACCACGTGCGCGGCCTTTCACGCCAAACGGTGGCGCACCGCTTTTACGCACAGAAATTACGCACTGATGCAAACGTTTGATGTGTTGTTTACTGAATGAAACATAAATTGTGTGTGTGGAAAATTATATGCATTATGCCTCGAGGATGGGCTCATTGGCATATCATGTCTGTGGTGCAGGTGTGCGCGTTCACGTGGTGACCACAATAAACAAATGCCTGCGCGCGTGGGTTTAATTTCAATTTCGCTTAAGCCACACAGTGCGAAAAAAGAGGAAGAAATATATCTTGAAATATGGGGCAGTCATGGAATATGTTCTTAGAAAATGCGCGCCGCGCGGTATGGGACCCCTTTCCCACTTTCAATGTAATCCACGACGTTATTATGTGCGGCAGCTATGAAGGAGAGAATTTGGTCGCTAGATAACAGACAGGAAGGGCAGCAATCACGGACTTCTTTTTTTATTTTCTTTCTTTTTTTTTCCAGAATGTACTGTTCGAAGCCGTTTATCCCTGATGATAGAAAATTGCTCTGTTGCCAGGACGCTGAAATAGAGGGCAGAAGCAACATTTCCATTTTCCTGTTTGAAAGCCGTTGCGATGAATTTGTCTGAAATTAAAAAAAAAAAGAATACCATTGTAAACAAAGAGGAGCAAACAAAGATACCTTTTTCTTTTTCCGTACCCCTTTCACGCTAGCATTATTTTTTTTTATTACGCCAGATGTTGCAAATGACATGCTTGGCCTCTAATGTTGCCAAGGCCCAGGCCTACTTCACATGCACTCATTAGCCAGCCTGAATAATTGGAGGACCTTTTTCATCGTGCAGACAGTGGAGGAGGTAGTGGTGCGGTGGAACGATGAAGAATATCTAGAAATTATTACCTGGCATGCATCAATGGCGATTTTATGCACGAAAATGGAATAATGAGGAAAAAAAATATTTTATTAGATAATCATATTAAAATAGTCACTTTTGTTTATATTAGAAATACTTTATGACACCTACTGCTATGATAGCATTTCAGGAGCTCCTTTCTGAAATCTTAAAAAGAAAAAAACAGTTGTCGATTTGGAATAAGTATCCCTGCAGAAGGAATTGCAATGTTCAGCACAGCTCTGCAAAGTATAGAGGCGCTGAAGAATGTGAAGTGAAGTGGAAAAGAAGCGAAGAGAAAGGAAGTCACACCTGCTGAAACGCACTGCTCTGTTTCTCATGGGCCAACTTTGTCAGGCGATAGCTTCACCTTTGTTTAAAGGCCAACAATCTCCTCCTTCGTCAAACTACACTTGTATCGGCTTTCAAATATTTGCTCCCGAGTTAATAGATTTAATTTGCCCACTTATTAAATTTCATCAACATTAGGAATCATTAAGAGAATGTGTTTATTATTTCATGTACATGCAAGCCGTGAAAACATTTCCATCAGCTGTAGCCTCATAATATCATAATCATTATTCCATGCCCCGTAAAGCACGGATAGAAGCTTTTTTTTTTTTGTTACCTCTGATCTGTCAGTGTTGAGTGGTTGGATTTTTAGGACTTTGTCCATTTTGGTGAAGTGAAGGTAGCCAATTATTGTCATCATTGCCCTTGAAAATGCATTAGGCCTCACCCGAGGGCCCAATCAATCAGTGTGAGTGAAGAGCCGACTCCGACCTTTTATGCAGCCCAAAAAAAATCACCCCAAAAAGGGCAAGGTGGGCGATTAGCTTTTTTTTTTGCTTAATGTTGCTCACTTTGAGTATTGGGACCATTCTTTTTTTTTCATGTGTGTGCTAATAGTATTTTCAAGCATTCATTTTTGATTATTCAAAAAGGTGTTAATTTTATGAGGTAATGAGAGTGGCTTGTTTTTTCCGAGACCTTGAATTAACATCCAGATGAAATATATTGACACATAAATAATATAAATTGACATATTTCAACTGTGCTGAAAGTACGACTTCCATTTGTTTTACCGCCCAACCGCATTGCCGATGCTCAACCACTTTTTCCTCTCCCCCCCAACAGGTACGCCCCCCCACCCCGTTGGCAGCTCCAAACCTCCCCCTCTGCCTCCCCCTTGGCTTCCACAGCTGTGGTGAGTGAGGGGGCAGATGACCGGAGATTTGGCCCCTGGGAGAGCGCCGAGCCATCCTGGTGCTATTAGACTGGTGGCTAATAATAGGTGTTTCAGACTCGGGGAAGATCAATCAGAGGGGAATGGGGAATGTTCAGGCCAGCGCTTTTTACACATCGGCCCAGATGGATGAAATTACACTTGTCAGTTTTTAGTTGCATTACTCCCAAATTGGTTGTCTACTCTTTTTTTTTTCCCTCCCACCCTTCACTGCTTCATTCCTGCTCTTGTTTTTTCTCACTCTCTCTTTTTTTCAGCCCTGGTTCATGTGTCAATGTCCTGCTAAAAGGATTCAGCAGTGAAATCCCTGTCATTTTGTGCCGGGCCCTCCAGGTACACGTATTCACTTAAAAGACATTAGTTCCTTGTCTGAACATTTTTCATGTGATGGCCGAGTGCGTGATTGTGTAAATGTGGAGATGACATTTTGGTATGAGGCGTGGAAAAACTGTCAGGAATATTCAAATATCCTGTTCTTGCTGCTTTGTGTGATTTGAATGTAAACAGCTACTCAATGTGAAATAAATGGAAATTCATCAATGCACGAGAGAAAATGTAAATGTTTGATTTTGTTCTTTCAAATCAACTGCCACCAACTCCAAGTGAGCAAAGTTGCACAAAAGTCAAGCAATGTTTAAATCCGCGATAAAGATATGTCACGGCCCTCGTGTGGCTCCCATGCGGCAAAATGCGCAAAGGGCGTGGGCGTGTTCCTCCCGTATAATCCACCCTGCAAAACACAAGCGTGATAATGACAGCAGAAGATTGGCTGTGTGTTAAAGTAGCTGTTTTGAATCGCTCACTGGGGAGACATCCCATCCTCCCTCGCTCCCTCCCGATGGAAATCAACACAACACAGATGTCGGGGTCTCCGGGCCCACGCAGCAGCCCGGAGCCGAGATGCTCCTCAATGTCTGATTGCGCGACGGCGAAGACTTCGGGGAAAGAGAAAAGCCTCTTTGACTGAAAGCGCAGTGACCATGGGGGAGGGAATCAAGGCCTCTGTGTGAGCGAGAGAGAGTCTCCTTAGCAACAGGAAGAAAATTAACACTGACATCCTGACTTCCCGGCTAAACTCGTCTCGGGCCTTGGGTTGGATATTTTCATGCATGCGGTGGAAGGAAAGGAAAAAAAAAGAGAGGGATGAGCGCTGATATAAAGACACACACTCCCTGCTTGTCTTCCATTTATATTCAAATGAGTTTTGCTTTTCTGCGTAGCTTGTGTGCACTGAATACAGAGAGTCCTAATATATGTATTTTGCTCATTTTACTGTGTGTGGCGGCGTTTCCGCGCCTCTCCTCTCTGACTCTGTGTTTGCCTCCCGCTGCGGTAAACACAACATTGCCATGATAGCGCATGCATTTCAGAAAGGCTCCAAACACGGCAGAGGAGCAGAAACATTCATTCTCCCGTCCTCTTCCTCACTTCCAGCCAGGGTATTCAGCTCCCATGATTGCAAACATGCATAATGACAGCATTCCCTGGGGGCCGGCGGAGGTACCCCACTGATGCCGCCGAGAGTCTCTATCCTGTCGTCACTTTGGAGGAAATCTGTCGGCGGCCCGGCGTTTTTTTTTTGGCTCCGCCCGAGTTTGTTAATAGAATGAAGTGCAAATTGGGCCCGGCTCGCCGCTTCCTCCCATTACCAGGCGTAAGCGTGAATACATTATCAAGTAATGAGGAGACATCCAGGAGAGGGTCACGGGGGCCGGCGAGCGGCTCCGGAGGCCGCTCCGAGAGCTTCCAGGGTGCTCAGCCGTGGATTAGTCATTTGTGTTTGAAGAGCAAGCGAGAGGTGCAGTTCAATGATGTTACACATAGCAACAGTTGCTAAGAATTGGCGAGGGCTGTTGAGCGTACGCCGGATGCCCGACGCTAGTGAATAAAGACGAGGATGCTTTGTGTATCGAGCGTGCTGCTTTTGTCGCAATCTCAGGTGATATTCATGAAAACCATGGGCAGTGGCGAGGGTAATCATGCCGGAGCAGCGTGAGCACCACGGAGACAGAATGTCATTGACATTTGGAATTCCAAGTAAAAAGTTTATTATCCCAGAGGAGGCCAAAACAAACTTGGAGCTGGTTAAAAAGCATTTTGTTCTCGTCTTGATACCGCAACAAGCATTTGCATTCATCGCCCGAGCCATATATATACATGAAATTGATTTTACAAGTACTGTACTACTGCATTACTCTGAACGGCCCTCCTGTCGTTCATGCACCACCCAATCAGATGATCTGATATACTCTTATGTATGCTCCTGGATGGAGCTCAGCGCTGTAGAGGCACTTTTGGTTCCTCCGCCGCCGGCAGCACTGATGAGTCGCAACGCCTGATGGAATGCCATGGCAACGGCTGACACCTGGCAACAGTTCATCCCCCTCTTCCTTCCCCATCACTCTGTCTGACTCGCGTCACACTGGAACACATTTCCCTTGACTGACTCAAAGCCCCCGTGAACAAATAATGG
Organism: Syngnathus floridae; assembly: GCF_059516105.1. NCBI lineage: Eukaryota > Metazoa > Chordata > Actinopteri > Syngnathiformes > Syngnathidae > Syngnathus > Syngnathus floridae. Next base: position 2,664,969 of record NC_142433.1, read on the forward strand.
GAGCACGCCAATTTAAATAAAAAATGGTTTATGAGTCGCAGTTAGAAACGTCTCCTTCTACAGCGCCCTCCCCTCCCTTCAAAACATTTGCCAAGATTTTATTTAAGGAGGGGTGGGGGTGGGGGGGGGGCATGTCTGGTTGAGGATCACACAAAACCATTTTTGCCTTTCTCACGGCGGGCGCAGTACATCATCAAAGTCTGCGAGGCTGTTACACAGTATGGCGCAGTGTTCCACAGCCAAAACAAATCAGCGTTTCCCTTTGCCGTTTCTCAGCCTTTCACTTATGTGTCATAACTCGGGCCTTTAAATGTCTTCTTCAGCTCCACTCGGAGCGTGCAGGTTTCGAAAAGTTATCGCAAGTCTGCATCAAGTGCTACAACGAGACTTTTAGAAAAAACTTGAATTATCGTTCAATTATCTCACAGTTTGGTGAATTGAGGTTTCTGAATGCAATCATCTCGTCGAACGTTTTCCCAGAAGAGCAGAAAGTGCTTGCCAAAACGGGTTCACTGCATACTTGTCCATTTAGGTCATACGTAAACACAAGTATAGAAAGAAAACATTTTTGTTTGTGGTTTCGCAGAAACGTACCAGCTGGAATTTAAAACCAAATCCTGCGTTCATCACAAATGGTCCATAAAACTTCCACATAGCACTTTGCCCAAAAAGCCAATTTGTATGTCTATTAAAAATCCACTTTTCTATTCACAGTGATTGGTTTTGCATTCACATCTTAATTTGTTACGCTTGTATTCAAAAGAGTAATAAAAAAAAAACTGTCTTGTAGTCTCTCGTATTGTTGGCCCGGTTTCTTGTCAGTCGCACAGAGAAGTAGACAGAACTCCAACCCAGAGGAGCCAGAAGTATTAATGAGCATTAAAAAGCTCTTAAAATGTAATCTCCATGGACCCATGCAAGGAGGTGTTGGCACCGTTGCTCCAACCACAACGCGTTCTCCTGCGGGCCAACTCCTGTGAAAGCACAACTCTTGAATTGACGGCAAGCAGGAACATTTTAAAAATACGTGTAAGGAAAATACAATGCACGGAGAAAAATCGATTTAAAAGCTGTCTGTTTTTTTTTTTTAACTCCACTCGCCAATTACTTCACTGTATTTTCTTTCCGGTCTTATTTAGTGAGAATAGTCCGAAGCTGAAAACAGTTTTTGCAAAAAAGCATCACTCACTCAGATTGCGGGTTTGGTTGGTGAATCCTAAACATCCCGATAATCCAAGGTCAACACACTTGTCAGGATGCTGACGTTAAAAGATGTGTGCAAAGCGGCGCTGGTGAATACGTCGCACTGTTGAGGAGATGCTTGTTTGGAAAAAAAAAAAATAATGACCACCCTGTTGCTGTTTATTTGGAATGTGTTTAGTAGATTTACATTGGATTTATCCTGTCACAAATCAGAGCTAGATAACTTTTATGCATTTTCTATACAGCTCCATGCTTCTCCATTCATCCAGATGGGTCACGCTCATCACTTTCAACAAATAAGATTCATCTCTGAGAATGTAGGTGGCACTGAAATTATCGTGCTAACATATCCTCCAAACTATTTTACATGCTAATGCGCTGACATGACATTGAGCGAAAAATGTTGCCTAATAAATATCACCGTCTTTTCTACGCCCGCTTTGAGGTAACCCCAATTAACTCGATGACATATGTCCAGTAATAACTCGGAGCTACGTACTGAAGGAGCAGGTGAGTGCTTTGTTGCACGTGTGTGTGTGTGTGTGTGTGTGTGTGTGTGTGTGTGTGTGTGTGTTCCTCTTGGAAAGGATGTTAAATTCATGCACATTTGCATGAAAGAGAGCCGGCCAGGATCTCCCAAAGGAGTGCTTCAGAGGCCGGAGCCTCGGGCCGTATACAACCACCTGTGTGAAGGACACAGAGATTGGCAAAATTGCCCTCATAATATTACAGTTTTGCCAATATTCAAACAATTTCGAATTTCGTCATGCCGCAACATCGTCATTGCACAAACTCAGGGACCACATGCACCGCAAGCCCCGTAATGCCTTCCATAACTTATCGCCATGTGCTGTGGATTAATGGGCGTTCTGCAAGGAGCCGGCCCGGCTGAGGGTTTTCTTCTGCGGCCAATCTGTTTAGGATTAGCCGAATAACTGGCTGACACCACAACATCCAAGTCGGGAAAGGGGGCGACGCGTATACGTTGTCGCTGTTTTTGCTTCTCGGCGATCCCTGTTGATGTTATTCCAAGTCGGTCGCGTCCCATCTTTCATTCAGAGTGGTTTTCTTGAGGAGAGCGGCAGCTCAGCCATTATGATGGCAATCTCCGTGATTAAATAGCCGTGGAACAAACCCGGCTACCTGTTGCCATGCATGATGTCATGTCTAGTCGAGAGCAACGGCAATGATTAAGATTTAAGGCCCTGGATGATGTTGGTGGAAAAAATATCAATTAGAAGTTGGCTCCCAAAGAAGCGGCTTTATGTTGTGGAGCTCGTAGCCAGAGAGCACATAGGTGTAAATGTTCTTTTTATTTTTAATGAGATGAATCAAAAACAGATGTTCCTGCACACTGAGCTTTTCTATATTGCTCAAAGCAAGCAATTGTCACTCTCGAGATTAGGATATGTGAGTTGCATTTCAGTCCATTCAATGAATATTTCTAAGCATGATCTAACGTTGGCTTTGGCGGAGGTGCTCCCCCAACGAGAAAGAACATTGTCAGTCACCCATTGCTCACCTCGATGGCGTCCTCGCCGCCGAACGACTCATGCCCAACGTGTAATTATCAAAGGCGGAGATGCTTATTAGGATGAGAACGACGACAAGGCGAGTTGTGTGTCTTTTATTTTTGTGTTGCTCAGCACAATGGAGTAAGTGGAGGGCTGGGAAATCATGGTGGGATTGAAAGATCGGAGAGGAGGGGAGGCAGAGAGAGATAAGAAGGAGATTCACATGCACACGCAGTCGAGAAAAGGCTGTGGTTACCTCACTATTATGTTGTGTGTGTGAGTGTGTGTTTGTGCAGACGAGGGAGGTGAACAACACAGCTGCAAGGCCCGCCCGCTCTGTCATTTGTGCCTTTGCCTGCCAAGGGTGAAAAGTGAACAAAGTTATCCGAAAAATCGTGCGTGGATGTTTTTGTGCAAATGTCCAGAAAGTGTGCGATAGTTCGAAACGATCAACCAATCAGAGGTTGACCAACACATCGGAAGGGTTTATGTCACATGGGAGACAATGTGACTAATTCATGTCAGTTCAGACGCCCCCAGGCCAGATAGACATTGGCCCAACATGTGTCTTGAAAAAAAAAAAAAAAAAGAAGCCATTATGCTCCTTGATGGACCTGATTAAGAAGACGAATCTATCAGCAAGACTTTCACAAATGATTATTAATAACATCGCATTGATGACTGTGTTTTCATGAACTGATTTTCTAATTTGATAGAATAAACAATGGAATAGCTTTTGGGCAATCTTGCACACACACACTCCTCAGCTCAAATGATCAAATGGAGTCGACTGCTTATTTTCTATGCAATTGGACCCTTTGTAATGTGGCAACGGCAAGACAAAAGAAGTCTTAGAAAAGCTGCGATGGAAAGAATCCAATACAAACGTGCAATGCCCTGCTTTTCCCCTTTTGCGTGCGTGGAGAAGCACGTCCACAAGAGTTGATCAAAGAGCTCCAAGTATGATAAAGGAGCTCCCGCTGTAATTACCGTAAGCCCCCCGATATGTTCCGTGATCGAGCAATGACCCCCGTGATGACCAGATAGACGCTGATGTAAACATACAATGTGTGTCAGTGAAGGCATCAGCATGTGCTTTTTGGTCCCATGCATGGGAACGTGTCCTTTTCCCCCTTGCAAGTGCTCCCCCCCCCCCCCCTCCTCGTTTCCCACTTCCTACTATCTTCAGGGCCAATCTGCAAGCCGCGCTATTACAAATGCTGTACGTTTGGCGGCCGATTTAGAACATCAACACCATCAATCAAGCTGGCGATGGGGGCCAACCAGCTGGCTGAAGCATCCTGTCCCGCCGCGGGACAATTTGTCATCGGGCAAGTTGGCTTGATGTAACTACGCCCAATGCCGCTCCTGTTAAAAACCTATTTTGATGACTTTTTTTTAACTTTCCTTGAAAGCCGGCCATGGCAATTCACAGTAATTGCACACAACGAGAGCGGAGGACTGGTTTGTTTTGTTCGCTTTCAGACGTTTCTTCGACTAAAATGCTCTTAAGCTTCACAAATGGTTCCTCTTTGTTTTATTTGACTTGCAGGCTACCAAAATAACAACAAACAAACGCTAATGCGAAACTATGAGTCATCTCTTCTATAAATGTTTTTTGTATTTAACACTTCCGAGTACCAGTAAAAATCTTACAAGTGAGCTTCACCAGCTAGTAAAAGAGAATTTCTCACATTTTGAAGATAAATTCCCACCACCGTGATGGCAGAGCGGGCCAAAGTGGGCTCCGATTTGTCCAAACATCCCCAATGAAGGTCTGAGGAAGTTCCTGGCTCTTTTGTTTCCGTCGGGGGGGAACAAGTGCAGCACAGTGCTCAGACTGGGAGTGTGTCGGGCGGGGGGTCACGATGTGGCCGCTCTGGTCACGCTAGGCTTTCTCCTCCCTGTTGCATCGAGACCCCGGACAGCCAGACGGCCAGCTGCACCAGCGGCTGCCCTTTTACCAGTTTAATCAGTCGAGGTCACCGACAATCAAGCCGTGATGATGCACATATGGCGGGAAGGTAGTGACTTCTTAAAATAAAACAGTCATCTATTTCCTGCTGCACACAAGACTTGCTAAATTCAACATCTCGCCACCGAATTCAAAAATCAATTACTCTCTCAGATTTATTCAGAACTGTGCGTGTGGTCTGCATGTGTCATTTGGTTGCATAATTCAACACCCCCCCTGAAAAATATAAATAAATTGGTATTAGAGTTCAACGGAGAAGAAGCAATCAAGAGAAATGATTATTCCTCCCTTGCTGTTTTGTCATTAAGTTTGCACATGCATCAAAAACTGCATTTAAACTCGTATTTTATATCGATAAAAGGGTGTTGATCAAAGTCTAATAATGAGCAGTGAGTTGACCTCAGTGCAACAGAGTGGACTGTGTCCCAAGACCTGACGGATGGCTGAAGGATGCCAAAAAAAAAAAAGCGGGCCAGGTGACCACCAGCATTGGCTGTCTGCAGCCATGTCTTGAAGCCCTAACTACTTAATAAGTAGCTGTCCCAGGTTTCCTGTACATTGTCCAGACCCCGCTGAGGCCCCCTTCCCAAAACCATACGGAGGGCTTCATTTATCAATCAGACCAATCACAGACTTTTCCGGGCTTCGGGATGGCCACATGCGGGGGATTACACGCGTGGGATTCCATACGAGCAATTTGTGCACATAGAGTCAAAAATCAACAATGAGGAGAAGATTGCTTGACATTCGGGGCTACATCAATACGCTCTTTTTCAGCTTTCGTCTCACACTTATTTGGTCTCTCCCAAAGCTCCAACATTTGTTCACCCGCAAAGCACATAATTAGCTGAACCGAGCAAGTCATTTAGCAAAAAAGAGAAAGGTGAGCTGTCAGCGGCACCTCTGGCATCTTCTCATTTGCATCTTTCCTGGCTGCACCGAGATGACAGATGAGAGGGCGTGACAGTCGTCCAAGAAGAGCAGAGCAGGTCTTGTCATTCATCCGCTGAAGGAGGAACATGCGCTCTGCCATACATAACAAGGGAGCGAGGTAGGAGTGTCTCCAAGTGAGACAAAGGAAAGCGATGATAGATATGTAGGCTGCAACAATCTGTAATTAGCGTCTTAAAATAGGACGCGGACAACAAAGATAAAGAAGGGAGGAGAACTTGACCCCAAAGTGTTTAAATTCAGGTAGAGCTAGCGTGTTTGTGCAAAGGCCTCTTTGTGGAGATGATCCGTGGACACGTCACAGTACAAAAGCGGCACTTCAAGTTGTTAAGGCAAAAAAAAAAAAGTGAGCATGACATCACTTATTTATCAAAAAACGAGTATGTTTTTCCAAGTGCTGCAACAAATTCAGTTGTTTAATTCCCCTCTAATCCGTAAGTAGTCAATAAAAAATTATTTGCATTCATCATGAACCGTGACTACATTTTTTTTTTAATTAACTGATTTTTTTTACACAAAGGACAAGTTAAGCTAATGATGCAGGCATGAGGATAGACTTTGCAGATAATGGGTACTTCCAATTAGAGTGCTTTTGTCAGAGAGGGTAACCACCTATGGTGAGAGCGTGTGAGTGCTTTCACATACAGGAACGGAGCGTGGCACGGCAACACGGACACGCCGCTATTATTAAACGGTTAGCGCACATCGCTGAAAATAGATTTTATTAAAATATGTTTTGGGGGTCGAAATGCATGAGAGCTTTGACAGTTTTGTTTGTCCTTTTTTTTTCCCCCCCAGCAACAATGCAAACAAATCTTCCTACGCAAAAAAAATAAAATAAAATAGTTTAAAAAATGGATGTCGATTTAAAAAAATATGACAATAATATTATGAAAGCTAAAAAAAAAACATATGCCAATATGAATGAGTGGTGAGCATTTAATATTTATATTGACTTTTAAAAATGCCTTTCTATGGAACATTTTTTAGATAGCCTCCTGTATATATAGAGGCGTCATTGTTCCCAAACTCTCTCTGCCGGTTGGACCCCCCATATTTCATTTCTCCCCTGCTGATAGCATTATTCAGCAGTGTCCAGATAAAAACAAAATATGCAACTTAAGCCCGAGCAGGCCTAAGCCGCCGATTTGGACAGGATTACCTGGAGGCCAGACAGGACAGGCATCAGATTGTGCTGTCATAAAAGACCATTAGCCTTTTGGCAAACTGTACCTCCAGCTCGGAATGACAGAGCTTTTCAAGATGGACTTGGGGACAAAATATGAAATTTAAATTCTTCGTGACAGACATCTTGATGAATGGAGACTTGTGCGCGGCAAACATGAGATAAAACAGACACTTTTATTTTTGGAGTCCATTTGATGGCATTTTAGGAATACATGCCCCCCTTGACATCCTCTACTCTTGGTGTCCATGCACACAACAGACAATAGAGCAGACTTACTGACTGGCTAGGATTAAATTTAATACTGGATCTTGACAGACATATCCTGGAAGCATAGTTTGATCCCCGCGGACTTCCTTCTAGCAGATTTCTTGTGGTTCAGTCACTTTGAATGCATCATTAAAATTGCATTGTCTTAGACTTTAAAGATCTCCTCACTTTCTCCTCTTCACGACTATGATTGGCAAATCTAATTTAATCATAGCTAACATTTCAAATCATATCATTGAAAGGGGTCCACAGCGTCCTCAGGTGACACACTTGCAGACGGCCGGCTGTCCTCCTGTGTCACTTTCTCCGACATGTTGGAGAAGAGGGCTTTATCTTCGCAAGATAATCTCTGGATGCGCTACCGCTCTGAAACTTCTACCATTCTCCTCTCAGCGTGCACTGCCTTAAGGCCACGAGCCCAGCCGTCTGGGGAGGGGCCCGGTGGTCTTATAGCGGAATCTTTATCTGAGGCGGACTGTCTTTGGAGTGTACTTGTAACCGCTGCCGATCTTTCCTTCCCCAGGGGGCTTTGTCTCAGGACAGAAATGTGATGCTATGACTCAGACACAAGCTGGCTGGAGTCTGTCTGTGCAACGACGGGCACCTTGTGTCTCCCTTTTCTGCCCCCCCCCCTTCCTTTCTTTTTTTGCAGATGAGAGACTCCAGGCGCCAGCCGCAATGTAACTGCAGTCTCAGGTATGCCGGGCGGACGTGAAGGCCATTTCCCAGGGCTTCACCTGTAAAGACTGAGTGACACTGGCACCAGAGTCAGCTCCACTTTAGAGAATGCTGCCAGTTGAGATCTAGATGTGACTAAAAGCTTCGAGTGCAACACAATCCATTCTGTGTTCCAGTGTTTTCATTTAAATTATTTTCCCCATAAAGTAAATACATTCATTCAAGGGCCATAATGCCTTATGGAAGCATTTCTGCAACTGGCTTTGAGGCTTTTCCTACAAACAAATCTATTTATACTTCCTTCCCACACTTTACGGATAGTTTGCTTCGCCTCCTAATGTTGCGTCATTGTCTTGCGTACGGGCTTAAGATAATTACAAAATAAAATAGAGTAAGTAGTCTTAAGCTGAAACCTCAGCTCCATCTGTCAACAGATGACAGTAGTAGTCAGAGTCGTTTTCATTGTGGTGCAAGTGGTTTTGTAGTTAAATTAGCTGTCTCATTCATCTAAAATACATGTAAGCTGTGGCTGCCGCTTTATTATTGGAGCAGGCCTATGGGATACAAAATACGTTTGTTCCTAAATGAAAAACGGTTGCTAAGATGTGACTGCTGAATTGTGTGCATATGTTTTCGGGAAAGGAGCCTTTTATGGTTCTGCCGAATGGAGGCAATATGTGGGAGTATGGAGAGGAGACATGCAGACAAACAGTATCTGAGGTTCAAACTTGAAACCTAAGAACTTTAAGGCAGATGTATTTAACACCTATGAATATTATGCATGACTTTAAGCAAACTTTTGCTTTTATGCAAGCGTTGCAACACTTCATTGTCTTTCTCGCATAAACCTTTTGTAAGTAGCTGCACTTTAAATTTAAGTTAAAAGATTTACATTAAAATATTATGATTTGTGTTCTATCAATTATTACAGTCATAAAGCATTGTTTTACCTTTTTGACTAAAAATGTTTCATAATAAAACATAAATATTTTATCAACTATAAATCATATGAATTTATATTGTAATAGTTATTTTTGTAACCCTAAATAATCGTACATTTAAGGCTGAGCGCATAAAGCTCCGTGCTGCGCTTTTTTTGCGCATTCAGCGCAGCCACAACCCGCCTGAAAGATTTTTGCCTTCCCACAATCCATTGCGCGCCGGCTCCCGTTCACATCAAGGCAGCATCACCGCATCCCACCGGTTACCATGACCGACAAAAAGCAACCAGTTGACCTAGGGTTACTGGAGGAAGACGATGAGTTTGAAGAATTCCCAGCCGAAGGTTGGCAAATTATTTGATTTTAGTTTCCGACTGTTGTTATTTGACTAATTATCAACAGTTCATGTGAGCTCGACCTGCTAGCGATGACGCAGCAGGCTAGGCTAACTTGGCGGCAATTAGCCGTAGCGAAGCTGATCGCGTCACTGGCCAAAACAACGAAATAATATACGAATATTTAGGTAAACAGTTAAATAACCTCCCCCGTAAGGGATTTATCCTCGTCATAAATTTAATTATTCTTCATTATTTATCTGAAAGTACATTTATGGTTCGCATATGGCTAAAGGTATTAGCGTGTTATGAGGTGATATGGACACTCGCTGAAATACAGGTTTGCTGAAAAGGACAATTTGTGAGTTTTATGACGTCTTCCTCCACCTCGAGAAAACATTTGTTTCAGTCAAAACGTATCCATCTGGTTCTTTTTCCACGTATTATTTCGGTCCATTGCGGAAATATTCAGACTGGACGGGATTGGATGAGGATGAAGATGCTCATGTTTGGGAAGACAACTGGGACGACGATAACGTCGAGGATGATTTCTCCAACCAGTTAAGGTATTTATTCCAAGTGAATAACAGCTCATATAATTTGATAAATGGACTGATAGACAAAGATTGAAATAGATCAAATAAAAAATAAATTCTTCAAAATGTATCCCCTTTGAAGTTCAAAACTTCAAATTAACATCCTATTTAAATAATCAATTGAAACCTATTCAAACAAAACAATTCAATGTTTTTTTTTTTTTTTTAAAATAGCCAATCAAAATATATATTTTTTGTACAGCTGAACATATTAAATAATGTGATTCAGTCTGTTAATTGTTCTCAGTCATTTTTATGCAGCTTTTGCATTGGATCTAATTGGATTGTGCCTAATGTACCAAATAAATTACCCACTGACTTGTCCTTTCAAGTGCTTGATTCCCATTGACATACCTGCTATGCAACATTTATTACTTGAGTGACATTGACAATCATAAGAATTCTATTGAAATTCATCATTCCTTTTTTTTCTCCCGGTAGAGCGGAGCTGGAAAAGCATGGCTACAAGATGGAGACGTCGTAGTGGCTGACAAGATCCATGTGGTTAAGATGGACATTTTTCTGTGAATATTGTAAGAGGGAAGGAGAGCTTATGTTTGTTTCATTTTGTAAGAATTTTGGAAAGAAATAAAATGCTTGGATGAAACAACTTCATCTTAATCATCATTATTATTATTACGTGTAGCCACAAAAATATCCAACTTGAATTAACAGTTTCTTTGAGGAAATAAGGATGTTACCAATAACTATTTTGTGATGTTAGTAGCAAAATGTCTGGTGTTTTCTGAGTGTTGAAGGTGTCAAAGGAGGCGCACACACTCCAACTTGTTCTGCACGCTGCTGTATAACAGCCCCCTCCCCTTTTCAGGCCCTCAGTGCTGGGCCGAGACCCCGAAGAAGAGATTATCCACTGGCGTGTTTGTCAGAGGTAGGGAGGGGGTCTCAGCATGGGGCCCTGAGCCCGCCTTGCCTGGGCCTGCCTCCGCTGCCAGCCTGGCCCTGCTCTTCCGCTCTGCTCTGCAGGGAGCCTTGTACTGAACCAGTGGCCAATTTAGCCTCGCCACTCTCCTTCCCTCAGCAAAAAGCTTTCGAGCACTGGCCCGTCCCCTCTCTGGGAACTTAATGAGGTAAAATGGGTGTCACTATGACCGGGACTTTTCTCCACTTCAAATGACATCGATGCATCTTCCATAAATGGGAAATAGCACTGAGTCTTCACTATTTGTACAATGCTTGTTTGTGTACACATCAGTTCAGGAAATCTTCACATTTGTCTTATGCTTAAAGGACTGAAATATAATCCTAGGTAACGAAACTTTTGTATGCTGCACCTTTAAATGCTGCGGCCTATCTCTCTCTCTCTCTCTCTCTTTTTTTTCTCCCCCCTGCACAGCAAGCTCCGACTGAGGTGGGTATGACTAACCAATGAGAACTCTTGTCTAGGTTTTATTATTTGCACAACCACTTCCATGTTTTGTTTACTTGAAAGCCTTAATGAGGGTGAATTAACGGCAATTAAAAAAGTATATAAATAATAATAATAATTATTATTATTTATAATAATAAATAATCATATATATATATATATATATATATATAATATATATACACACCTTATACTTACAGTATACCTTTAATAATGCAATGTATTACCCTAAATCTAATTAATAAGGTGTAACACTATTTACTTTTTGTTGTTTATTGTTATATTTAGAGGTATTGAATCCTTAAACTGGTTGCATTTAAGAAAACACAAAAATGTTTCCCCTACTGGAGAATGCAATTCAGTATTTCATTTCAGTTTTAATAAATACAACGGCCCAATGACATAACATGCAAGTGTGTACAGCAGATCTCTACTTATATATTCAAAAACATTTAGTTGATCAATTAACTGCAATGGCTGTGTGTGTCACTAAGGGCCGATGATTGTGACGGTTGCGAAGTCAGTCAAGCAAGAGAATCGATAAGTGTGAGCAACAGAGGAGGAACCCTCGGCCATTTTGTTTGTGCTGAGAGCGTAAGATTATTCCCTTGTGTTTGCCGCCACCAGGGCCTCCGCGGGCCCACGTCGGTTTTCGACCCCGCACCGATCCGCAGACGCTCGACGCTCCCCCGAGCGGCTTCGTCTTTGATCCGACGTAATCAGCTCTTTAATTCCTCGCCGGCATTTTGTTGTTTCTTTGTGACCCCTCGCGATTCAACATGAAAGTGAAGGCTGATGTTGACTGATGAAAGGATGATAATTTGGTGGGTTGAACACGTGGATGTCACGGGGAGCACAATTTTAAATATGGCAACCATTTCTCTGCTTATTTAATAGTGCCAGAAAGTAATGAATCTGATTTGAGGTCTGTTTTTCGACTGCTGTGTTTTTTTTTTCTCAGGTAGAGCAATAATGTTCCCGGGTCAGTTTGACCCAGAAACATAACTGAATAAATTATAATATTTCTCTTACATAGTAACCCTGTTTATGTTTGTTTTCAGGATCAGCAGTACATTGAGCCCGGGGCTTGTTTACTTATTATGAAAGTATTCGAAACAAAATATAAGTAAAGACTGTCTTCACCTCATTAACGCTCAGGGCCAGTTTGACCTACATCTGACCAAATAGTGCATAAATCTTAATGAAGCATTTTGAAATCTACAAAGGTGAAGGTTCTTCATCCTCAGTAGGGGTCTTTGCTCCTCTGAACGCCTTTGTGCAGCAGTTCAAAAGAGCATTTCCCTACTTGCAAATGTCCTTGCGCCCACGCGGCGGCAAACCGCATGCGAGCGAGCAGCCAAGCTGCTGCGGCGGCGGCGGCGAGCACTTTTTCATAACACTTCACGTTGGGAGATGGCAGATCCATTGTTCTCCAGGCCTGGCGAATCTGTGGGCGCGACTCCCCGCTGCTTTCACTGGAGAAACACGGCAGTATCAAAAGCTTTATTTTCTTGTCTTTCCCGCACACTCTATAGGCCACTTTGACCGCTTCGCGCTTGCCGCACGCCATGATGGCTTTGCTTTTAGAAAAATCTCCCGAGCCGGCGAGAAAACGGCGCTGTCTTTGCGTGGCTCGGAAGCACACAGCTGCTGCTATAATGGCCCTAATTGCACGTTTCTTTTGTTGGGCTGAAATTAGCAACGGGGCTACAATGCTAGGACGAACACCCCCTAAAAGTAAAGATGAGGGGAGAGAGTTAATAATAAAAAAAAGACTCTCAGGGGTACATGCACTAGTGAGTCTGCCAATGGCCCACACCTGCACACTCGCACCCCCGCTAAAATAAACACAGATAATAAGGTGTAATTACTTTAGAAAATAATAATGAGGAGCAAGCCTTGAGACCCCACCTACTCCTGGTGACAAAGGCCTGCCTGTTTATTGTGGGGGGTGCAACTCACCCAAAGGATGCCGGCCAGTGTCCTATGAAAAGACCAGAGGGTCCGACCCAAGGTCCCTTATAAGACGGTCATCAGTGTCGACGGGGGCCGGCGCTTTTAAGTCTCTTTGAGCTTAACTGCCTCAATTAAGCAGTCTGAATTGACCACAGGATACTTGCTTTATCATCTGACCCATCCAACCCGTGTCCTTTATGCTGAAATACTCATCTGCTTTTGCATTTATTCAATGTTGTCCAAATGTACAGAGCCATAAAACTATCCCAAGCAGAAATGATTCCAACAAATATCACATGACACCATCATTACTTTGATTTTCAGAAATGACCCTTGAGTGAACGTCAAGTCTTTTTCCTCGACCCTACATATGATGGAAACACCCCACCTAAAAACCCGGCTAGTATTTCACACTTTCCTCTGATTATTTTCCCCCCTCAGAGCCATCACACCTCAGCCACAGACTCCTTCCACGTGAACACGACACCGGATCATCCGGGAGGTGTTCGTCGGCATCATGGGCTCACCGTCACCGTCCAGACTTTTATCTCATCCGACATGTTGGCACACAGACGGGTATGTTTCACTTTTAACACTCTCCCGGTGCTTGAGACATGATTTGAAGATGCTGCAACAGAACCAAAATGTTTTATTCATTTGGAATTGGCCTAAAAAAAAATCTGCCGAGTTCTATAGGAAAGCATAAAATAGGTAGAAACAATTCACCGATGCAGACTAAATAAACAAGAAATCATTTATCCAACACAGAAGCTTATTTTCCCCCCAAAGTAATAACACTTAATGTTAAAATCCCCACTGGGGAATTATCGGACCTCTGATAGTTGTAATTAATCAATCAGCAGTCACTTTCACACTCCCATGAAAATCACTGCAGATCTGCTTCAGCGGTGTTGACCGAAAGAATCAGCGCGCAGCCACCATTCAACAATTCCTCCGAGTTGTCGGAGTGAGTCATTAGCGCATGATTAATTGCACGTCGCAAGTAGTCGCATCGTCACCGCACGAGCGGAGCGAGATGTCAAACGCAAACATTGCATCATTTCTTTTGTCAAGTTAACATAAAACATTTGCACGGGCGAAATTGATCCAATCGATTCGTTCGCTCGCTTCCAATCAAGACGTCACCGCTTTAGCGTGCAGGGGCCTGGTCGCCTTCGGGACTGGTGACAGACGTTGCATTCTTCTTCTTCTGTTTTTCATCACTTTCTCACTTACACACACGCACGCCTTGAAAGCGAGGGTGGGAGGCCTTGGCCCAGTCGTAGTCCAACTGGTCCCAGTCGCAACGAGGAAACAATTAATCATCTGTGAGCGCGGAGTGTCTTGAGTGTCTGCTCTCTGGACAACAACACTCGGCTATTTATCTCCCCTCGGGGCAAGACAAGCAGCCAACGCAGGCATGCATGCTCTCATCTTCACGCGTGCAAAAAGACGAAAACACTTTTTGCGTACGATGAGTTGAAGAAGTACAATATTGAGACAAAAGTATTGGGACACGTGTTCAAAATGGAGGCAAATTGCTTCGAAGATGTGACAGTTATTTCTTCTCAGGAAGTGTTGCCTCATTTAACTTAACCCTTGTTGTCCCTGGAATGGCAAAGCAGGTTACAGGTGAGCATAAGCAGACTGCAATCATCAAGCCAAAGAGGAAATGCATCATTTATTCCAGCTTTGTGAACGTGTGGGCGTGCGTGTATATATATTTTTTTTGGGGGGGGGAAGAGCATACCTGTTGCTTTTGAACTAGTAGTCTTCTAAACCTTAGGCAGGACAAACAGGGCCGGTGTGTGTTTCAGTCGGGTGGCCTCTGCATGGGATCAGAGGAGAGCGGTAGATTGGAGGTGACAAACACGTTATTGCCGAGTTCCCTGGTGACAAACGCGTTGCTGCAGTGCATAGTGGTAGTGGGGGGGGAAGCTTTCAAGTGCTACTGAATCAGAATTCACCATGTTCAAATTATTGCTATTTTTCATGATTTCCTCAATTTTCCATCATAAATGGCGAGAATAAAGAAAAACAGACTCAATTTGAGATTTGGACAGGTGCAGCATGCTATGATTTGATCCCACTATCAAGACAATAAAAAGAACAGAATGCGATTTTGCAAAAATGTCATTTCACTCTTTTTTAAGCGTGAAAGAACTTTGAATGCTCTTTTAATGAACTTTGAATGCTCTTTCCAAGGAAACAGGTACGAATTTTAAAGCGTTTGTGACTGCTTAGTTGCATCTACTGTTAAGATGAATAGCTATCCCACATCCGTAAAAAAAAGAAAAAAAAATTAGTCACACCATTCATGTTACAGTGTAAAACTCCCTGCATCACCGGGATGATCAATTAAGCAATTAAAACAAACGCGAGCGTGCTCTCTCTCAATCGTACTCCCGCTCCCTCTTTGAGCCCAGGTGCAGCTTGGCAGGAAGAGGAACAGGAAAAGACTTTGAGATTTGCTGCTGCGTTAGTTCCCCTTCAAAGGCAAAACGCCCCTGTGATCATTTCCCACAATGCATCTCGCATTGAGAATGCACAGGAATCTGACAGGCAACCAGATGAGGGAGGGGCAGGGGTGGCACCCCCCCCACACTTGCTCATTCCCTCATCCTGCTCCCATCTGGGTTCACTTATCCCAGCCCGGGCCAGGCGGAGGACCCCTGTGCCCTCTCGGGTTGCAGGGTCTGAGCGTGCTTCATTGTGGGTCCTTGTTTTTGTGAAAGGGAAGCGCTCGAGCCGGCCCCCGATGCCTGTCTGGACCATCTCAGAGCATCACCCGCCCGACCACCCCGGACCAGACGCCCCGAAGGCATGCTTAGCGTTTGTCTCCTCGCAACTGAAAGATCCTAAACAGATTCACCCAGAAGCTCGGTCGTCCTCGAGGGTTTCGTTTTCCCGAAGTGAAGCAAAGCTGGCACTTTGAATGAAATGCCTCGCACATGTGCCATGTTTAGGAACGCACGTGTTCCAATTTGCATAAGCGGATGTGCTCTGCGTCGGTGACGCGTGCCCGCAGGAAGGTGAAACCGCTCAGAAGTCCGCTCGACCCAATGTTTGGAGTAATCCACAATCCAATCCAAGCTAGACGTCAATCCGGGTTATCGCGCCGTGCCGCTGAATGGAAGCAGAGCGAGTCGGACGGCTTCCTTAAAGTCATTGAGAAGTTATTCAAACGCTGTCGTTATTGTGGCCTAAACAAAAGCGGCCTGTCACTCTCCATTATATAAAGAAGCCACTTGGCTGTATGAAGATAAAGGAGGATGTCTGAAAGGACAACAAGCTCACATTGCAGTAGTTAGCTAATGAGCACAAGACTTGTCATTAATTTCTCACGCAAATGTCATCTTAAAAAAAATCATCCGTAACGTGTGAAAAAAAAAGGAAATCCAAACGATTAATTGTCAAATATGATTAATTTGACAATAAATAAATACCATTTGTGAATTGCTGAAATATCCCTGCCGTTGCCAGCCACTCTTTTAAATAAGTGAGTCATTTTATCGTAGTTTTGGGAATCCTTGTTTTGATGTCAGGTGACAGATTACTACTTTTCCTACAAGTCTCAATTTTCCATCTGACACCACAGTAGCAAGTGAGTGGGAACCACTATTATGTCGTTGTGGTACTCAAGAACAAAGTCGGAACCACAAGTAGACTCTTTATGGTTTTTACAGACCAAAAATGTCTTATACATTTGAATGTCGTAAATACATGTTTTTTTGAAACCTCCATCAGGCACTCCAATAAGAATTCACATTAAGCCAATTCAAATAAAAATGACTACAGCTGTTTTAGTTCAGATCGGAAAGATGTGAGTGAGTGACAGATGAGAGCAATAAAAGTAAGGACACACTGGCCATTCCGACTGCGGTGGGGCCTTTGAAAAGGGGGCTTATTAACTTGTCAGCGATTTCAAAGTAAGACACAACTTGGTCTCTTTCTCGCCAGCATGTCCAGCCTTAGTTTTATTAAAAGGTCTTTAAACCTTCCGACCCCGGAGGGCCTCCTTTACTGGCTGTTAATAGGGACGCCGTGGTCATCGGGCAGACCTTAAGTGGCCTCGTAATCATTTGTTTAGGACTCGGCCTCTATTTTGGAGGCTCCGTGTTTAGCGCCGGGTTAAAAATAGACGAGCGAGACGGACATCGCTCAAGCTGTCACGACGCGTGGGCCCTTTGGGACGCGGGCAAGGAGACCCCCTCCAGCCATGGAAGTTCAAAGGTCGCGCGGTTTATCATTATTAGCCACTTAGTCGATGGCAGAAACGCGCATGTTTGATTGCCAAGTGTGGAGACGGAATAAACGAGCGCGACCAATCTGAAGGCCGTTTTAATTTAATGCCAGGAGATGCTCGAGTACTTTTTACATTTCATGAATAAAACACGAGGAGATCTTAATGCCACTACGCTTAAATGCCACAAGTAACTGAGTTACTTGCCGCAGATTGACAGTGACGGGAAATGAAATGTCAGAGGAGCAAATCATTAATCGCGTACCATATTGTCATGCGACAGGAGAAAATGGCCGCATCAACTGATAAAACATTACTTACGGCTATTTTTCCAATAAGCCCGTGGACTCGCCGCTGTCAATATTTGGAGGGAGATATGAGCTATACCCTGGCCGAGGCCATTTTGAGAGGAGCAGAGGGCCTGCTGGGAAAAATACAGCGTCTCATGCTGTGCCTCAGGGAAGCTGAAAAGCCACTGCGGCAAAAAGCTATGAATTATTTTGAGCACAAAATACATTTTCTTTGAAGACCGTTGGGCCATTAGAGCCCCTTTGCTCCCTTTTAAATTGTTTTTATGCTGTGAGTAATGTTAACCTTTGCTTTTGTAGTCATCGCATTTTCTTTGCACTTTTTCTCCTCCCAGGAAAAAAAGCACAGATGGACTGGCAATGCGCTAAGCATAGGAACCATTTGCTCCAATCATGAGGAAGGAACTATAGATGTTTACTCTCGCAGGCAGCCAAGAACCTCAGAATAAACAAAACAGGGCCAGCAAAGTTCATGTTCATGAACAAACTTTCATGGTCCCTGTGGACTCCCCTAAAATATTGACCATGGTGAGATTTAGGGAATAACCCAATCCATTTAAATGAATAAATGAACACATAACGCGAAACAAATTATTCCACGCGTCAAAAGCATGTCAGAGGAGCCATTCAAAGTACTAAAGCGCACGTGCCATCATAAAAAATGACCCGCACTTCAATTTTTTGTCAAGCGGTCTTGTTTTACTGTCAAGCGTGCTTGAACGGCTTTAGCGATAATGTAGCCCTAATAATAATAAGGCTAATTGATTAGCAAAATCGCAGCAGTTTAGCTTTAAGTTGATCAGCTAATCATCTAATGCCGCGCTGATGATCTTACTCACCATGATGGCACGAGAGCTGATTAAAGACATTCACACACACACACACACACTGAAGACAGATGATGATTGAAGCGATTCCCTTGGCATAAAACGCTTGGGATTTGATTCCCCCATGACCAATGCCACCCGATTTATATCTATTCAAATACTGCACAATTCAGTCCATTACTGTCGTAGCTGCACTGAATAAAAAAACTTGCACATATTACTCAAATACAAAAAAAGCAAAAACTGCCTAATTTAAGTCCACTATGTTAATTCTAATATCTGTAATATAATGCTAATATGATGGGGAACACCATAGCCAGGCTATGGTAATTATAAACCTTCAAAATGTTAATATAACACTCCAAATATCATTTTAAAATAAGATCTCATCATTTTTCTACACCCGTATAATCGACTTGTAATGTATCCCTTTGTTTGCACTTGTTATAAAGTGACCTGTGACTGGCTGGCTGTGCACATAATGTTGATCATACTTTAATCATATGGCGAGGAGACATCAAACCACCCAAAAGCCGCTTTCAGGTGTTTCCATCTTTGTAGATGCACCCCCCTTTCCTCACACACATGCCACTGTTTTTTTTTTGCATTAATATGTATGTATTTAATGACACATAATGATGGGTAATAAAATGTTAGGGTAAGTCCAAAAAAAAAAAAAAAATCACCATGGTAACCACCTGGGCTTCTACAAAGAGCAAAGTGCACGTGGCTGTGTCGCTCCTCGCTATTACATCTGCTTTAAGGTGTGTGTCTATGTGTGTGTGTGCGAGAAAGATGGAGTAGTGGGGGGTTGGAATTGGGAAAAAGGAGCGAGAGCAAGGCACATACACACACACACGAACACACACATGCACTGTAATTGGCCGTGCTATTCAGAAGCACTCCGCTGCATTGTGTGCCTTTGGAACAGGATAAATGGCGGTCTTAGCATCAGGCTAAATCTATTAAGACCCTACAGCCCACGTTCTGTGTCAAAATATCATTTAAAAAATTTTTTTTGTACTGGAAAATAATTTGCAGTTAAAAGATGGAAGGAAATGTTTCACAAGAATAAAGTTGTATATATTTGTTATAATATTTTAAATAGGTCGCTAAAATTAAATTTCCCTCATAATGCTCATTTTGATCGAACAGACCCAGAACCAATGGAGACTGGATTCAACGGACAGAAAATCCAACTGGAAAGTCCATGTACAAAAGTAAGCCACTTATTTTCCTGCATTTTAAGCTTTCCACAATCTCGTTGCAATGCGACTTGAGGTTGGTATACGAGTGGCGAGTAGTCGCTTGCTAGCGTGCCTGCTGCTGTTTTTCCAGGTGGAACAATTTCAAGCAAATGAGTCAGGGGTGATGGATTTCGCAGGGGGTCGTATGACAAGCTGTTTGCACGCGTTCCCTTTTGTCAGATGAATCCAGCTAAAGTACATCAGAGACAAAACTCGATGGTCGTGTAAATTTAGGGAAGCGGTTGAAGCAATCTATTATGTGCAAAATGACTTTTCATCTCCCAGTGAGACATTTTCGATGAAGACGTCGCTTTCTCTTTGACTCTGACATATTCCTCCTTTAATTCCTTTGCGCTTCCTCAACTTTCCGCTTTTTCTATTTCCCGTAGGCTTAAAAAAAAACTTTGTTAAAAGAGCCTGCTGGGAAAATAGCATTCTGCCAGCTGCTGTGGGCATTTTGAAGTCAGACCGGCGGGTGTCCTCTCCAAACCAGATACCCACCGCCAGCGCTCACCTGTAAGTGTGTGTGTGTGAGTGTGTGATACTTTAGGGGTGTGTCTGTGTGCAAGTGCACTCTAGGTGGGTGGAAGACTGTCAGTAATAATATCAAGATGCCTGGTCCAGGGGATTATTGCTCCTCTTTGCCACTACTATCAGCAGAGGAGAGCTGTCTTTCTATCAAGCCGGGCCTATCCAACACCATGCATTTATGTTACTTGTAAACAACGTTCCCAACTTGAATTTGGGTTCCGAGGAGTGTAGTTATATGCCCGCTGAGAAGGGAAAACAGCTAGGTGGTGAGGATCAGAATACGGTTTGAAAGAAAAAAAAACAACAACAACTCGGGAATAGACTACACTGACTGGCCAAAATGTTGTTGGCATCACTCAGCTGTTATTGTGAACTTATTTTTATTGCCTGTTTAGAATTATCCCGTGGAAAAGGAGCTGTTTTATTTAACACAGACTATTGTTTACCAAAATAAAATAATATTATTATACTGCCTCCAGGTAGCCAAGGAACATCGGGAGGAGCGGCACTATGCCCATAGAGGTGGAGCGAAAAGTAAGAGAAAATATTTCATTCTTAAAAGAGTTTCATTTTTGTTAAGAGTTTTGTTTTTTTCCTTCATTTGTGCAGCCGTCTCGCACAAACCCGCAGGAGATGCCATGAAGCTAGTATTACATCAGCAAGTTCATCTCAGGCTTTGCACACGGAGGAGCTGGACTCCTGCCATGGCAGTTGATGGTTGGGAGAGGCTGCGGCTTGATTTGGGTCTGCTCTCCGTAGACACAAGTAAGTCCTCTCACCCCGCCCCCCTCCCTAAGTAATCATTTTGCCGCCGACATGGCGCTGCTAATCAACCATCATAATCTTCCTCCCCGGTTGCAATACCGTGTGTAGAAAAGCTTAGCAGCGGCCCTGTCAGAGCGATGCCCCCTGGATCTTGTCCGGACTCTGCCTTGTAAACTTTGGTCCAATCCCAGCGTGATCAGCAGCCTGCTCACTTACACTAATATGCTGATTATGTTCGTCTGGCAAAACACAGACAGAGCACATGTAAATTGATGCCAGTGGAGAAGAAGAAAAAAAATCTTTTCAGATTCAATTCAAGTCTGGGAAAGCTAATGCAATGTGTTTAACTTCTCTAAAGTCTGAATTAAGAGCGCGCTTTACATGTGCCAAGCGAGAAATGATCATTACGAGTTTGATGGTATTCCAGCGGCGTTTCACGCCAAAGTATTGGCTTTGTTTTTTAATAGCGATCCCACAATCGCAGCGGTGCGCTTTTGTCCCCCCTTCCACCTACTTGCCATCAGGCCAGCTCGGCTTTTAAAGAATTACCTGCTTGGTTAATAACAATTGTTCTTGACTTGGCTAGAGCACAATTAAAAAGCAATTAAATATAATCATTGTGCAGACTTTAAATCACGTCAGTTCTTTTCTGAGGTAAAATATTCTTAAAGAATTTTTAACCACTGTGTAAATCTCTTTTGCCTCACAGCTCGTGTTTTAATTCTTGGAGTTGATTTTTGTGCCAACTTAATCAACAACACGGTTAATTGCCAGCACAGAAAAACACAAATTGAAATAGATTTGACAGATGGATGTTCGGGGCCCACTTATTAGCACCGACCCCTCCTGTAATTATAAGATCCATTTGTGATATTCATTATGCAACCGTGAAGGGCTGGACTGCGTGGTCCCGGTCTCTCCCAAGGGGGCCCTCATTGGGTTCACTCAACAGAGATGTTGATGTTTATTTATTTTTGGGTGTCTCTTTGATGGTGCAACGTGGGCATTTGCGTTTCCATGGAGAGGCAGGAGATGAAGTGGATTGCATTACAACACCCGACAAACTTGAGGAAAGACGATGAGCTCAGCTGAGTTTTAAATGGCCAATTTTCTCTTTCTTTCACAGTAAAACTCAAATTGCATTAAGGCCGGCCGCACTCAGTCCAATTGCCTCAATGTGCTACCAACATGACTTCTGACATCAACTGGCTCACTAAAATATAAATCTGGATATTTAATACCTTTTCCGCAGGTGTAAATTCGACCAATTACTGAGCACGCCAGGTCTCGACTCAGAGCGGCAACACGTAATTTGACATTTGATTGATAGCTTGTCCAAGTGCTCTGGTTTGCCAGACACCTGCAGGAATTCCGTGCAGCGTTGAAATCATTTGTTAGCTGAGCTTTTTAATGACGGAATTTCGGTCAAGTCTTAATGGTCATCAAAGATGTCCATGGATCAAGTAGTAGTATGTTTTTTTTATTTGTTCTCTTTTGTCATAATGTGTCATTTTTAAAGACTTTGGAGAAATTTGAGCATTTGAGACTCACAATTAGTGTATGCACTTATGTTCATGATTGGCACCGTTACTTTAATGCCAAAAAGCCTGCCAAAGAAAAGTAAAGACATTTGCATTTGCCTCAATTTGATATTTAGCTAATTGATTTAAACTAATCGAACGGCAGCCAGCCTCCTGCATGTGTTGATTTTGAAATGCGAGGGGGCGCACGTCCTGCTCACGTAACAGGGACGAGTAAAGTGAATGTCGCTGTAATTGTTGCCGCGTGAGTTCATGGCGGCCGATTATTTATGCACGTATGTAAATTTTCATATTTAAAAGGATCAATTAGAGTGACGTTGTCTTAGCGGCAAATTAAAAGCTCTGCTGTTTTAAAGGTTAATGAACACCCTGATGCCTGTGTGCTATGCGGCTTGCATGCAAGTGGTAAATTGCATGAAAAACATATATTGAGGGGAAAAAAAAAAAAAAAAAGTGCATCCCACAAACACTGAATGGAGTGTGTGCCACTTAGCGGACGGCCATTTTTCCAAAAGTAAATAAACTCTGACTGAGATTACAAACTTGTCAAAGTTGCTTTATTCAGACATATTACAGACCCACTCCCCCCTTTTTCCGCCATTCATTTGATTAGAGTCACCAAGGAAATATAAAGCACTGCACTCTTTATTACCTATTAAAAAACATTAATGACCGCAACTTATGTTGCATTAAAAGCCCCGTTTGTTTTCTTACGCCGTAAATGTCTGTACTTATGATTGCCTTTCTTTTACTTCGCTGTAAAACCATTTTATTTGATAATAACCACTCATTTTATGTCAAAGGTTTTTTTTTTTTTTTTGCTGCTTCATGTTTCGTTCATAAAATTTGCAACAGTGGATGAAATGTAGTTGAGCCCGAGCCAGGAAGCAAAACAATCCAGTGGTGACAGGTCTATAAAAGCCAATCATATAAACGACAGGTTCGAGAGCAGCCTCTCCTTTAAAGAGTTAAAAGCTGTATATTTATTGCCTCATTAAAGTGTAAAGAAAAAAAAAAACAGCTAAGCTGTCTCCTCTTGAAGGTATAGCTGAGGTAAATATTGTCATTTTGTTTAAAAAACAACAACATTGATTTCCTCCGCTCGTTCAGCTTGGCTTGTTTGGTAATAAGAAACAGGTTGCTCTATTGGTTTGTTTTTGTTTCTTTAGTAAGGCTGTAATTTAGGACTCATGTTCAGTGTCTCTGTTCTCCACTGGTCGTGCTGGCTTAGAAGCTCCGGCCTGCGGGATTTAGGCGTGAAGAAACGCCAACGTAGTTTTTTGGAACAACTTCTGCCATGTGTCATTCAACTCAACTTGAGTCTCACTTGGGGTTTGATTGTTCTCTGGAGATTGACATTTTGTCCGAATCAATCAAAAAGTGCCCTCCTCCCTAAAAAAAAAAAATGCTAACCACAAAATGGAACACACATGCTATTTGTTACAGCTCCACTGACAAGGGCCAGCAAGTTTGAGGTGTTAATTAGACTGAGCAGAAAGACATATTTGATAATTGTTTTCAAAAGGCGACCGTAAATCGAAAGCAGAATCCAGCTTATGTAATGATAGAAAATCGTTTTTTTTGGCTCCCCGATTACTCCAAGGCTAGCACGGCCCATTTAGAGCGCCTCGTTGTTGGCCATGAATGTGTACGTTATGCAAAGTTTTTTGTAATGTGTTGGCTCTCCTTGTTTCCTCCACAGAAGATACGAAGCATGTCCTAAGATAGACCAACATCTTCCAGCATGAAAAAAAAATCTGACAGCTGAGCTGAGGTGAGTTGAGCTGGCCTTCAGCGCTATTCAGATCAGATGCCTCTTTCGTTTTGGTGGCACTCTTAACCACGACACCGCCAGACGCTCACAAGATGGGATTATCGGGGAAAACGTTTGCGCCCGCCGCATAGTTCTCACAAGAGCTCTCTCTGGCCAATTACTGTCCTGATGGAAGCCAGAGAATCTCACCAATTACATGCATTTTTCCAGTTGCGCACGTGGACGCTGGCCAAAGCTCAGCTCAGCTCGCCTTGTGTTAGTTACAGGGACGGCACACAAGTAGGAAGCTTTATTGGGGAATCGAATATTTATTATTATTGATGAGGGACGGAAAGAGCAAAGAAAATGTTCAATAACGCAAGGCACGTTTGGTTTTGATTCTCCTTCATGGAGAAGCAACAGCAACTTCTGTATGTCTGTGGTAAGTCATCGGTTGCCAGTTTCAAATCTCCAGCCTTCCGTTTGCTCCCTCCCCTTCCCAAATAAAACCAATGAAAGACTGACACAGTTGCACCAAGTTAAATTTGTTGCCAAGAATGCAAATTTCTCTGGGCCACAGTTTGGGTTGAACCTCAAACTCCTGCACTTTGCCTTTATTTACAAATAGCGTGCCCAACTTTGTTGACATTGACTGCAAAATGATGCCCCTAAAATGATTCAACTTTGTAACACGGTAAAACTTTATTAATCACTTTTTACGAAATGCTTAGGCTGGAAATCTCATCACCCCAGACAATTTGCCTAATTATAAGACTGCCCCGACTTGTTTGAGTTTTACTTCAAACAATAGCATCAGTCCAAAGTGTACTTTGATGAATAGTCCAGTATTCTTAAGAGTGAAGAATAATTTCTTTATGGAACTTCATTACTCACTTGATTATCTTAAAAAAAGGATTTTTTTTTCCTAACATACATTGGTATTTAAATTGGTACACATTTTAAAGCCTCTTGTATCTGATTATTCCCTTGATTAAGTATTTCATTATATAAAATAGACATGAATGCCAGCCACCACTGATGACCAACAATCAGCTAACTGCGACTTTTCAAAGTAGGGTTGTTGTTTAACTCTTTAAAATTTTCCTCATTAGTTTGCTTTTAGTTGGCTAATTGAAATGAGTGACGGGTTTGCGTTCATTGTTCTAATGAAATCATTACAGAGGGAGGAAAAAGGGCTCTTAAGAAACTGATGTGTGTGTGTATAATTCAGTAAAATTAGGGATTAATTAAAGATACTATCTTGGTTATTACAGACACAAAAACATTCTTTTTCTTGTGCTAGTTTCCAATTTCCGCCTTACATGTCAGTCGTTGGTTTGTTGACAGCGTGCAGACTTGCAGGTAGTGATAATGGCTGCTAATTTCAACGGCCTGATGAGAAGTGCCCCTGTTGACGTTTGTTTGTTTATTTGCTGGAGTGCGCCGACGACAAAGTGAGCAGTTAGGTGATTTGCCTGTATGTGCATGTCTGTCTTTCTGTCCGTACGTGTGCACGTGTGTGCATATTGTTGCTCCTCAAGTGAGTTTAATTCACGAGGGTGTGAAATTGCCATCCCTCAAAGGCAGACTGGCGCTCGGGGACGCCACGCCACTTTGACATCTGTTCAAAAAAGGCGGCTCCGGGACTTAAAAGTTGCACATGAGAGTGGAATAATGTGCATTTAATTGTATGACACTCCCTGGGTATACGTGATTAGGTACACCTGCACAATCTAATGAGATCCATCGCAAAGAGTTGGATTAAGAGGAATTACGCCTGTGCACCTGATCACTTTATTGGAAGATGACGTTTGTGCAAATGCATGCTCACCAGAAACATCAACATGGCATGAGAAAATAAAAATTCTGCCGTTTGGTTCTACAGGAAGCTGGAGTCGATTTGGATCCAGTAAAGCAAACTCATCAGATATCTTCTCTAGAGGAAGACTTCATTTTGGTGAGTTTTTATTCTTCTCTACTTTCAACTGGTTTCTCATGTAAATGTGAAAAAGTGGTTTACTTTCAGTCAGCTGTATTTCCCTTCTTTCTCATCCGTCCTTCCTTTCATGCACCTCACCCATCCATCCTCTTTTCTTTCCCTCTCTCTTTCCTTTCAGCTGCCCCTCTTGCGCTGGCTCGCTCCCTCCCTCCCTCCCCGTCTCTTTCCCAACGTGTCATTAAGTCTAACCTCTGTGGCAGCGTCAAAGCCAAGCAGACCAGCTAAATGGGCCCGAAGAGACGGAGATAGATAGATGGTGGGAGGGGGGCCGGCGCTTTGCAGTCCATCCTCTTCGTATTTTTTTTGGTGTGTTTTGTGCGGTCGCATTGTCGCCGCGCGTGTGTTGCCTCGTGCCCGTGTCGGTGTCTTCCCATTTCATAAACACCTTGTTGACTCTGTCATTTTCTCCGCCGCCTTTACCTCACCGGCAAGTCATCTCGGTGCGTATAAACTCCTTGCACGTACGTGCTAACAGTTTAAAAAAAAAAAAAAGGCAGAATGTGCATCAAAGTAGTGTTAGAGAAGGTCATAACAGTGGAACAACAGCCCTTTAATACTTTCAGCAAACATGATAATTGACAAGCATCACAGGAAAATATTTGATTCCCCCCCCGCTGTGACAGGCTCAGCGTTTTATTGTATTGGGAGCTCATTCCATTTGGAGACAAGGCATAAACAAATCGTGTTTGGAGCAGGTTGGAAGCATTTCTTCTCCCATTTCCTTTGAAATCAAACTATGAGCAGGCCTTCCTCTGTAAAGCAAACAGTGCCATCTAGTGAAAGGGCTCCTCTTGCTTCTCTCTCCACATCAAGCGCAGCAGGAGATGCAAAAGCCTCCATGAGTTTTCAAATATATCCAAAATAGAGGTCAAGGATGTTAGTGTAAGACAATTGCGAAGATGATTTGATAGGATGTGACGTGTAAGTCTCACGCACAGTAATTTATGGTAAGTGTGGAATGCTCTTCACAATCTATTTTGAATTTTCAGCCTTTTTCCTCGCTATTTTTTAAAAATGTGTTTACAGCTTCCTCCACCTCATAAAGACATCTAACTTTGTGTACGGGGGTTATTTTGTGTGGGTGGAAAAAACAATTTAGTTCTCCTTTAGAAGTATGTTGCTGTTCGTGTTGTGCATGCAAGCGTGTTGTGTAACCAACCGCCCGTCTTAAATCGTCACAAAAAAGCTCCCAAATCAATATGGCGTTCTAACGCACAAAACTGCTGTTTCTTTCCATAGAGCAAATGTTTTTTTGTTTTTTTTTGAAAGGGCGGTAACATGTTTTTCTTTGGTTTCTGTGGGGCATTTAAATGGCCGTGCTGGACCTGACCCAGCTCACGTATTCCATCCCCGGTCTCCGATGGGAACATCCTGGCACTGATCTGATTAGCCCATTTTATCCATACTGATGCTTTAGCTCGATAAAGAGATGGCGAAGTATGCCTGAAAAAAAAACCCCAGAAAGAAACATTTCTCTCCAAAACCAATTGGACCTCTCTTCTCATGAGCCTGGGCGACAAGCATGGCCTCCTGATGCTATCTGAGGCCTTATCGAGGGTGTGGAAAGTACCCAGACCGAGGGCCCTGACACTCCCCAGACTGGTCCCACTGGAGTACACGGAAGCTCTTGTGGATTGCCAGTGGGCTGAGAATGCCTTGACCCACTGGCACGTGGAACACAACTTTCTGTGTTTCTGCATACATTTACACGCTGGCAGGTGTGTAGTGGTCCTCCAGGACCAGATTTGGACACCCCTGTTTTAGATCAACATCCATCCCAATTAGAGTATGAAGAGTATGGAGGCACAAGTCTTTTAGAATAGGCTAGGTCAAACAACCTGGAAGTCAACCTGTTCATTATTGCTTCCAACAATAGCTTGGTGCTTAGGTTATAGCCTGTACACAAAAGTCACCGCATCAGTGGACTCTTTGCCCGACCGACTCTGGTCCTTGTTGTTTGTCAGCGAGAAGCAGTTTGACGACACAAGTCTTGCCTGCACCCAAACAAAGTGACTTGTCGTCTTTGTCGGTTCAGGCTTCGTTATGTAAACTAAGGTCGAAAGGACTTTCATATCAATGCTCAGTCCGATGTGATTTTGTCAATGTAGTGAATCAATTGGAGTTCCTCTTGCCAGGTCATGGTGCATTGATTATTAAAATAGAACTCAAGCTGTCTCACGTTCCCTCACGACTTTCGACGAGTGCGCTCCAAACGTTCTAGCCCCATCCTGAGATTGTTATTCCTGGGCAAGGGGATACTTTAATAGCCTTCTCAGCCGCCCTCGATTGACGATGCGAGAGATAATAGCCCCAATATTCAGCCGAGGAAAAATGGGAAGGGGTTAGGGTTCCCCCGTTCACTCAGTTTGGGAAGTCAAGGACCGTCACTGAAACGATGAAAAGATTCAGAAACACTATACAGTTCCCGTATTGGGTATCTTTGTTTTTCTTGGAGAAGAGTATAAACGAAGGGCTCCTTTAGATCAGTTGGCACTCTGAGTCGTAAGTAAAAGTAGTTTCATACTGGCAAAATGTCTTTAATCATGAAGAAACCTCAGAATGACAAGCTATCCCTGGAAAGGTTACACAGAGATGTTATGGAGGTCAACGCTTCTTTGACTTTCTCTGATTTAGTTGATATTTTTGGGAAAAATCCATTCTTGACGGACACTTTTTTGGACTTGCTCTTCCATCCTTAAAACCCAATTCCCCTTCATTTAATTCCTTGTTTCTTGCCAAGTGCAACAACATTCATAAGTAAAATTCTTCCTGTTCACATGTTTCCTCGCACAAATCAATACAGAACAGTGAGGGCCCGGCCTGGACGTATTGAATCAGTCTTGGTCCAAAGGGGAGAAAGTAAAGGGACCCAAGTCTACACAGACGCCAGTCCCACCACAATGAGCCACTTTAGGCCCTTGTGGTTAGGCCTCAGAGGCTGGCCGCCAGCTAGCTGCAGCTCCTTCCATCTTCTCACTGTTCCCTTTACTCCCCTCTCCTATTTCTCCAACATTCAGTTTTTTTCAAAACATTTGGACTTTGTATTTTTTCTCCCTTAATACTCGACTCGTCTGTCATTGAGGACTTGGATGGTAGAAGTGGGAGTGATTTCACAGAGGGAAGTATGGGAAGGGGGGAAGAAACCTCAGAGTTAATCCTGACAGATGGACCTGTTCTGGACTGCCGCCCCCTTACACATATATAGAAACCCTCCCCTTTGCCCCCCCTAGAGTGAAGAGGTCAGAGCGAGGGGGACCAGGCAGATACCGCAGGTGGAGGGGTCGGGCAAGTGTTTGATTCCTGCAACTTCTCAGCATACAAGTCAAACTTACAATCTGATCTCTGTTGGTGAGCAGCTCTGTTGACTCTTGAGCATCAATCGGTCTGCCATTCTTAACGGTCAATCGGTATTGTCCCCATAAAAGGAGGTAAAGGTCACGGCCCATTGGTTGGCTGTATACTTTCATCTCTGCCTGTCACAGGTTGAGAGATGGAAGACAATGGTCCCCTCTATTGCCCTCTTCTCAGTCTGGAGGAGCAACAGCTTCAAGAGAGTCTCTCAATTTCGTTCTTGTTCCCGCTATCTTTCTCTCCTCTCTCGGGTGCCACGTGAAAAGTGTTGTCCACCTATGTGAGTGATCGGAAGAGGGAGAACAAGTGCAGGGGGCAAACGGGGGGTTCCCCGAGCTTTTGTTGGACACCAGACTCCCCGCTATTTTTCTCCTCCTCCTCTTCATCCCTTCCTTCACCCCCCTTGTCCTCATTCTTCCATCTCAATGGAGACAGTATAATAAGGAGGTATGGTTTTGCCATCCCTTCTTCTCTCTCTAATTAAGTCTGTCGCCTTGAGTCACTTCATGTTTGTGTCCGTTTGACACGCAGTTAAAAACCCGTTGACGTCTTTCTTAACATAATCCTATGCATCAATTGAAAGGTCAATTTACTCGGAAAATAAACTCTGAAGACGGTTTTGGATCGTGGTCCTTGATAGAGATGCCGTTTCCACGTCGACGAGGTAGACCGGAACAGATACGACGGCAAAATTCAAAGGGACGTCAAAGCCCAACCGGGTCCTTTCGAAAGAATGTGGTGACAACAAAAGAGAAGGAGGGGAAGCAAAGTGTCAGGTGGGCAGGAGGGGTGACTTCACCTTTGCGCTGACCTGCTTCCTTTTTGAAGCTTGGGGACTTTCAGCACAGGATAATAAAGATCACATGAAACGCTGGATGCTTTTCGGCCTGTGTCACCACGCAGGCAGCGACTTGGACTTGCAGGTAGACACATACCACAAAATCCTTAATGACTACCTGCCCGGTATTCCAGAAGAGGGGCCGGTGTGTGTCTTTATTGTTCCGAAGAACCGAAAGAATAGCCCTCCTGAATCGATGGAGAGCCTCTTTGGAGAAAAAAAAAGAAAAATCTCAGGGTTTTGATTGACAGCGCCGTGCTCCCGGGAGGAAGGTTGAATGCTTGAGTTTCTGTCGGAAACACAAAAGGCCACGCAGAATAGAAAGGCCACAGTGGCACGGAGGAGGAGAAAGTCTGGCTCCACAGAGATGGCCGTACCGGTCCCCCGAGTGCCAAACTTCAGTTATGTAACATAAGTCGGAACGCCTTCGCTGTCAGAAAGAGGAAAGAATGTGGCGTCACTAAAGAGTCACTTTTCAAGAGCTTGGATTAATCCAGCCTGATGAAGAAAATAATAATTTGATGTTTTCTCTGCATCCTGTCAAAATGGTTGTCTAAACAAGCAATTATCAGGGGTGGCAAAAGGGCTCAGAGCCCATCGGATCAAATACTGAAGTGAGTTTGGTGCACGTCCACCTTTCAGTTTTGAAACGATCAGACTTCCATCTGTGTTTGTTTCTTATGTTACTGTTGCTGTCCTCGAGGCTAGGTGGGGGGGTGCAAGATTCATTGTGTTCTCTTGTAATTATTTTGTTTATTTGTATCCGGCTTTGGCTTGCTTGTAATTAAGGTCTGCATAAACTTTGGTTTCTCAACTTTTTTTTTTTTTTCTGTTCCTATTCTGGGAATCAACCCCCCCACCCCACCCCCGCCCTTCCTCCCTCTTTCCTTACACCTTTCGTCTCCGTTCTGATGTCGCCTCGCTCCACATCAGTCGCCTTCATCAGCGCCTTGCCGAGTCGCACGCAGTTTCATGTGGAGTCTGTAGAAGTCGGATGTGTACGTGTGTGTGTGTCTCCGACTTTGAGTGGGGGGACCACAGTGTTGTTTTTTTTTCTCTTTCTTTCTATTCTAATCATCTCGTCGCCATTTTCTTAATGACAGGGCTGGTGCCACAGCTACTGGGTGTGACACCCGAGCAAGTCATAAAGCTGGCACCATGTCAACGCAGAGACGTCAATTCATGCAGACACGCATCCGGTCACGGCTTCCGTTTGGGACCGATCACGCCTCAGCTCGGAATCGTCACGTGACCGCATTCGGAAAAACAGGTAAGCTGTAATTTTCACCTGTGATGTCATTTTCAGTCGACAGCAAGTGGCAAAATGGCCGCCCTCAGAGATGGGTGGAAACAATTAGATTTTGCTGCTGCATTTATATTCCGCAAACATGTTATTAATCTGAACGCAGTGTTTTGACTTAAAACATATTCCAAAGAACATTTTCAGCTTGATTCATCTCTGGCATGAGTCTGATTGTTTTGGCAAAACATTTGGACTTAACACTTCTGTGCATGCATGTCACTGAATTTGCAGGAGTGTATTCCACTCAAGTGGAGGTGAACATGATTCATTTGAGTCAGTTCTGTCTTCACGATGTCGGCCCTTCAAAGTTCACAGCGGTGACATATGACGCTTTAGGCTAAAGTACACAGACAGTGTGCATGCTCCCGTGTTTTCCAAGCGACGCCTCTCTCGCGCTCGCACGTTTATCGACGATAAAAAGAGCCGATGAGCTGAAAACTGCGCATGTTTTCACGATGATGTGTGAAATGCAGAGGGCCATATAGACACACACACACACACACAAACACACATTGATTGACAGGGCCTGCTACCTGAGACTCCCGCCCCCTCACCCCCGTCTTGCTCTCTGCACTCCCTTCCATCATAGGTTTTGATCACTGACCTGTCAAAGTCTCCCCCAACACAAATACACGCACCGACCTGCACACTTAATATTCCCCTTAAACATTTAAGGCAGCTTCTTTTTAAGTTACAGACACACACTTTCTGCCTATAAGCAAATCTCAGATTGATTCGCTTAGAAAATGAGCAATACACACACACACAAAACATGCATGCTATGCGTGAGCCAAGGCTACTCGCTTCAGCCAAAGCAAATGAAAGAAGGTCTTTGAGTCGAGTCTCTTTTGATGTCGAGCACTAAAGCAAACATTTTTTTTCATTACTTCTTTGTGTTCATTCGACGGCCCTTATTAATCGCATTTTCGCACAACACACACGATTGTTGTGAATTTGTTTTAAAAGATTAGAGCCACACGCATCGCACTTTACCCGGCCTACAAAGATGTCATTACGAGACATCCCATCTTGGATCAGAACCAGAACAGTAGCAGAGGGAGAGTGGAAATAGAGAGGAGGAGAGAGGAGTGTCGATAGATGGATTTTTCCTCTTTTCCACCTCCATGAGATGTCATGACAGCTCCTTTCATCCTGGCTGAGGCCCCCGTGTTAGTGCTGGCACTGCTTTCTGCCTGCCACTTTACCTGACACACACAGACGCAAGCGCAAAGCCACTCGACATGAAATCCGTTTGTGTCCGTCGGGTAGCTCGGAAAGGATTGGACCACACTGAGATCCAAGCTCACCTCGAATACCATTTAAGATTTGACATCAATGTTTTGGCTTATGTTAGAATAAAAGCAAATGAACTGTGAATGCATATAAAAGACAGATTGTATATCACACTAAGTGTCTTGGGGGCATTAGGTGGCAACGTCCAGGGTCTTCACGGAGCACCATGCCTTGTAATTACCTGGGAATCATCAAGCCAGCACTGTGGCTCCATAATCACAACCTTCACAACTCGACCTTCCTTGGTCTGTTTTTGTCTCACTTTCCAAATCTCCTCACTCCCTTTCTAGGATGTGGTATTCGTTTTGCCACCGTTCTTTGCTGTCTCTAATTGCCGGCTCATCTCCCAAAACAATGTTGTTGTTTATTCCCAACAAGGTCAATTTAATATCCCGTGCAAGTGGCCAACGCTGCTGGAGGCCAGCGGCAATCGCCACTTAATACTCGTGCTATTAGCCAGCATGTAATCAGCCATCTTATTTCTATAAAACAAGTCGTAAAGAGTTAGCCGTGAAAGTAGCAGTGTTGCAAGGAGGGCTCGCCGCCAGTTACTGACTTGCGAGCCAAGCGGCTGATCTTGTTTTTTTTAAGT
Organism: Syngnathus floridae; assembly: GCF_059516105.1. Taxonomy (NCBI): domain Eukaryota; kingdom Metazoa; phylum Chordata; class Actinopteri; order Syngnathiformes; family Syngnathidae; genus Syngnathus; species Syngnathus floridae. Next base: position 2,698,552 of record NC_142433.1, read on the forward strand.
AATGTTTTGTATAATAAAATACAGTTAATTCCCAAATAGTATTCATGACCAATACAATTGACCTGTTGCTAGTACATAAATAGACAAATGGAGTCAATTTAGGATTTATTAAGCCATTGGAGCTGACAAGGTTGTGTTTAAAACAGTAGAAAATATCCATACACGGAAATTGAGCTTTGGAAAATTTGCTCCTAACTTTTCTCTGATTTAATATAGTCACAGCAGTAAGAGTATTATAATAATACGATCCAGGCTCATTTTGTGACTGCTTCACTGCTAATTGTGGCTTTAAGCCTTAACAAAACAAGCATGCACAAAAAAAAAAAAAAATCAAATGAAGGTAGCAAGGAAAGAAGCCGAATAACAAAATGACAACGAAATGGTGCCAAGGCAACCGAGGCGAGGTTTACAGTCTGGCGTCCTGTCCCTTTTTGCTCAGGGCTACAGTAACCATTAGCAACTAGAAGGGAATAGACAAAATAAGATGAGAAGAGACAGCAAGGGAGGAGAATAAACAAACACGTAAAGTCGTTGGAGGTGGGCGGTGTCAAAAAAAAAAGCTCAAAGCATGGCAAATAGTGCTGTCAAGATTCCCGACAAGTTCAACATTATTGTCTCATCACAACAGCAGCTACCACTTTTCACTTAAAGCATAGCCAGTCTGAACACGCCGTTGCCCTCCCTTGTAAAATACAGCTTTTGGGAAACAAGAGAAATTATGAAGCCAGGTCCTGCTCTCCGTGGAAGGGGGGCAGGGGGGGGAGCAAACAGCTGACATGCTCCATCAGCTGCTGACGCGGCACTTTTGTAAAATGCATCATTGTATGCTCTTTTGTGAGAGAAAAGAACTTTTCAATTGAGTGCTATCGAAAATCAAACCATGGAAATCTGCCCAAGTCCTCCAATCAGTCACTCCTTCCCCCAAATTGGCAATATTTCTCAAATTCCTTAAGGTTATGTAACATTTGTTCAAAACTAAATAAATCATACGTATTAGCTTGCAGAATATAGCTATCACTTGTAGCAATATTTTCACATGGTCATCGAGTCAAGAACCATGCAACACACAATTTATACTAAAAGCTATCTTTAAGCCTAATTGCGATAATTAGTATTTTTCAACAGCTCAGGAATTACAGCGTACTGACTGAACTCCATCATAGCATGAATGCTTATATTATGAAATACTCAAATGTACTGTATAATTCCATGATCATATTCATCTAAATATTATGACCTCGTTCACCTAGGGGGGGGATACAAATACGCTCTGGCTGACTTCACTAAGATAACATGCAACATTAGGCAATCAAAACCAAACAAAAATAATTGTGCAAAATCATAATACATACAAGGGATGTGACTTCAAACCTTCCTAAAGAGGACTTGACTTAATAGTCGTGTTTCAGTAAATCTTTTGTCTCTTTTAACAAGGCCGTAAAAGTACGTGGAGCCTCCTCTTGTGTACACCTGACCCGCCTGTAATTTATGACAATGGCGGCATGTGTGTCTACTTTTAAGATCATCCTAGCGCGAGTGTGTGTTTACATGTTTGCGCATCGGGAGACAAAGTGTATTGAGAAAGCAGTGCGGGGAGGTGGGGACGAGACGAGCTCCAGCCTGCAAGCCCCAGACGGCCTGGCTCCGCTGGGGCTGCACCCAGGCACAGAGCGGCCTTTGTCAGGATAATTATCCTGACGCTCAGCCTCCTCGACTGGAGCGTCCGTGTTGGCTGACGCTCTAGCGCCACCATTCGCCACTCAGGGAACCTTGTCTGTAGAGCAACCTAATGCAAGTGTGTGTTTGTGTACTCAAGTTACACAATGTCAATATTTCTTTAATGACGTTGTATTAATTTACTCTTCTTTCGGCATCGTTTCTCGTGGCTACACTGCTACCAACACATGTTAAGTTTATTTTTGTCCAATCAGATTTCATTGTCTGTGTTGCCATGTCAATCTAATCTGCCCAAGGCCTTTAGAATCAGCCATGTTGTATAATATGAGTGTTTACAAACTGTATTTACAATGTCTTGTTCTCTACAGAAAGCCAACTTTGAACCCAAATCTGAATCAAATACAGCAATTTTCCCCCTTTTGTGTCTTCCAGGACTGCTTTCTCCTTTCCTGAGGAGGATTTGATCACACATGCTGTCGGCCAGGGCTCGAGCAGGTGAACTACATTTCACAAATTTAAAAACGAAATTGAAAATTGTACTACGAGGCTAACGATCAACAAAAATAACGAGGGTTTTTAATGTATGGTTTGAACACTTTCTATTTATCGGTTATCGAGATATCGAATAAATCACAATGAAAATAGAATATCAAGATAATAATAATAGAACAGTTTGCCATTTATGATCATTATACAGTCATATGGTGCCTCCCCTGTACAGTAGTCAAATCTCCCATGTTTTAGGAGCCAACCAAAAAAGTAGGACATGTGAGTCATGCCGCGCTCCCCCTCAGACCTCCACATGGCGTAGCGACTATTTGAGAGTTCCATGTTTGAGCCAGGCGGCCTCTGACCGCAGGCTCCACGGCGGTCGCTGCTAATTAGAGCGCTGCTGGCTGATTGGGGACTGGCTCATGGAGCCGTGCGGCAGGGAAGCGACTCATGGCTGCCAACCGTGCCGGCGGGGTGGCTTTTCCAACCCTAACGTGTTGGTCGGGAACACACATACACACACGTGGCCAACCCTGTCCGCATGTGGAAGCAAGCAGAGGTTACTTGTTGGTAAATGCACAAGTACTGAGTCGACGCTTTTACTAAAAAAAAAAATGACAGCATTTAAATTCCTTAGCAAGAAAAATAATAATGTAAGTATTCCAACTACTCTTATTTCATTGTAAATCTGAGCTCTAGTATGTTTTATGCCGCATGTCAATGAATGACATCTCAGCAAAGTCACATGATCAAAGGCTTCTCGGAGCAAACGTTTGCATGCACAGACATAATATTTGTTTTAAACTCCATGTCAGCAGCACTCTCTTCAGTGTCGAGGCGCAGCATTATTTGGAAAAAAATCATAATTCATAATCGTAATTTTTCCTCGCGTTCCCACCACAAGACTGGAAGCCACAGACTCCGGGGCTGAAACGAGAGCCACGATTTCTGTCTGCTTGTCGTCGCTGCCACACTTTTTATCCTCCCTGTTTTTCACATTTATTTATCAGCGGTTTCGGCATTCTGGCGATTAGTGTTTCACGGTCGGCGCAGGAAATTGAATTACTTGCTCGGTTTGTCGAGCATTATTTAGTCAGGCATTGCCGTGTCTGTGCAAAACGTCACCAAACGGAATTGAATACAGCTTTCGTGTTACATTCAACGTAAGTGTAAGAGAGGCTTACCTGATGATGGTTGAAAAAGTAAAATATGCCCAACTTTTTACGAGTCCTATATTTTCACACCCAGGAATAGCCTTAAATAATGAAGCATCCATGTAACTGGCCACACCTTCGTGCAGGTGGTCAGGTTCCCCCCGGTGGCCGCCGCTGACCTCCTGAATAGCTCATTTGGTTGGCACAAAACCCCAAAAGTCCCAAGGAGTAAAGCCTCCAAAGGTGCCATGCTGTTGATGGTAATGACGGCGCCGCAGATGATTGAGGCCATTCATGCACAAGTGGATGGGGGTGGTCGTACACTGCCCTCAGTCCACCAGTCACTTTGACAGTGTGCATTGCTCTCATTACCTTCCATTGTCTGAGGAGGAGGAGGACAAAAGACCAATGATGAAATAACGACCTCGCTTTTTTGGGTAATGCAGCGGCGACGCGGACATCCCGCTTCACGCTTAACCACCTTGACCACGTGTTTCTTAAAAGGGGGGGGAGGAAAGAATCATTTGGCCCGTTAACTCGATGCGGTTACATTGGAGATTTCATTTTGCTCGCTGATGCCAAGTCCCAGTTTGAAAGAAGTGATCCTTTTAGAAACATGGCTGAGTGTATTGAGTACACTCTTGATTGCGTCTCCACAGGGATGCCAGCAGGCGCGGCGGAGACCCTGGCTACTGCAGTGCAGCCCTCGGGCCGGGGGCCAGAACACTTTCCGAGGACCGCATGGGAAAAGCAAAGGTATATTTTACATGACATACAGTGAACTGGATTCTTTACTGATACAGATCAACAATAATCCGTTTTCATCAGGGAAGCGACCAATAATTGCGCAAAAAAGTTTGGATCTATTTTGAGGAGCAGTGACTGGACCATATTGAAATGTGAGTACACAAAACACAACCCTCCAAAAAAGTGCACACGTGTATACAAAGTAGACACAAATGGTTTTTTTCCCTTTGAATGAAATGTCAACTTGTGCGTTTATTCTAGTAGTTTTCAGTGTACAAATATTTCAGATGAGGAAATGAAAACACAAAAGCTTTTCCGTCGTTCATGATAGAACATCCATGTGACACCCACACAACGTAATCTCTGGAACACGCATGGAATGCCGCATGCAAGATGTGCAATGTTAAGTGAACGTGACATTTGTAAACAGTAAACGAGTCGAAAGACTCTGCTTGAGATTTTTCTTTTTTTACACTAGTGCAAAGCGTTTTGAGAACACACGTCGTAAGGCTTAGAGGAGAGCCACTTTCAGAAATTGGTCACCACGTTCCACCTGAATGTACAGAGGAGCACAATCAGAAGATACAAGACTAGCACAGGCTAATGTACACGAAGGCCGGGAACCAACACAAACATGAGTAAGAAGCACATGCTGCAGACAAGCACACCGATGCTCCACTTTGGTTTGTAGTCGCGCTCGTTCTATGAAGCCAGCTCCATAGGCCCCTCGTCTTCGCCGTCCGCACGGTTAGCACGGATCTCCATCAGCGTACGTGCAAAGCGTGTCCAGTCGTCACTGTGGGCTACCGACAGCTGCGGGGAAATATAATATGTCATAAATCGCAATTCACCATGATCGAATTGGACACATTCATAAATAGGCTCGCCAATATTTATTTCCACGCTAAAGTTAGCCGTGCTAAAATTAGTCGAGCTAACCTGCCTTGAGCTGAAAATGGCCGCCTGCTTGCCCGCTTTGTGGCAATGGCCAAGTCATGCAGAGTTTTTTTTTTTTTTTACGTGAAGAAAAGGAAGGCGAAGGGGGATCAAACACACGCGTTCATAACAGTTCTGACATTTGGGTAAACGCGCAGGGCTAGCGGACTGAAAATGATCCGTTGCGGTGTTTGCGGAGGTTTTTACTGTAACATAAAGTACTTGATATTTTTAGTTCATTGTGCTTGTCTGTCACCATACATGAAACATCACAAAAGTCCAGTGTGGACAGGAAACGCTTCATGAAGCCACTTATATGCAATTTACCACTTTGTCTCTCACCATATGTTGGCATCCTAATATGTCATTTCACATAGAGTAACTTGCATTTCACCGCTAAAACGTATGCAGACAAAAGTATTGGGACGGCAAATCTGTACCCGGGAACAAAAAGGTTTCATAAGCGGGTGTGTTCCGTCTACCTCTCCGGTATCGTAGACCCAAACTCGTCCTTCCGAGTCGCCCACGGCCACTTCCTTCCCTCCAGATGACCAGCGCACTCTGTTGAGGGCCGAGGCACCTTCGATTGTCACGCTGGCCGTTGGTACCTAGCAAACAAACGTTTTGCGTCCTTCAACTTGACACAAGATGACACCAAATGATATTAGCTCGCGTGTAATGTCGTTACCAATTACGCTCGTGCATTCCTTTTGGAAAGAGCTCTTTAAAATGCCAGGAATATATCTGAAGGTTTTTTCATATTAAGTGTTCCTGACATGCGGCAGGCAAGTCTGACACTTGTCACCAGTGGCGACAGAGGCCTTGGCATCGTGTCTCTTCACACACAAAGATGCCGCTGCTGCTTCTGCTGGCGAGTTTTTCAACCGCAGACTGGCTGCCATTAGCCCGCTCCAGTCCACGGCTCCGCCCAACCGGAATCGCTCTCCGTCGACTGTATATACGTGCGTGAGAGAGTGCGTGAATATCTGCTGGAAATGAGAACCAGGCGCTCCGCACTTCTCTGTTAATGTTGTTATGACTGTGTGTTTTTTAATATGATGCTAACAATGAGAGTCTGTTGCTGTTAGACGCTCTGTGTGTGCGTGTGTGACTTCTGTACATCCGTTTGTGTGTGTGAGCAAATGTTTCTCATAAAGCACATTGTTAGGCCAGTTAGGCCGTCGATAATGAACTCTTCCTTTGTCGAAGAAAGGCCCCTGTTGAGGGGAACCATGGGAACGCCGCGCGCCGTCTGCGGATGAAAACCCGGCGATTGTGATGACATCATATCGAGACACCTTTTTCGTTTCGGAGCAGTCAACGTAGGGGCCCTATTTGTCATATTTCCCAAGAGAGAAAGTTGTTGAGGATACTGTGGGTGTTGTTTCTATGGTAACCAAGAGACAGGAAGACTCTTTTATCTCTGCTTCTAGCGGAGTAATCCACACCGCTATGACAAAGGATGTTTTTTCTTTAGAAGTTGAAATGGGTGCAATTTTGTTCCTATTGGATTATTCACCAAAGAGCCGAAGCACATCTTCATCTCTGCTTTCTAGATGAAGTATTAGCATTACTCAAATAACGCGATCGTCGGGGCCATTAGAAATCTGTGATTGTGAATAGATTTAGAGAAAGTTACAAAATGATTCCCTCGAGGCGCTTGCATCATGTCCGGACTCGAGAACATGGAATCATTTCCGTGCCAGTTTGAGCGATTCTCTTTTTGCTAATTAATCATAAATCATACACAACATGGTGACACATCACCTGTCTGCTACTTAACTACTGAACTGTTGTACTTTGATAGCCATAGTTTGAGGATGGAAGATTGATGGACGGCGGGGGTGCTGAAGTTGCCTGCGTATTGCGCAGAGGTTCGGAGGAATGTTGGGAGGGAGCCGGGACGAGTGGATGTCACCGGGCGTGATTTAAAGCGAGAGCTGCGGGAAACGCCCACGGGGCCACGAGGGTGGGGAGCGCCCCGCGTGTTTGCTTGTGCGGTTCAGGACGAGGCGTAGCAACGGGCCCCCGGGACACACGTCAACAGGGCGAAAACACACCCGCGACGACCTTCAGTCAGTCATCCATCACGGCAAAGACACACACCTCCGTGTCGTTGTTGAGGTTCCACAGGTCGAGGCGGCCCATGCCGTCCACGGAGGCGAAGATCGCCGGGTGCGCTGGCGACCACATGACATCGTAGACGTAGTCGGCGTTGTCCTCAAAAGAGTACAGAGGCTTGTTTTGCTGAAAGAGATCAGACGATGTTTACGATGGTGCCAAACAGCTGTAGAGGAAAAAAAAAAAAAAGTGAGCGTTCAGGGTTAGAGCGTTGACTAGCCGGAGAGAGACAAAAAAAAAAAAAAAACGAGAGAGAGGGAGTGAGCGAGCTTCAGACAGAGTGGCGCTGCCTCAGCCTTGGGGCCTGTCTGGGTGCGCAGGCTAATTAAAAAGCCTCGCACATTCACACAGCACCATAAAACCGCTGGGAGAGATGAAAGGGTGGGCCCCTCCACAAGGTGTACAGGAACCTCAGCACAACAGCTGTCTGCAGCACAATGCAGAATGCAAAGCGGCCCATGAAACAGACGCTGACTCGACCCAAGCGGTTGTAAATAAAAGCAAAATATTAGAAATTGCTATGCAAAGTTGGCGGCTGTAGTTTTCAAGGTATGCTACCAGCAAACTTCTGAACTAGCACATCCCTCCCACTTTTTCTCTCCGGCCACATCCATAATTTCCAGAAAATATGAACAGCTTTGCACATTCCATAAATCTCAGGTGAGCTTGCAAAACTAGTCAGCAGTTTTGTGGATTTTGTCAATACATGTCTTCTGTCACTTGTGCTGGTGGAGTCCTGCGGTGCCCCTTAAAGGAAAGGGAATTCCCCCAAAACCCGAGAACCGGTCCACTTTGTGCGCTGGTCTTTGTCTAGTGAGAATTCTTCAACATGATGTAAGACCACCAAAAAGGCTGAAGCTCCAACGCACGTACCTTAGTGCTCCAAAGTTTAACCGTCCAGTCAAAGGAGGACGTGATGAAAAGATGGGAAAAGTCCACCGTGCCCACGGCGTTGTGACAACTGATCCCTGTCACGGGCCCCTGGTGGCCCTCGAAGATCTCACAGATCCCCGCCTTGCTAAAAGAAAGAAAAAAACACACTCTTGTGATGTAAATTAATTACATTATCGTTAATTATAGTGTGTGCACTAACCTGCCGTGTCTGGACGCAGTGTACACAGTGCCCTCCTCACTCCCCACCACGTAGTTGTTGACGTCTCCCGTCGGGAAGTCCATGCTGGTCACTGCCACCGCTTTGGATTTATTATACACCAGTTCCATGCTTTCCTACAAAGCATACATAGAGTATTTCCTGCATGTATTTGAGATGATGGGAATCCGTGTTGTGAACCTGAGGCTGAGAAAGCATGTCCAGACTCCAGGAGCACATCCTTCCGTCTGTAGACACGGTGATCAGGTTGTTGGCGTTCTGGGTGCCAACCACGTTGACGCAGTACACGGGGTGCTACAGATAAAAGATGGGAGGGGTCAGACGTCTATTCATGTATACTCAAGGTTTTTTATAAATCAGTATGATGTCATTCAGTTCTCGCTAAGGCTCACTTGTTTGCTGCCGAGTTTTCTTTCAATGGACTCTACATCTGGTTACATGTGCTGCTGTGCAAATCCACAGGAGTGTGTGAAACCATAATGTCATTACTGGTTAGTAATTGATTTGTGTCCCGGGCCACACAAAGAATCCTTTCAGCAATCAGCACCATGCTAAGCTGCCCGCTCTCACTGAGTGGCATGAGCGAAGGCCTCATTATTCCGTAGCCACTTTAAGCCAACGAGTGTGCGTGTCGCTGGGGTTATATATGACGCCTGTCGTTAGCATGTAGCCAGTGTGCATTGCGACGTTTCATGAGGCTCGGCCAATGGAGTCGGAACTGTCGTGAAATTGTCTGGGGTACTTGAGATGGAAGGAACCAAGAATAATCATCAAGCCTCACGGTGTGCGCAGCGGCCGACAGGGGAGTCCTCTGCACCGGTGTCCGTCTGTGGCTACGATTGTCCCACAGGACGATCTGACCCGAGTAGGTGCCCCCCACCACCAGGTTGGGATGAAACCTGGCGAAACCTACCGACACCACTGGAGACTGTAAATAGACAGGCAGGGTGGAGTGTGAGAATTACATAACAGTGGTGTGAGGTGGTTTTATTCCTCTTATTTTGAAAATGCAATTTTGGTTCGTTCTTATATTGAAGTCTTCACGTTGGGTGGCGCAGACATGAGGAGACACGACGGCGAGGGAGATGATGAGTTTGGCGGTGGCGAGGAGAGGAGAGAAGGGGTGACGCCGGGGCGCAGACCGGACAAAGGGGGGAATTGTAGTCGTCTTTCCCCCCTCAGCCGTTTCACATTACAGCATCAAAACGCCAGCAGCCACTGGAGCGCTCACTGTAGCCTCCATCATGACAAGCGCACCCTTTGACCCCCCACTCCAAACACACACACACACACACACGCAGATTGCGTTTGGGTTCCTCTTCACTGCTTTTCCCCTTTAGCACTCCCTGACCCCTAGCCACTGTAGTATCTATTCTTAGGACTTGGTAGGAAGAAAACATTGCGGAAAATTTCGCTTCCCGTCAATAGAAGAAAAAAAAAAGAATCTATTAGCATTGTGTTGATCACATTTACTATTTTCAAACCATAATCCATCCCGCCTTCCCCACCGTCCCTCTCTCCATGTGCAAACCAGCCCACTCCAAACCCCGAGTAGATTTTGTAAAGGGGACTGGAAAAGACACCAGAAGGAAAGCAAACAGTCTTTCTCTCTTTTTATGGTTTCTTCTGAAGCGTCCTGGCTTCCAGAGGAATGGCGCGGGAGTCGCTTCAGATGTCAAGACTCAAAATAAACTCAACTTCTGCGGTGAAAATAAAGTTGCTCCTAAGCCGGCGAGGAGGCCCTCTCCCAAAAGTTTATTTATACAGTTCAATAAAGAGGGATATGGCCGTATTGACGGCTCAACCCGAGTGTAAGCAGTCGCAATCTATTATTGAAATAGAAATGTTACGGCTACTGTGGCGGCTTTACGTATCGGGCGCAATCCCACCGATGCAAGAATTGCTTATATACGGCGTTTAACATTTACATTTCCCCAATCTGTGATAAGCCGCGGTTGTTGTTTGAGTTTGCAGTGACTCCACCATCGAATCGAGACTTCCCCATCGAGACAAACTCAACGTCGCAACAATCGTTGTCTTTGTTTAAGCGCCGTGACCCCTTTCAAAGGGACCACTGATTCATCTCATGCATCAGTAGCCCACTAACTAATATATCATTTTTATCAGAGGGGTAATTCAAGAGCTATTGAGATTTCACTTTAACAGATAATAATAATAATAATCATCATTTAGGGCAGGTGGAATAAATCCTCTGGTCCCACATAATATAATATAATCCCACCATTGTCATGCAAGAAATGATAAATGACTTAAGGTCAGATCTTTGTTGGAATACTTGCATGGATTCGGGATCCCCTCGTATTTGACGGTGTGTTGTTTTAAAATAAGCAAATGGTTCAGCTTCAACTCCTCCGTACATTTCTGTTCGTACATCTGGAGGCTTCGGCAACACATCTGTCTAAATAACACCTTAACAGCTCTCACGTGTGATTACATAGCCAAATCAGGCCTGACATTTTTTTTTTTTTAAATGCCATGTGGTGATTCTCATCTCGCATGCACCCCCCCCCCCCCTCTCTTAACCATCAACATTTGACAGACCAGATGTGAAGGGTGAAGAGATGGTGACAGGTTGCAAAAGTCATGCCCCCGTGTATTAAATCGTAGGAAATGCGGGAATTGTTAGGAAACAAATTCTTGCATAAGTCCCGCACACCCGACATAATATCGGCTCTGTTCTTTTGGCAGCTCTTATTCTAGAAACGGGAAGTCTTATGGCAAACTATGATCCAAAATGGCACCTAGTGAAAGTATAATAGAAAAAGAAGCTGCTCCCTCTTTTGTTGCCTCCTATCCTCGGGGTGGGGTGCAGACAGTAGATAGATCCGCACCTCCCTTCTTACCACACTCATCTGGTTTCCACTCGGCCTTATCGGGACCAGATGGATACGTCTTCTGAATCCCACCACCTCCCCTGACTTTGCTAGTTTATGACACCCCACAGATTTTGTCACTCTGCGGTTTTTGCCAAGGAAAAAGAAAATAGCAACCACAGTCTCCATTTCACCAAGCTGAAAAAGGCCTCGATTTCACATCATTCTTTTTTTTCTTGTTGCCACGCACTACCATATATAATGGTGAGTGTCATTTTTATAGGAAGGGCAGAATTCATAGGACTCAAGCACAATTGGCCCATTGTCCAAAAAAAAGGCACATACTAGTCACCTCCAAGAGAAATTTAATTGAATTGAATGCCTTAAGAATATTTAAATATTACGGTAAAAGATGCTAGGAGGTGTGAGTCGTCATAAAGGCATTAAAAAAAAAAAAAGACGGTAGCAGTGGGGGTTGTAAAAGGGAGCAATGTGGTTTCGGGTGTAGGTTCACCACTGCTTTTACGTCAAACGGACCCTTTAATGTGGAGTGACGTTGCTCACTTTACATTCTGGTGTCAAGTTGCTGAAGATTGAGTCGTGTTCAAATTGACCCCAACTGGGACGGATTCAACAGTCAGCAAGTGGCAGCCTCAACAATGTGGAGAAATCTAAAAAAAAATTCAAATCCATCTAAAATAGCACCCGCTAAAATACAGCACTAAATAAGATCAGGACTTTAGGAGCATTAAGAGATGTGTACTCAATTTTGCCAAAACCAAGCAACAGTTTTAGCACAAACCCAATCAGGCTTTTTGGATTTCTCTGTCCATCCACTGCCTGTGCAGGAAATTTCGAAGCCCGGCCTCACCGAAACCTCATTTGAAACGCTAAACCATCTGTAATCCTAAAACAATAAAGCCCCCCTACTGCACCAGACCTCAACCACCACAAACCCCAACGACTCAGCTCTATCTTTCTTTTGTATCAAGCCATTTATAGAGTCCAACCATCTACCTATCCATGCACCAGATGAGAAATCCTTTTGTGGGCAAGGCTGGGTAAACAAAAAAAATGGCTGCAATGCTACTAAAGCTTCTCTCTGGGCTTGCCAAGAGCAACAGAGAGGGCCTGCCAGACGAAGGCGAGCGCATACAGTAAACATTAGGTTTGCTTGATTGGGGGGGGGGGGGGTGCATTTGAGAGATGCTTCCTTTTAGTTACAGAGGCGATGTGGAGTGCAAATAGATGCAGAGGAGAACTTTGAAGCACCATGTTCATTATGATCATGCAGCTCAACTTTTCTTTTATGTATTTGGATGTCATATTTGTATATAAATCCCAATGTAACAAAATGCAGGCCTGCAGTCCATCCATAAAACCACAAAGCAATATAAATTACAAGGCAGCGAAACAATGAAATGCTTCATGACGGGTGGGAGTCGACTTCATTGTGAAACACTTGCACGCAGCGAGCAGTCCGTGGGGGGGGGGGAGGAGAAGAAAAAAAAAAATGGTGAATACGTGCGTGCATTTTGCAACATTTTTCGAGCAATGAGATCAATGACACTGACGCTTTCGCAGACGATTTCCATATTGACGCGGCAAGCGTCGTAATTGGGAAACAGAGGAGCAGTGTGGGTGGGCCAACACTCACACATATGCGGTGGCGTCGGATTAGGAAGTGGTAGGCCACATCATTTTACGACCGAGAAATTTCTGGAAGCTTTCGTCTGTCTCCTGGGAGATTTGAAGACCCCCACCGCTACCACCAACACACAACCTATCGCGTCTCCCGTTTTCTCAAGTGTCACCCGCTATTAGCATCATACCTGTCAATGATTTTCTTTCCCACCAGAAGGAAAAGTTTCCTCCACAAGAAGTTTGTATTCATAGCTTCTGGTTCAAGCTCTATTATAAGCTACAGCAGACTTGACAAGTTACCTGACAGTGGAAGATGTATTCCGGCGTGGCTTTTTTGAATTTGATGTTCCATACCAGGGCAACACCGTCCGGGTCGTGGGGGGCGTCTTCGTTGTTGTTGTAGGAGGCAACGAGCAACTCGGGATACTAAGATGGACACATCTCCACAGATGAATACCGTGGTTTACTTTCAACTAGGTTGAGGGGCTCACCTGAGGGGACCAGTCAAGACAGGTGACAACGCGATGTTTGGACCAATGGTCATCGTAGAAAAGTCTCGTGAAGCACAAACTGGAGCCTCCAGCTAGATCTCTAGAAGTTTCCGACATGACAGTCAAGATAAAAATCTCTTTAGGGCAAGAAAATCAACATGCATGGACAAAAACTAAATCACCCTTCCTTGTCTTCTAGGGCACGACCACCGTAGTCAAAAAAGATGTCGCCGCTTTCCGCCAGAGCTCTCTCCATCACCCGGATGCTGCAGTCGAAAAAATTCTGGAAGTCGGACGAGTGCATTATTTGTTGCCTCTCCTCCTCCGTCAGCTCCCGCAGCACAGGGAAGGAGCCTGCCGGTAGGAACAATTTCACTTTCGTTATTTTTAACAGTATAAAGACTGATGGGTCCCAACACCAAAATTATTTATTGACTCCAAATAATGAATCTCGTTAATTTCTTGCGATTTATAATGACCGGCAGAATAAAATGAATTGCAGTAGAACTCACCATATTTTCGTTTGGTGTTGTACCAATGCCGCTTTTTTTTTTTTTTGGGTAAAATATGCGCCTTGGCTCGATTAAATTCAGGACAATATGACGAGCGAAGAACACAATATGCGGCACTGTCGACATCAACGACATTGTGTTCTCCGAACCAATTAAGTCGCCCAGTCTCTACCCGAACCAGAGCAACATGCAGGACCTAATAAATTACAAACAGGTTCTAATGAACGTTTCATAAAATTCTACAGTGAAGAATTTCGAAAACAAGACACAAACAATACAGCCTCCCTTTGAACAAAATGGTTCCGCAGCATGGGGTCGGCTTATTGAAGTCACTGTCCCCGAGCGCCCACATGCCATTTTGCGGGTTGGCGTGCGTAGACGTACCAATGCGGACCTTTCCCCCTGCCTCTTGACTTTGATCCCCTTCCATCACGACTTGTCAGAAAATACCAAACACATGAAAGAGCGGACCTTCTAACAGGCCGCCACGGAGACGAGATGGATGACTGTGCGTTTACGGCCGCACGTGTTCGCTTGAGTCACACGCGGCGCGCTTCAATATGGCCGTCTCTCATCAGCGTTGTGTTTGCGTGCAAACGTCGTCTCTTTTGGTAACGCCGCTCTGTTGTTCTTTGAAGTACGGTCCAGGGGTCACGTGGAAGGTTTTTAATCACGGCTGACCTCCACATGCCGCAGAGCTGATAAGTCTTAACCCCTAGTCGGCAGTCGCACGCTGATACACTCGCTGATAGCGGCGGCGCACAAGGAGGCCGTGTTTGGTGACGGAAATCGAAAGAGTGGAGAGTCATAGGATAGGCCAACAGTCAAGCCACTGCATCAAAATATCATTTTGAAATATCGTATCGGTAAAAGAAACGATAAACGGCTTGGCGCGGAAACGTTAAGGCTTGTATCAACACCGCCATTTTTTTTGTACCTTCTTTATTTTCCTTGTCGTCTTCATCCTGCGGCTCCGACCCGGGGCCTGGTTTCGTTTCCATCAGCTCTTCATCCTCCTCTTCCTCTTCTCCTGAGAGAGAGTTAAAAAAAAAAAAGCAAAACAAAAGCGAGAGAGAGAGAAAGAGAGAGCACTTGTGTTAATCAACAGCTGTTCCAATTTTCTCTGACCTCCCACTGCGCACCTCCTTGTCAAGCCCTTCTTACCGAAATAATCATTGCCAGACACGAACAAGTACACCTGACTTTGGGAAAAATTAAGTCCAAGCGGGTCATTTGCGATCATGCAGATGTGCATGAGTCTGTTTTTTTCTTTTCTTTTTTTTTTTTTGGAAAGCACAGACGCATATATCTGTATGCATTAAAAAAAACTGTGTTCATCTGAGCACATTTGACACACGGCAGGAAATAGAAAGACTTGTGTGGAGTCCCTCTTCCCGTCTTCCTGTCACCTTTGACCCCTAGCAATGGTATGTATGTGTAAGCGGGGATTCCCTTTGCATTCCCCCCAATCAGGCTCAGCAATTACACTTGACTGTTCGTTCAGTGTGTGTTTGGGAGGAGGTGGGAGTTCAAGCGTGAAAGGTTACTGTCAACACAGACACCTGCTTGTCAGCTACTGACCCCCCCGACCCCCCCTCCAGGCTGTGTATTGGTAACCCTTGCCAACTTCCCCTCCTCTTTTCTCCTTCTGAAACAGATGCTGAGAGTCGGGTCCAAAGATTTGCGGCCAGACACCTGCGGTCTGCCAACACACACACACACACACACCCCTTGCCCATAGTGCCAGGGGTGGTGCGGGGTTAACTGGCGCCGGGTCAAACTGACAACAGGCGCTTAGTCCAGTGGAAGGAAGTGACTACATCACACTCTCAGATGTGAGATGCTCCTTCCATCTTCACACACACACAATGTCAGGGTGTGTTTTACTCAGCTGGAGTGCGGCCCCGGGGCAATGTTAACCACTCGCTCCTGCTGCAGATGAACCGTTGCGTTTAGCACTTGGACATGCCTAAGCTGATAATGACCTCTCCGGCACTGCTCCTCAAGGCAACAAATCTCATTCTTCATTGTTGTCGTGCATGAAGAAGTGAATGATTGCACATTTCGGTGTCGAAATCCACCGCAAGAACACATGCTTTGATTTACAGTGGAACCTGAAGTTACCAACTTAATTGGTTCCGTGAGCCTGTTTGTAATGTGACACGTTCATAAATCCAGAATCATGTTTCCCATTGAAATGAATGTAAATGCAATTGGATTCATCTGTTCCAGACCCAAACACTTAACTCCTTTTTTTTGTTTTTCAACAAGTGTGCGTTTCGAGAGAAAAAAAAAAAAGTCATGCAATCTATAAATAAGTGAAAACACACCATAATGAAGACAAAGAAAAACTCTTAAATAACATGATAACTATTATTTATTTTAACTGTGGAGGGAAAAGCAGGAGGACTAATAAAGCTAATTTAACTTTTGTAAATAGAGATAATTTTTATTTGGGATTTTTTTTTTTTTTAATCAAAAGAGACGTACTTGAGATATCATTTCCACTCAGTGGATGACTAATATTGTATAAATGTGGTCTCCAGTGCCAATGTCCTAGTTTGCATTGGTCAGTGACTAATCTTCACAAGTTCAGGGAAACGGAGTGCCAAATGTGGAAAATAATGTAAGCAAAGTCCTTTTGGCGGTATCCTCTCTTTCTTCTTCTCCTCTTATGTCTGTCCTATTTTCTTGATCCTGTCATGTCCAGACCAGTGGTTTGGAATGTGCGGTGAGGAAGATGGGAGGAGCGAGAGGAGAAAGAGAGCAAGACCACATTGAGGGGCGATCAAACTGTCAGAGCTCAGGACCACGGGCCTCTGGTGCAAGGCGGCGTGATTCATGGCCCGACGGTTTCGCTCACTCACGGCTTGACAGTCCAGTTCTCCCATGAAGGGATTGTTGATGCTCTTGCCATTTGCCATACATCAAGTCCCTCTGTCACAACCCTGCACCAAAAATATCAGCGCTGTTTCTTTTGGATGGAAACAGACATTCATGTGCGCTGATGTGGGAGCGGTGACATTGAGAAATAGGTTCTGTAGGTTCTGAAGTCAAGGGAACCACATTCTGGAGACTCACTATATCGCTCACCTTCAAAAAGTCTGCTCTCTCAAAATCTTGATCGTTACTGTGTCGGGGAATAGGACGGATGGATTTTTGGGGGGATTTGGGGATAGAAGATCATAAAGGCATGCACACATAAACAGTTCGCAGGGGTCCTGCGAGGTTGGCTGCTCAACAGACCACAACACAAGCACGACGCCGAGGAGTAGGAGGCAGCCACGGCGACTTGAAAGGCTTCTCTAATGTGGCCGTGGCACGACACACGCACAGGCGCAGGCGCAATAACGTCATTGGAGAACAAGTCTTATTGTTGAAGAGACACACACACATGCACGCCATCCTCGAAGCATATGTTCCTTGTATCCCCATGCAATAGGATGATGGTCTTATTTCGATTCCATCCGTCCAATGCAATTGAATCCTCGTAATGCAAGTACCAACTCTACAAATGTCACATGAATTTAATGAATATCGGAAAATGCACGTCTGTATCGAAACACTCAATCCAAAATATATTAAATATTGAATAGTTTGCAAATCACTTAATCAGCCACAATGACTTCCATATGTTTAATAGAGACCAGCATTAGCTTAGCGCGCTGCAGCAAGTCAGTCTTGCCAAAGTTGTCCCCAGATACGCACACACGAGCAGCAGGGCCTGATGCAAACCTGCCGAGGCCAAAAGCCACACGATGATTTAGTTAATCCTTCTCGCCACCGCATTTCTTCACACTGATCAGAACAATGGCGAGCGTGTGTGTGTGTAGAGTTTGCGCGTTTCTCCGCTGCATGCCCGCACATAACCGGATTCCATTAAAGCAGTCGATTCAGCCCTTTGGTGGTCTGCGGATGACGCTGCATCTGTGTGTGCCACTGATTCCCTCTCCTATCTTTTTCCTCTTTCTCTCACTGTGTCTCACCATGCTCTCTCTCTCTCGCTCTCCGAAGCGGTGGCACCCAGGCTTGGCGTGGGCCCAGACCCACATCTTTAAACTGAGCCATCATAGCACACCACGGCGTGCTCTGAGCCCAGCCGCAAGGCCCTGATTAAAACCCATGACTTCAAACTTTCCAAACTGTCAAATCGGGAGAGAACCAGAGAGGGAGGGAGCGACAGAAAATGCCTTACGTAAAATCACCGCCGTGGCATCCACTCAATGCCAGGCGGGCGTCGCTGAGAAATATAGCTACTTGCATTTTAGCGTGTCTTGGAAGTGATTGGCCGTGTGCACTTGCATGTCGGTCGTATTTCATATCGTTTAGGTGTGTGGCCGCTAAAAGGGGGGAAAAGGCCGAGTGACAACTTTGCAAGCTTGTCCAGTCCATGTATAATGTTCATCACATTCTGTATCGACGCTCAATTATATTCATATATTTTAATTATTGAGACTAAAATGATCTTAGAAATGCTAAATAAGTAGTTCAACTTAATCCTATTGGTAAAAACCTTTTGACATTTGCAACTACATAAGAGCACATTTGAGCACGCTTTATATGCCAAGAGTGCCCCCTACTGGAAAGTTTTGGGACGTCACGTTGAAGTCAAGCCACACAGTGAAGCCGCGCAGTCATCACATTTCTTCGCGCTCAAGTCGCAGGCCATAAACCATGATGATGATTTGGAAATTAACTCCTGGACCCTGTGCAACTAGAACAGTTCATTTCAGTGCGTATTACATTTCTAATGTTTTTCCCGAGGAACCACAGACAGATTGTCTTAGTGCCAATATTGGCAGTTAAGCTGTTACAATTATTATTTTTTTTTTTTGCATTAATTCACTGACTTAAGCATCATTTCCTAAGTGTAAAGCGTAAAAATAAAGCGACTAAAGCGGTCAAACAAAGGTTTTGTAAACACCAAACTGGCCGTGGCAGTGAACTTCCAACCTTCCCAGATGAGAAACCCTCTTGGGCGTTGACGTGCACTTGTAGTACAAGGTGGGACCACCCAGGCACACGTTCTAGGCCCACTGTTGTTTTACACAGGTGGAAAAGTCAAACTCCACTCAATCAATTCTTATTTCGACCTTTCGGAACTCCGCTCAGTTCTCCAGCAAGACACAGACGATCCTTAAACCTAAAGTGACGTTCTCTCCATATGCTTTGAGTCCAGCGAATTTGTAGTCGAACAACAGAGTACATTTTGTTCGGCTTCCTCGCTGTGGTTACCCTCCATGTGAATTTTGCCTTCACAAAACACAAGTACACACACGCACATACATGCATGCGGCCTGTTGTAGCCGCCTGGCTGGAACAACAACAATGTTGGAGAGAACTACTTCCATATGTGGGCTGCGTACACCCAGATACTGAAACATATACAGTAACTACCTAAGCATAGAAAAGTCATGAAACCGCACTCCTCTTTGCAGAACCTTGAAAAGTGGCCACAAAGCCCACATGTCTGTTTTATATTGATGGGGCCGTGCGTTGGATTCACTTTGATTCCAACGGAGCAACCTTGGGAGTCATTGGCACAAGTTAAACCCCTCCCTACTGATCATGTTTTGGACAAAAGCATCAAATGAAATCATTTTTTTTTTTCATGGGAACGACGACTTTGGCAACGACAGGAATGGAACATCGTGCCTCCGAGGGGATCTGTTTATTTGCAAGCAACTTTTGCATTGAAAATCAAAACTAAGTTTGGATTGGAAAAAAAAAGAATGAAAATGTAAATTGAGTCAAGCGGGGTGCTGATAACCGATGACCCCGGGTTCCTCCTGGCTTGTTTATATTGCTTTGACAACAGTAATCCCTCAAAATCGCAACTTGTTAAAATGATTGTGATGGATAAGGAACGTCCACTAAAAAAGAAAAAATCCAATCCTCAACTACCTCGGTGATATGTTATATATCATAACAGTATATATAGCGGATCGTAAACTTTTTACTCTGACGCCACCTAAAATAATAAGTATCACAATTGTAGTGGGTTCATTGTAAATTACTTTGAACCATGTTTGACATATCGTAAAGTTTGCCAGGTAAAAACAAG
Organism: Syngnathus floridae; assembly: GCF_059516105.1. Classification (NCBI taxonomy): domain Eukaryota; kingdom Metazoa; phylum Chordata; class Actinopteri; order Syngnathiformes; family Syngnathidae; genus Syngnathus; species Syngnathus floridae. Next base: position 2,718,335 of record NC_142433.1, read on the forward strand.
AAAGGAAAACAGTGCTTAATGTTCTGCCAGTGTTTAGGATCACTTCATACGTTTGCCATTTACATTGTTGGACTGATCCATTACAGTTGCGCTCGTGGGTGGCCGTTGCCGTGTTTACTCTTGACTTTTCATCGATGAAATTCGATTTTGTAATAGTCGTGTTCAATGTGACAGTGGCCTTCTTTAAAAGGACTCCTTAAGGAGTGAATTACCGATACACTGCAGTTGTACAGACCGTGAAAAGTAATGGTCCAGAAAACACGATAAGAGGGACTCATACAGACAGATAAAAAAAAAAAAAAAAGTCTGCAGACCCTGTGAACTTTTAACCCAAAGAGGGTTTTTCCAAACTTCCAATATCGCATTAGAACACACAGGGAGCTGTTTTGCTGATGGCCTGTATGCGGTTCACTGCAAATAATTACTGATGGAATCATAACTCGGGATTTCCGCCAGTGTTTTCAAAGTCCGGTGGTCCTCAGTGACTTCAAGTTGCCTATGTCAGCTTTTCAGAAAGTGTGTTTTATTCTATATAGAAGCGAGACTATTGTCATTTTCTATGCTGGCCAATGTTGTTTTTTCTCTCTCGCTCGCTCTCACTTTTCTTCTTATTTTCAAGGCCACCATTGTGGCCCATTACAGGTCTTTTAAAGCACCACTGAGCAGAACCGATTTACCAGGGCCACGCTCAACACTGCACAACCGCATGCATAAGGGCTTTCAATTTCCTTGACCTTTCCATCTACTGCCAACATCAAACTATAAGATGGTTATCTGCAGACTGGGCTCGCTTGATTTGAAGTCGTGGCATTAACCGCCGTCACGGCCCAGTGGGGCCTGGCTGGAAGTTTTGAGGGGAGAAACAAAGTCTTTGTTATATTGAAAAAGTTGGCCGCATTGTGTTTTAATCAACTCTTGATTTTCACGCATGTGTCAAAAATGCATTCATCATTCCAGATGTTTGGATTACAGATATGCTACTGAAGTACAACAATGCTTCATAGTCATTTAATAGTATCCAGATTGGAAGCACTGCTTGAAATGTGGCAGGTGCACACAGGAATGCCAATTGACCTTGCACACCTTTTTAAGGAGGTGTTCTTTATTTTCTGCACTTGAGGCGGGAGATTGACAAAGTGCCAACTAACAATAGTGCTATTATATTCTGGGAATCTGTAAAGCAGACAAGCGCTTATATATATAGTCTTTCTCACTTTCTATTCAGTTAATACCGTGAGTAAAACGACTTCTGTTCTTTTTCCAGGTATCCAGATTCAGTTTATTGTCTGAACACAATGTGCCGTTCCAGTTCCTTATCCAGCTTCAGGATAAATCGAAAGGTATGACCCTGCCACAAAAATCCCCAAATAGATGAATCACAACATTTGCAAGCAAACACAATTTGTGCTTAGGATGGAAAACAAAGCATTTAAAAAAAAACACTTCCGGTAGACGGAGAGACCGCCATTCACTCACACTTTGTTTGACCTCGTTATATTAGGTTACTATCACACGCCGCTTCATTTTTCCGTTATGTCCCAAGGCGAGCAACCGTCCCATACGACAAGCGTGCCCATTCAAATGCATTAAGAAAACAGTCAATAATTGCAACTAACCGTGACTGGGACTAATCCTATTGACCGACACAATGGACACTCGGGATGGCCCAAACACAAACTTGCGTCACACAGACAAGAGGTCAAAAGTTCACGAGGAGACCAAGCCATGAGAATCTCCATCACGACCTAAAGTGATTAAAATACACAATGTCAATTTTGAGGTCTTTCTTTAATATCATTAAGATCAGGGGGATTTTGGCCCTAATAACATTTAATCGAGATCACACTCAGGCCTGTTTTACAGAGGTCAGAAGTTGACACCGCAATTGGGACACAATAGCAACATCTAGCTACACACGTCAGCATCGCAATCAACAAAATCCCGAGTAAACAAACATAACCAGCCAGCCAGAAACACAGACAGGTGGCAACATCCGTTTTATTTTTTGCTCCCCCCCCCTCCACACGCACTTGCTTTGTAGTCCCCTGCAAAGAAAGGTCTCCTAAGGCCAGGGTCAGAACCTTGTAGACCTATACGGTCCAGTTCTGGCTCCCAGATGTTCTCTTCAATCCACACATGCACACACACACACACTCCATATCATCTCTATCTTCCTCCCTGGAGTTGCTAAGACAGCTGGCAGCCATGTGACTGCAGGGGTTGTACTTCCTGCTTCCTGTCATTATAATAGATGGTCTGGTGGTGCCCCCTTCTACCGAGCACACACACACGCACACACAAACACATGCACGTCCGTCCTCATCTGCCTTTGCCCCTCCTACTTCCTTGACAGATCTAGGAATAGATCACATGCAGCGGCGGCTGCGGCACTCAATAATATGCGAACAATATATTGTGTAGAATTTCAGATTTTTGTGCGACATCAAACCTTGGTGTGTTGACCATATGGAGGTTGTTTAGACTCGCAAAACAGTGCGCACGTCTTGACATGCACGCACGCACAAAACTTCTCATGCCTCAATGGAAATGTAAACACAGTGAGAGAAATGTAGCTCGCTCTTAGTTTGCCTGCAACACACACACACCCAAGAGCGGCAAAATCCACCCGGAATCATTTTTGGCTCCGTTTTCCATCCATCATTCTGGTTCTACTTATGACCAGGAGTCAGAAGTATTATGTGCTATGTTTGAAGACACAACAATTGACAGGCAGACATGGTCTTTCTGCCCTCCTTTCTGTTTTTGGGAGATCTTTAAGTCACTCCAGCTTTTGCAGGCTGTGAACTTGGCTAACCAAAGCAGGATCAAATTCAACCACCCTAAAGTTGACAGTTTAGCGCAACATGAAACTTTTGGTGCCCCCGCTAAACCCTGTCAAGATCTAAATTGCTCTTCCCCAAAAATGTGTGACTTGTGGAAGTGTGTCAGGGAATTTTGTTCACCTTCGGATACATGGGCTGTGTGCGGCGTTTGCGTCTCCTTGCTGTACAAGACCAACTCTTTGGGCTGGAAATCAACTTGCGTGATCTTCGAGGCGCCCAGCTTCTGCATCCTCCGCCTAGTTCACAAAAATAGCCACTTGTTTTAAAATGAAGAAAAAACTACAAACAACTTTGTTTTCCTCCGCAAAAAATGTAAATATGCTTTTATTCTAGTGTCATATTTTTTGTTGTTGTTTTCAGATGACATACCCGAGCTCAGAATCTGCTTGCAGCTGCAGCACAGAGGGGTCGGTGTCCCACTGCAGGGTCCTGACATCACCAATAGAGGGGGTAAAAGAGCATACATGTCATCATATACAAAAAAAGCCTACACCTCAGTGTCCAAATGTCAGGTTTTTGGGATATAGAAATAAATCCTCAAAAGAATAACCTGTCACAAAAACCTGGCGATTGAACAGAAGTGTGAAGCCTTTTTTTTTTCATCATGACATCCAGCACATAAAATGGACATTTCCGATGAGCATGTTTGACATACATGCTAATGCACCTGCCATGTATGTCGATCATGTGTAATAGCTGCAGATTATCTTTCATACAGAGGGCAAATAAAAAGTGTGGTGGTGGCAAGCCGGCGCTGAAATCTACAATTTGAGAAAGGCAACACTTCCAATCAGACTTGCCGTTTTTTGATGATACCTTTCAGGGCCACTGAGTGCACCCATCAGACCTCCAGCTGCTGCCGTTTCATTAACCTGCCACAATGACTGTTTTTTTAGATACCCATTGTCAATTCGTGATAAAGCTCAAGCCATGTTGATCTTTACAAATTGAGGGAGACAGCCAGCCTTGAGGAAAGAAAAAAAAAAGTGCAAAGGAATGAAAGGGGAACCGTCAGCGCTGGGTTTTGATCCGGTAGGTGCTTCTCGGGCTTCCTATGCTCGTCAGGAGATTTGCTTACCTTAAGCTTTGTACCTCCGACTTGCTTTTTGAGAAACCTGACCTATAAGGTGAAACGCACACACACACACAGCCACAAATGGAAATGCTCAAAAATGACACACTTTTGTCCAGGGTGGGCTTGTGGGACGCGTCTTTCATACGAGTCGTCAGATTGACGTATGAAAAGCCGAACAATTTGTCAGTGCTGGAACCTTCATGACATTTGACCCCAATTCCACCCCGGTGTGACACTTAATAGTTTTGACGACTCGAGGTGTCACTCACATATTGACCTCAACAGTTAGCTGCAACCAAAATGTCCTGCAGGACAATTTATTATGTTAATTGAATTAATTTTAATTTGTTTATTTTGGTTGTGACAATAAAACTGCAATGCTGCTGTTGAGGCGATCGCATGTGTTTCGTGGTCATCAATTTACGGACACAATGACGTATGTCACATGCAAAACGCCACAAGCCCACCACACGTCCACTCATTCTTACCTAAATCTGTGTTGCAATTAACAAAACAAGAGAGAGAATACATGTCAAAATAAAACAAAATGGGCAGAATGATTCTTGATTCCCCAAAAACTCAGATAGCTCACTATTGATATGCATGATGCTTTTCAATGGAAATAATGAAATGAAGAAATGACATTGTGGCATTGTGTTTTATAAATTGTGCCAGTCATACCTGCCTGCTGCCCCGCTATCAGCTGAATCCTGGCTTTCGGTTTCACTGGGCGTGCCCATTGATTTGGATGGGGATAAAGTATTTGGCCCTAGAAAAAAAAAAAAAAAATACAAGTTTTGCATGACATGAAAAAATATAATCATGCAAAACAATAGGGCATCCATTGGCTCATTTTAAAATGGATGTTAAATGAGTGCAGCTCAGCTCCTAAAATGGCTTCCCAATAATGAGGAGCTGTTACACAATTAAACCACAAGAGAAGAGCATTCCTGAAAGCTGGAAGTGAAAGACACCCTTGGGAGTCCAACTAATCAATTCGAAATGAGCACAGGAAGATGATACACTTCTAAGTATAGCCTTATGCGTCACATGTAATATAGTTCAAACACACAAAATACTGTCTATCCAGCAGGTGTATTGACCTAAAGGAGGCTCGGGTGAAATGCCGATACTCTGCAGCAGGGCCTCGGTCTCCCGGCGCTTGCGGTCCAAGTCCGAGTCCTCTGAGGTCGCCTCCGTCTTCTGTTGGATCTCTGCCTGCACAGAAGAATCCCAAAAATAGATTCAAACATGCAGGTGTGTTGACTTCAATGCTGTCTACTTACTTTTTGGGTTGCCTCTTTCTTCTTCCTCTCCTCCTCTTTTCTCTTTTTCTCCTCCCTGATCTGGGCGAGGCGCTGCTTCTTGCGCTCCAGCTCCGCTTTTAGGTCACTTTTGTCCGACATGGTCTTCTGCTTGGGCTTTTGGAGACATGACACTTTTTTGATTCATAATGTGGATAATCCAGATAAATAAGCATAATTAGCACGTTGGATTACATTTGCATAAAGAACCTGCTTACAATTTCACTCCTGATCATGCATTGAAATGCTACCTAGAATAAAATAACTTCTATAGCAATTTACCACGCAATGCCAGCAGAAGGCAGATGTTTATTTCTAAATCCACAGCTAGCAGCTCCGATGACAAGTCACTTAAATCTCTATTTAGAAATTAAATAATCCATTCATATTACAATTGCAAACCCGTTAGTTAAAACACTCTCTTCATACCTTGTCCGCTCGTATTGATAGTGATGTGTCACGGGAAAAGATGCTGTCTCACTGCAATGCCGGGAGGGTTCACCACATCCTTTATCTATCTAAATGACATTAAAAGGTGTTTCAAAAGCCACCAAGCAGGTCTTGCAAAACGTTTGGCGAGCCTTACAGATTGCAGCGGCTGACACAGGGAGATGACATCAGATGAGGCAGGTGCAGGTCCAGAAGCGGAGGAAAAGGATGATGCTGAGAAAAAGGATGAGGAAAGCCCACCTCCACAGAAAGGAACTCACATATTGTCTTAGCTTTTGCTACACTGCCATCTTCTGGATGTTTGGAGAACTAAGTGATTTTAAAAAAATAATAATATTGGTGTTTGCTACACCGCCATCTTCTGGACAGTTGAAGAATGCAAGGAGCTCTTCAAGTGCTACTTTCTTCCAAGACGTATTTTGTCTAGGAATTTTAAATATTTGCATTCTGACTTCGTATTTGACTGCGCCTTGGCTTCTACTCTTCGGTATTGGTCATTTTACGAGTCAGTCGTTTCACAGAGCATCTGTTTATTTTTCAATATGCAGAGTACAACACGGGAATAATGTAGAGGCGCGCATTGATTTGTTGAACTGACTGCAAGTAATTCGGCCTCTGGAAGACGTACACTAACGCTAACTAGAATTCGGCCACGAGTAGGATATACTGCAGACTGGATTATAATCTAGTGGTTTATAGTTATAAAAAAATAACGAGTGTTTGTATGCAGTAGTTACAGTCTACCAGTGGGGGGAAGCTGTGGGCTCTAGTTTCTCTCTCAAGCACCCTCCGCCCCTCCCTGTGCCTCCTAACATGGCGGCCATTGGCGCGGTTTAATGTCAATCTCGTCGTCGTCTCCGCCCAAAAACAGTGGCAGGAGTCGATACACATCATTTTGGGAGGGTCAAAACATGCGAGGCGGACAGCCCGCGGGAGAGAAACGGATAAAAAAAACCTCTCATAACGGTTATGACTTAACGACCTGATATGCAATGTTAATTAAGCGCCGTTTTGTATTGTGTTTTTGCTAGGGGGGAAAAAGCGGCAAACTGGAATGTGTTGAAGGGAAGGAGAGTTCATGACAACTGGGCTCTTTTAAAGTGCAAGGACAGCGACAATGAAGTTGGCTCAGTTTTTGTTGAAAAACAGCTCAGCGGCTGGAATACCGAAGCAAGTGGAGAGGTTTTCCAAGTTCTCACCGTCGCCTTTGTCGATGAAACAATTCATTGACTTCGGTAAGTTTATGTTTCAGAGAGTCTTGCGACATCTCAAGGGCAGCTGTGTTAAAGTCAAAAATTACAAATGGCAATGAAAAGGATATTATGTCATGATAATTCAGAATATTAAACATGAAAATTGGCACTACAATCTATGAAAGAAATAATTAGCTCTTGGACAAACTTAGCCCATCTTGTTGCATGATAAAAAATAGAAGTTGCAAAATTCTTCCATGTGTTTTCCTTTGGAAAGGCAGCTTCATCATTATTTGACAGAATTGGGTTAAAGTTTGTTTGCTAAGTTGTGTTGTGCCACCCTTGTGACTTTGCAGGCTCTGCTGACGCGTGCGAGAAGACCTCCTTTGTGTTTCTGAGGCAGGAGCTCCCTGTTCGACTGGCCAACATCATGAAAGAAATTGATTTCCTCCCGGACAAGCTCCTCGGCACTCCTTCCCTAAAGCTCCTCACCAGTTGGTAGGATACACCACATAATGTCTCTTTTTAATCCAACCAGTCAATATGCTTTCTTCCTACACTTTAATTTCAGTGCTCAAGATTGTAATATATTCACATGACCACTTAAAGCATTATAAAACAGTCCTACTCAATCCAATTGCCATTACACGCCACTTGTGATGCAGGTCTCATGATGTGTGTCAAATTAGATCATATGGACGTTTCCCATATCCTTTCACCACTTCATGTGAAAAGACCTCATTTATTTCCATCACAAACGTGTTTTGTTGACAATGACCATAACCTTTGTACAAGTTTAATTAAGTTACGCCTGTATCAAGGTGCATTGTTGCATTGAGGAGCACACAAAAAAGATGTTCAGCCACTCGCATGATTCCATTTTCTTATTTTAGCATATGACTCAGAATCAATTTGTACATGGACTCCTCCCCAGTTTTCCTGAAACCAACTGGTGATTGTTTACAGACACGAGGTATAAACAGAGCGTGACAAAACAAGCCTCCTTCTTTTACTGACATAGTCAGGCTTACGTGTCATTAAGAATGAATGTAGTGATAAAAGTGTGACATTTATGAACGACATCATTTTTGCATACATGCGATGACATAAGTGCCAACGTTCAGTCCAATCACGGGTGCCTTTAATTGCATTGTTGCATAACAACAACTTAGTTGAGCATAATAAAGTTCAGTGCTTTGTGTCTGGTATTCTAAGAAATAGCCCGGAGTAACAATAAGACATTTGAGAGCAATCCTCAGACTTTGCTCTCGTCTGACAGTTATTTTGGCATGACTGTTATGTGTCACGTGAGGGAATTTCAACGTCAAAAGTTCAGTCAGTCCCCTTCCCCCTGTCGCTTCCTGGCATGGATGTCTGTGTATATGGCCCACGTGCCTGCTTTCGCTTTGTGCAGCACACTTGTGCAATCACGTGTCGGTGTCGATGAGCCGCCCAACCCATTTTTTATTCGTTGTATGAGAATGTGTTTTTTTAAGCCAGCAGATGTTTCCATGACAGGAAATAAAGTGGGGTCATTTGATGCTCAGCCCGAGAGAAACATTATTGCATTGTTCACCTTTCACCTACCTTCTAAGCGCTCGCTCGAGTGTGTGACTCTGCAAGCTCTAGAGTCTTCATTCACTGGCCTGCATGTACAACTTTATGGTGCTTAGCCTATAAAACTGTGTTTTCTTTATCTTGACATATTTGAACCCCTTAACAATCTGAGTCCGTCTTAAGTGTTGTTTATTTTTGCTGCTCATAGGTATTCACAGAGTTTGTTGGAGCTCGTCGAGTTTCTAGAGAAAGATCCAGATGATAAGAACATCCTGACAGAGTAAGGGATTGATTTACTCAAAACAAAACATGCACATGCACGCACACAGTGTGTTTCTATTGAACTAATGCTACAAGTATAGTAATTATTTTCTTTTATTTGCTGTAAAATTGTGGCCGGAAATAGAATTTTGCATCTTCATTGACTTACAAATCACTATTGACTTACGACTCTTGACTCGAGTACTTTGATAAATATAATCTGCATAGATCTACAGTTCATCTGCAGTATTTACACTCAATATTTATTTAAGATGTCTTTTTTTCACATTGTAGTTCTCATACTTATTCTGTACTACCCATCGGTCATGTTTTTTTTCCTCAGCTTCACTCAAAATCTGATAAAAATCCGCAATCGGCACAACAACGTGGTTCCCACAATGGCTCAGGGCGTGGTGGAGTTCAAGGAGGCCTTCGGCGTGGACCCCGTAACCCACCAGAACGTGCAGTACTTTCTGGACCGCTTCTACATGAGCCGCATCTCCACACGCATGCTCATGAACCAGCACAGTCAGTATAGCACTTATCAGTGAGTTCATCCTCACACTTAATATATGTTACATTCAGGTGCAATGTTCAAATGTTTTTTGTTTCATAGCATTAAAGCTCTGCACCGTATGATTAGAGATGAGGTGAAGAATTTCACGTTTTTGTGATTTGTAGCATTAATCTTCGACGGCAGCGTGAACCCGGCTCACCCCAAGCATATCGGCAGCATTGATCCCACCTGTGACGTGGTGGAGGTTGTAAAAGGTAATGAATGATGGTCCTCACTTGTGTTTAACAAACACATACACACACTGAATACACCATCTATTCGCTGGACAGATTATTGACTGAATTTAATCTTTTTTTTTATAGTCGGTGTAAAGGGTGGAGTGTCAAAACATGCTATCGTTACATTTATGGCTGGAATTTATTGGGCCTGTGTGTTGGGTTAACCGGTTCGCTAAGGACATAATACACTGTAATTGTCATTCTCCATACATTGTCCTCTTCTAATCTTTGCTCGTATCAATTAAGATGCCTATGAAACGTCAAAGATGCTGTGTGAGCAGTATTACCTGACCTCACCAGATATGGAAGTCACCCAAGTGAACTGTAAGTCTTAAAGAGCCATTTGTGCCGTACGTTATTGCACGTACACTCGTTTTGCTGCATTTGATAAATATTTGCCCATTTGCAAACATTCCTTCTTTATTTTCTCAAATCCGTGCAGCCAAAAGCCCAGACCAGCCCCTCCACATTGTTTATGTGCCATCGCATCTTTACCATATGCTATTTGAGCTTTTCAAGGTATAGTAAGCAACATTTGCATGTTTTTTTTCCCCCCGCATCTACTAAACTGCCTCTTTATCGTTGGGTCTTCTCAGAACGCAATGCGAGCAACTGTCGAAACCCACGAGACGAGCCCGTCGTTACCTGCCATCAAAGTGCGCGTCTCTCTGGGCACCGAAGACCTGACTATCAAGGTAAGTCAGCTCGTGCGGCAGTTAACTTTCTTTACAGACCATCCTCATTCCTTTACTTTATTTTTAGATGTCCGACAGAGGAGGCGGAGTCCCACTGAGGAAGATCGAGCGACTCTTCAGCTATATGTACTCCACAGCTCCCAGCCCTGTACATGTAGACAATTCTCGTAACGCCCCCCTGGTGAGTGCACACCAGTGAATTAGCTTAACAAAGTGCACTTGGTGAGATGTGACTTTAGTATTTAAAAGTTTGAATTAGTGAGCTACTCTAATGCCGACATTGCTACCTTCAACCCAAAGGCAGGTTTTGGCTACGGCCTGCCCATCTCCCGTCTCTACGCCAAGTATTTCCAAGGAGACCTGCAGCTCTATTCTATGGAGGGCTACGGAACTGCAGCTGTCATCTACTTAAAGGTGACAAGAGCTCAAGCGATCATCTTTCTAAAATAGCCATCGCTTGATCACGTACACAGCCTTGACCGATTTCAAAATGATGTAACACGAGACCCTTCACAACTGATAACAGATGTGCCCTTTTGTAAGCGACACTAAGTGCTCTCATAAGATGGCGGTAGGGAATTGTGTCAAAGGTGAGGCATTATATTACATTCATGACACAGCAGCATGAGTCACTGTCGTGTAAAACAAACTTTTATTAGTCTTCAAATGTCTTCAGACAATAATACCCAACTTGCTGTGTTGGCACACAGGCCCTGTCCTCAGAGTCGGTGGAGAGGCTCCCCGTGTTCAACAAGTCAGCCCTGCGCCACTACCAGACCAGCACGGAGGCCGACGACTGGTGCATGCCCAGCAGGGAGCCAAAGAAACTGGGCAGGACCGAGAGGACTCATTCATGACGGAAACAAGGAGGTAGTGGAGACAATAATAGACTAGCAGGAATGGGAGCGATAACAATTTGGCCAGTTCCGATCAGATTATGAATGAATTTTATTATTTATCATGAGACTATGACGTTGCAATCTCGTTTTAGGTCCAGCTTACATTTGCTACTTTAAATTTTATTTAGAAATAACACAATTAGCCCATAAATATGCTGTTAGATTTTCAAATTTTATTTTTTTATTGACAAAAAAAAAAAACATTTCCCACCAAAATCTACAATATTTGCGAACTTTGTATGGTCTTAGGTCTTAATTAGATACGTATTTAAATTTGGAACTTGCATCAGGTGACTTTGTTGCAATTTTGAGTCTGTGGAATTTTTACCAGCAATACTAATGTGTCAAAGGGGATATTTGTAAAAGCCAGTCACTTTTCTCTACCTTAGTAACTATTTTAGTTGACCACATCATAATTATTTATATGATATCGACACCAAAACCTGTGCTAATGCATACAGGGACCAACAACCTTGCTTTTTACATTTAGCATCTTCAATATACAGTATTGAATGTAAGCTGAAATTGTTGCTTTTATACAAAAGCAGAAAAGCCAACATTTTTTAATTACAAAACATTTAACACTTTTAAACAAAAATACTATATCTCAATATAGCTTATGCTTCATGTCACCTGATCTTCCAACTGTTTTACAATGACCTCCTTTTGAAGAGGTCATTTGAATCTGAACAGAAAAAAAAAAAAAAATCGTCTGAATCGACTCAACCCCTACACACAGTATATTACATAATACTACTGAAATGACATCTTTGAACTGTAAACTTGTGCCATATTTGAGTAGTGTAATGTCATTTTAGGTAAAGGAATCCCGACACGTAAAGATAGTAACATTTCCATACAGAAGACCGAGAAGCGTTCTTCTGAAATTAGTACTGTAATATATATGAAGTGACTTGTTAGAACAGTTGCAGCTGAAAGAGAAGGATTGTATTGTTTTTGCATGCGCACTTTCCCACTGTAGCAACACGTGCTTATCAACGACAAATGGCCTTTATACTAATAGCAAACATGCTGATGAATGTATCTTGTTAAATGTAGTGATCTTAGATTTTGCTTTAATAGCTCTAAAACATCCTATCAGGTGTACCAATGAGTCTTTTCACAAGGATTGGGTAGGATATGTGTCATTCGTAGGAAACTTGTCTAGTTCTCGCCATGTGATGGTACTGTAGTTCATTTTTATCGTCAGTTTTCAACGTATCTTTATAACCAACAGGCCAGGATTTTGGCACACGTCTGCCATGCAACAACACTTTATTCCAGAGCAACTTTTTGAGCAAAACCAAGTGACTTTAAAGTGTGTGTGTGTACTGTAAAAATACATTTCGTATGTGTTTGCATTTCAAAAGTTGTCGTTCACCATTAACCACAAAAAAAAAAAATGAAGGGACGAAAAGGATAATACAAAAATGTCATATTTGTTCAAAGCGTAATTCTTTGTCATCTGTTTATGCGTACAGATCAATATAGTATCCCCTGTGGCGCCAGCAATAAATAGTTCTTAATGCTTGACGGTAAAGGGAGCTGGGTTACTCCTCTTTGGCAGGATTCTTCCATACTGCCTCTGATGGCACATCTGGTCAAGTGCAGCAAGCTGCGAGGGCTGTTAGCGCAAACCACGAACAAGGAGTCGTAGAACTCTTCATGTCGCTGTGATAGACGGGACAAACAAACGTAAAAGCCACGAGGGGTTAAAAACTCTCATTTGAGAGTTTTACCTTGTAGCAGTCATCTGGAATGGCACTTCTCCACTTTCTTGTAGGCTTTAAGTGTTCATATGAGTTGACCATGATCTCGACAACTTTAGGGTAGTCATGGCAGGACTGCAACACCTGGACAGGGCAGCCAAAAATGTCTCTTCCAATTGGCAGCAGCACACAGGATCGAACTGGATTTGTGCTCCACCTTCTCTTCTCTGTGTCTCCATACCTTATGAAACTGGGGTGGGTAGATCCTGGCCGCTTTGTGGTTCAGCAGCAGCTGATAACAGTCTTCATGCAAGGCCGTGTGTCTTACATCAGTAACTTTCAGAAGATACTGAATGGGAGCACAGCCGTTGATGTCCATGGCTTGTGTATCCGCTCCGGCTTCCAGCAACATCTGCATCAGGATGTGATCGCAGTTCCAGGAAGCCTTGTGAAGAGCTGTTTTATTGTCCTCCTCTTGAAGATTGACATCTGCAAAAGTAGTCGTGAGACAAATCCCCATAGAAGGACACTCGAGTCTAACCTGCTTTGTGGTCCAACAGCATCCTACAGACGAGATGATGTTCTTGGCTGTAGGTTTGCTCTTTATTATCAAAAGCCCAAAATGCGGCAGTCATCAGGGCGGTCTCTTGGAAAGAGTTGACTAAGTCCACAGGGATTCCATGGGACAAATAGAGAGCAACCAATTCTGGAACCCCAAATCTGGCTGCAGTGTGTAATGGTGTGTCCTCCTCATTGTTGTCACTGGCCTGGCTCACCTTCGCACCTCCGTGAGAAAAATAAGATGTTTTTGCTCCTCCCGACAAGAGCTTGAAAATGTCGCTTACCTTTGAGGATGAGCAGCTTGGCGCAGTCCACCGACTCTTTGGTGATACAGTAGTGCAGCGGCGCGTGTCCGCTTAGGGACACGCTGTTGACCTTTGCGCCGTGGGCTAGAAGCAGACCCACGCAATCGGCATTGGACAACTCGCAGGCCACGTGCAACGGCGTCTTCCCGTTGGGCATGTGGTTGACGGCCGCACCTTCCTGAAGGAGCACCAGTGCCGTTTCTATAGCGTTGTACATCACGCACACATGAAGACCCATTGCCCAGGACTTCTCCAGTTTGTAGCCTGGCAGCCAATACCCTGTCACAAATCAGATATCAAAAAAAGCTACCAATGTGAGAAAACCAGGTGCTGTTATCTAATGTTTCTGGTAGTCTTGATTCTTGGAGCCTTATCACCATCTAGTAAATAAGCTACAAAGCTCATTATGTTAAACTTTAATTCCACACTATCCTTCATATTCTTTGCCTAGCTTGCATCTTTCTCTTACCTTGTTTGTACGAGGCCAGGATCATGCTGGGGTCGTCCACCTCCAAAACAGTGTCAATGTCGAGTTTCTTAACGCGCAGGATCGAGAGGACCTCCTCGGCATTGTTAGTCTGCAAGGCCTCCAGGTACCGTTGCTTCAGCTGCTTGACAGCTCGTTGTGTCGGGCTTAAGTTTTCCATAAGGACCTCTTGACAAGAGGGCCCTTGCCCTACATTAGCAACACCAGCTGGCAGAAATGCTCTCCACACAGCGTCGAGGAGATTGTAAAAGAAAGCGTAAATGATAATGAAAGATTCATGCATACCCACATTGAAAAAGCCTTCAAAGTCTCGATTCGGGGCTGCATGACTAAATAACAAAAAAGATCGAGAGCAACTAGTGACAGGAGGAAAATGTCAGTAGAGGGAATTATAAATAGACCAGTTTGACATTGTGCTGCACTTTCTTGGGGGGAGGGGAAGGCAGTGGGTGGTACTGCAAAACCGAATTTAGGTGCGTGAGTGTGCTGTCAAATCATTTTTTTTCAAAAACAAGATCCAGTAACTCACTTATTTTGACTAACGTATGAAATAAATAGCATTGGTTATGTAGTTATACTTCTTGAGCGATGGAGATTTCATTGAAAATGGCACATTTATACAGATAACTATACTCACAAGCGTATATTCTTTATCCTCTTTGAAGAACAACTAAAACGAAGGCAGCTTCCTAAGACCTGTGACAGCCTCTATGCAGACTAGAGCTGTCTTACACTGCCCCCTTGTGGCCATGACACCCAGACGGCAGCAGAATGTCAATTAAATTGAAGCCAAAATGTGGTATGAACTACTTTCATAATTGATTTCATAATACTGTCATAATTATATATATTTTTTATGTAGTACATTATCCCATGACAAGGTGGAGTAGATTAATGGCATGATGATTTGATATGTATGTGCATTGAGCAGAATTCAAGCAAAGACACTTCAGTGACAGCACATTTTATTGAGTGTGACAGGGATTATAGCTGCCCCCTTTCAACTTTTCCTGATGCAAAAAGTAGACCAAAACAAAGGCGAGGACCAAAGGATGGAAGGCTGAGAGGAGGAACGAAAGCACATTGTGGCAATGATCTGATGGACAAATGTGAAATGAGCCCTTGTGGACGGACATGTTTTGGCCTGCCGGGAGCACCAGCATCTCATCTATACATTGCTTTCAGCACACCAGGTAAGAGAAGTTTCTCACAGTAATATGGAAAATTAATTAGGATACAAATAATAAAATAATGCATCTTGAGTAGTTTATTGTGGCAGCATATGGATGGATGGAGTAAAATAAACAGACATGTACATCAGGACATTTTTGTTCTTAAAGCCCTCGCCATCTCGGGGCATTGCACTTTTGTTTGAATCAAGAAATCAAATAATATATCTGGAAAGGAATAAACTTACAATTCTGGATAAATCATTATTGGTTCATTGTAATTGATCAATTGACTTCTTATATACAGAAATAAACAAAGTGGTAACTACCTGTACTCCAGTTGGATGGAAGCATCAAATCAAAGTTCTGTATTCAGGCATTGCCCGTTTAAAATAAACAAACAGCAGTTCTGCAACGGTCTATATTTTGTAAAAATATAGAACTGTTCACAGTAATAAGGAAGTAACAGAACATATTTCAAATAAATTGCTAGTCCTTTCCTGTGTAACATTAAAATATAAATTGTATATTTGTACCACGTCTGAGCACAGACAAGAACCATTTATATCATATGGCTGCCTTCCTATTTATTATCTTGTAGGTTTTTTTTTCTGGCAGGAAAAAACATGTTACGTGTGTCGCTAGTTGTTATTTCAGGAAAAATCTCTAAAATTTCTAAAGGCAGCAGTTGGGTATTAGTTATTTAAAAGGAATACAAAAAGAGGTCAAAGCGGGTTAACAAGCAACTGTATATATCAGTAGGAATTATCGGTTGATATATATCTTTTTTTATATATTTTTCTCTTTTTATGGAATAGGTTTGGTCATTTACATTTTCCCGGTAGTCTCCTTTAAAAGCAGTCATAAAGTACATCCACTTTTGAGAGCTGCTTCACATCATATCAGTACTATTTACACTGCAAGCAACCTTGCACAAGCCAGTGCAAAACTTTACAGTGTTTACACTTCCAGTTTTCTGGCAAGTTGAATTCCAGTGTTTTCCTTTAACAGCAGCATGATGACACCTAGTGGTCACTCTGAGTACTGCTTCCTATGCAGTATGTCAAGGTTCCACCAGATTTTAGTTTCCAGTGACCAACCAATGAGAGTAGCATAAAAATGAGTCTATTAAAATGGCACATTTGTATCAATAATTACTGTACGGGTTGATACTGTTTATCAAAAGTTTCTGAAATATAGAAAGCCGTTTTGAGTAGATATATTTGAGTCATTGTCCTAGAGTATTTAAGATGACTATCAAGGACATCAAATAAGTAAGAATTTATTTGATATCCTCAATAAGGAGGCTACTCGTGCGTGCCACATGCCTGTAGTTTTACTAGCCTACTAGTAGTTACTAGTGTAGTCGTTTTCTAGTCTGGTTAATTCGCATACTAGTAAGTGTGTGACACTAGTACTGGAAAAAAGGTAAGACACCGTACTGGACCACCCTAGTCGTTTCTATTTGTGAGGACAAAGAGCGGACATTTTATAGGCTGGATAACATTTGAATAAGTACTGAAAACATGTTTCCATACTGAAAAAGTATAGTTAGTGCTGGAGTGGATAAATTTGCATTGACTATGTCACATATTTACTCTGGAGATGAATAAATAAATCCAATTTACAGCAACAAACATTGAAATAAATAGAAGTGCTGAAAAACACAGGATTGATGGAGAATGATGCAAAATAAGGAAGGGCAGAATCCTGTAACCGACTGTTTTGGTTTAACTTGCTTGGTGGAAAAAGAGCTAGGCTTGGAGCTCCCGCCACTTTCAATCTTAGAGCCTTTTGAAATTCGTCTTTGCAAGAGTCAGAAAGAGTCATACAGGATGGGATCACTCGGGCTGCTGTTGCTCCACCATTTTCTTTTTGAGCTTCTCACGTTGTTTCTCCACTTTTTCATGGTTCCTCTTGGCCTTCTCCATCAGAACTTGAAGGCCTTTAATCTTTTTCTTGATCAAGGATCGGTCTTGGGAAGAAGTTACCCCAAGGGACTGAAAGAAGGAAAATATGAACGAGAGTATAGCATATATTCAACCACCTATAAATGCGGCCATTGAGGTTCACCTTGAGCTCGACACTATCCAGTTGTAGCAATTTTTCTCCATTTATGTTTTTGGCAGTAAATTCTGGAATATATTGTTCTAAACTGAGGCCCATAAGCCAGTCGGCCACTTGCTGAGAGGTCCACTCTGATACGCTGTGGTTCTGCCACTGATGCTGCTTTATAATCCACTCGTCTTCTAGGATCTGGTGACCAAAAAAGTCCAAGAGTGTAAATCGTGTGAGTACAAAGATTTTTTTTAGGTCTTCCTCTCTGCTTTTGATCATAATAACTAAATGCAAGAAACCGTTACAATTGGCAGTCTCACCTCATCATCTACCATATCCAGACTCTACATGTGGCAGCACAAAAAAAAAAAAATGGCAGAACTTTAAATTCGGTTCCGGGTTAATTTAGCCCGTGAGAGTTCAGCCAAGTCGTTGAAACAAGGCTCAATTCCAAATGTACCTCATCCGATGAAAGCGCTAAATTATCATCACGTCCCGACGTTTTAGCTTCTCCGGCCAGTCCGCTGATCTCCACGGAGCTGCCGCTGCTGGCACTCAGGTCCTCGCTCAAAGTGGGTCCCTGACAAACCAGAAACACAATCATCAAGTCACACTAGGATTCCATCTGTGAGCAGCGGGAGGCTGAATGCGCTATTTTATTGGCCTTTTCTCGGAATGTTATTGATTAGTGCGTTAAGCCTGCAAATGTAATCAAGGCTAGTCACTGCATGTTTTAAACACAGGGAGGCTGGCTCCGCTAATTATAGCCCTCATTGATTGTCCGGTTAGTAAAAAGTAAATCGAAGACAGATAAAGTCGGTGATTGTTGGGCTACAAGGAAACAGAAGTGTGTCAAATATTTTAAATCGGGATTGAATTGAGTGAGTTCACGCCAATGTGCTTATCCATTTTCATTTGTTTCATATTTAGACTATTGAAATATGACTACAGTGATACAGTACCAGGTAATATGAATAGGAGAAGAAGTGTGGTAATGTAATACGAGTCTGTTTAACAACACAAAAAGAGAACATAACTTGTCTTGAGAAATACAACGCTGCATCTATCACCGACGACTACATTCTGTCTTCATTTGTCCGGTGTCTGCAAACCTCTTGAAATTTTGCCTTGACTTTTCGAGGGCTGTCCTCTGCCAGCGGCATTGCGCAACTGAAAGAGAGTGGACGGGGATTTTATTCAGAACATTCCACCCCATTTGGTCCTTGTTCAATATTGTGTAGAAGTCATATCTTACCCAGACTCGTCCACTCGACGTGAGGGGCTTGATGTTGCAAGAGAACCTGCGAGAAACACTGACATTTATATTTATAACAAGATTCCATGGCAAGGGCCTTCAGAATTAGTAGTGTTGACCAAATATATTAGCAATGGAGAAGAAAATGTATAAAATAAATTTAATCTTTTACATTAGATATTTTTTGGGTTCAAGTGACGGACGGCCTTGATGGAAAGGTTGCAATTCGATTGATCTAATCTATGGGATGTCATCTGTTCTAGGCGTTCCAACCTTCTTTTTTTCGTCTGGGGGATCCTTCTGCACTGGCCAAACCTCCGGGGACCGCATCATAAGAACCCGCACTACGAATGGAGCCAGAGCGACTATGGCCTGGACTCCGGTGCCCCTCTGGGACCTGGTGATGGACAACAAGAGGTGAGATGGAGAGAAAGAAAGAGAGACAGAATTTAAAATGACACCATTTTACAAACAAGAGCGATCCATCCATCCACAAACACTTATTACATTCAGAGAGAGAACAAGTTGTGACAGTGCCATACACTCAATTAGTGTAGCTGAGCAACATGCAGTCATTAATTCCATTAACTTAATGGAATGGATCGAGCTCAGCCACTCATACGCTCGGTAATTAAACACAATTACTGACATGCTAAGGTTGGGGATAATGGTTAGTGGGTTCATGACAAATGACATGTTGTATGATGGGGGAACTGTTAAGTGTGTGAAGTTACAAACCTCTCCCTCTGTGGAGCTGACGCTGTTTGCTCTGGAGCCTTTCGCTCTGCTGGGTGAACCCTTCCTCAGGTCTGCACATGGACACAAAAAAAAAAAAAGCAGCATAAGGTGGATAGATGTTGTTTATCGGGAAATTAGACACAAAAAAGGCAGAATGTGATCATCATGCTTTTTAGTTTGTGTGCACAAAATTCTCTATTGCTCTAGTACATTTTCTCGATTAATCTTTTTTTTCTGCCTGTTAATTAGGCAATCATAATTTTATGATACTACAAGGACTCGCTGGTGCTTTACACTATTCATATTTGTAAGCGATCCTATCTGCAGATTTCTCGCTCTTGTCCTCCCACACGCTCCCATTTCTCTCACGTCCCAGCTGTCTCCTTTGCCGCCTCGGTTTTTAATGTTGCGTAATGGGCTGCGTCATTCAGCTGAAGTCTCGCCGTTACCCCGTCGGCGCCGGTCGCACATGTCACGCCTTGCGATACTGACTGACCTCTATCGAGCGCCGCAGCTCTGTCGGGGCTGTTCCGCAGAGCACGCGGCCTCTCGGCGCCGTTGCTGTTGTTGTTGTTGACCTGAATGTTGTTCTGCTTCATCAACTGCATCAGCTCCGACTCCAGTGTTGCAATCTGTTGAGAGGGGGAGGGGGGGGGGGGGATCAATGTTAATCAGCTGTAATGACGCCGGCGTCAGAAAAAAAAGGGGATGACGGACGCCTGGGGAAACGAAATAATAACCCCGATTCTCTTTGCAGTTATGAAAGCGTCCAACTTTTGGGAAGATAGCGATTCAGTTGAGCAGACACTAATGTTCCTGTCAAGTTAGATTGCGGGCAAAAAGAAATAAAATAAAACAGATCAACTTGACGTTTGACCACAGAGCTGACCACGGGGACACCCGAGCCATCTGCTGTCAGTGTCGACTAAAGGGACGGACGGGCTTGCAAAAATAAAGCACCCAAAGGCAAAAATGCTTTCTAGCAAGGATTGTCGAATTGAAATGCTGTGGAAAGATTTAGCCCGAGAGTTTTAATCTCGTGAGATTTTAGTGCACGCTTAAACGAATTTGGCAGGCATATTTCAAACAACTCCATGAAGAGTCCTGGTCTTTACCCTGACTTGCAGTGCCTGGATCTCAGCCAGGTGAGATTTCTCAGCCTCCTCCAGTCGTCTCCTTTCGGCATCCTCCTTCTGGATGAACTCCACCTCCCTGGAGGAGGAGATTGAAAAGTGTTGAGCGGGGGGGGGGAGCGAGCCAATTGGACCAAACTACCAAAGCTACAATGCACACGTCTCCTGAGCAGACATCTTTGCTACAGAGCTGCTTGTTTCTAACGTCAGCTTCACTTTGGCCCGCAGGGTCAGGGCCAATTAGAGGCAGTCGGACTGAAGCCCAGCAGTCGAGGTTGCGACAAGCCTCGTGCAGAGAAAGACAAATTGTGCCGTAGGGGAGTGGAAAGCTTGCTCGTGGTGCTGAAATGGGATTAGATCTTGCGTATAAAAAAAAGGAACTGCCCGACAGATGGGAGTGTAGAAGATATCCACATTCTCTGCTCGAAATTGCAGTCATATTCATTTGTTTCATGGAAACTGAGTGCCGCTCACTTCTGCTGGAAATCTTTGATGAGTTTCTTGGCTTTGTTGTACTTCTTCTCCAAAGTCTGATACTGCGCCTGGGCCTCCTTCAGGTGTTCGTTGACCGTGTGGCACAGGGTCTGCGCCTCGATCCAGTAGCTCTCCAGCTTCAGCATCCTTTCCTTGTTCTCCTCGATGCTGGCCTTCAACTGGCACTTTTCCTTCTCCCAGCGCTGCTTCTCCCTCTCCACAGAGGTCAACTGAAAATAGCGTTCAAGAAATCCCTCTTGACTCACCACATGGATTAGAGCAGTCAATAAAACATTAACATCTTCAGTTGATTAACACTGCGGGAGAGCTATCGCATCCATAATAGCTCTATCAAAAATTAATGTAGCTTTTTTTTTGTCTGCATCATACTTAAAACCTAAACTGTTGTAGCCCAAAATTATTGGTTGGGTTTTTATTTTTTTTAATTTTTCTACAATGTGACTATTATAATCTTGAAAAAGGCATTATTTTTCTCCATATTTTCTTTTGGATGTCATTATGTTACCGAATGATGTGGCTAAGTGAATCCAATTTTTTTTTTTTTTTTTAACAGATGCAACCTTCAAAAATGGGAGCCAAAGTGTACACAAGAAAAGTACATAAGGTATGTCATGATTTCATCTCTGGTCGTGACAGAAAACTGCAAACAACAGACACATTTTTGAGACTTGCTCTAATTCACATCGAAACTAGCATGCATTTAAAAACGTGCGTCATCGCCTCCAACATCCCACTGACAGCACCGTTGACTTACCTTGTTTCTAAGCTTCTGGATCTCGGCCTCAGTCACCGTGTGTTTGATCTGAAGCTGTTGGCAAAAAAATAGAGGACGGAAAATAGGGGAAGAGAAGAGAGCGAAGGGGGAGGACGGTCAGATAATCAAACGCGTGGCTGCGCAGGCTCGATACAGTGTGACGGACCGAGGCGAACGACCCGCTCGGTTTGCAGCACCAGTGATGACGTGCTCGCAGAGGCAAAAAAAAAACTGTGGCTTGAGAACACTGTCATAGCGATAGTTGAATTCTTTAAAAAAAAAGAGCATTTTTATCTTTGCAATGTATTTGATTCATAATACATTGCTAAATTAAAGTTTCTGAAAAGTCATCCAAGTAATCCAAAGCAAACATAACGAAGTTGGATTATTCCATAAACATCTTCTCAAAGCTCTGTAGGACATATTTGCCCTGATTAAAATGTAAATCTCAGCAGCAGAGTTGGAACAGTTGCCAACTTTCTGGGTCAGCGAAACATGAAACTGACAAATGTGAACGCAGTAGAAAAATACCTCATGCTCAAATATGTATTCAACTAAAATCGTCCGCTGTGTTTTATTACCTCTCTGAATTTCTGGTACAATTTGGTGGCATCCAAATCCGAGGGCGACAAAACGTCCTCGTTCTCCGGCAGGTCGAACACTTCGATGTTCTTCCCCTCGCTCGCCGTGCCGGGCGTCGCCTCCTCGTCATCTGTGGCGTACTCACCCGTCTGCTGAAAAAACGGAAGGTGCAATGTCGGTAACGGCCTTCCATAAAATGGCGACCCCATACAGTCAGGAAAAGGCAGATAAGTCCTACATAAAAATCATTTCCTCAAATGGTAAATTTGAAATATTTCAATATTTCAAAAAACATGTCAAGTCAGAGCCTCGTGTCAAAGCTCTCCCGAAAATTAGCTTTTCATCTCACGCCGACATCCTCTATTCATTTGCGACTCTGCATAAGTAATGCGACTTAAAAAGCCATCATCATGTAAAATCGGGATAACCCACTTAAAAGTTCCACAAACTTTGTCAGATATGAATCGCTCTGACAGCTTGGTGAGCCGTAAATGTCATTTGTACAAGAAATGCTTTATCAAGGGGGCGATATTAGGCATTATTATCGTTCTCCTGGCATCATTTTCCCAAAAAAGCTTATATAAGCTTGCGCATGTGTAACTTAGTAACTGTCCGCTGAGAGTAGATTACCAATGTAAGAACCAGTTTCTACCTCGCACCCACACGTGTATTATAACTCCTACGATGCAAGCATTTTTACTTCTCTAAATGAGATCATTGCCTCCATCCTCAATGTATTGACGACATTTGCCAGATGAAGTTTCTATTTATTTATTTTGACCCCACGATGATGTGCAGGTGTAGCTCTCCACTCAGATAACAGGCTTGAGTCTCCTTTTCTATAATAGGCCCGTCTGTTGCCATGGTTGCAGCATCCTATATTAAGGTCCCATTCAGTGAAGGGGAGGGGAGCGGAGCGGAGGGGGGGCAACACAATTCATAGTAAGGCCGTTCAACGTTACAGCCTGATTTTGAAAGCGTCACAGTGAGGGCAGTACTTATCACAAGTGGAGTTTCTTTAAGAGCGCTTAAATGAGCTGAATAAATGTACTGTGGGTAGAAATAGTTTGAATAGCGAGCGCCTCAAGTCGTTCCAATGGGTACAATTTTCGAGTCGGGCTGGGTGGGGGGATGCTTGGCGTTGTTTTGACTTGTAACTGACAAGATGGCCAAACTGGAGTGTTTGATTCCAAATAATTCCACGGAAAAGTGTGCGCGTGTCAATTTATTGCTCGCTGAAGGACCCTCCGTGTCCCTTGGGATCAGACGCCAATAAAGAGCCATCAGTCACATCAGGAAACTGCGCCTTGGTCGGGGGAAAACATTTACAGCCATATTAATATTGATGAGTTCTACTTATTGCCCCTTAGATCTGGATAATGGTTCCGTTACGGTTCATCCTCCAAAGCCATGAAATAACGGAAACTGTTTTTGGAAGCCGTTTGCAATCTTTATATGGAAGAGGCAGTTGGTATTGTTTTGATTGCTTTTCTTTGGCTGTTCGTTGAGTCATCCGTTTCCCCCCCCTGGATATAATAAAAATGGTATTGTCTGCTATCCTGATGGTGGTGTTCGTGGGTGGATAAAAGACGCCAGGTTCCTTGGATGTCGAAGTGACACTTCTGTACATGGCATCCCACTCTTGCCGTGCCAATTCTCTCCAGGACCTTAATTAGAACAGGCAGTGTTTCATGCGTGTCTACGAGCGCTCGGGATTATGACAGCACTTGGGATAAGGCCTGCAGAACAGTTCTGCATGACGAGTCCCAAGGCACTGTCCGCCATCCCGTGTGAGAAATGATGAAGACGGGGGATGCGTGTGGAGCGCGAGCCCAGTGTCGTTAGTGCTCAACCGCAATGTATTGATTCATGTCGATCGGCATTTTCATCACACACAAACCAGGGCCGCGGATGAGTAATCCATCCTGCACCTTTTTAATACGATTGTGGAATTTTAATGAAGTGGGCGGATATTTACAACCACAGCCTCCTCTCACGGGTGGCGCCCGAGTCTTCCCGGTGATGGTCATTACCTCATCATCATCGGCGTCATACTGAGCGTACTGCTGCTCCAGGAGCTCTCGCTGTCTCTTCTCCTGCTCCAGGGTCTGCTGGATGAGCGTGGCCACCTCACTCTGCTGGCCCGGTAGCTCTCGGCCAATGACAAAGCTGCACATAGAGACAGTCAGCCATAATGAGGATGTTGCCTTAATCAAATGGAGAAATTATTGTGATAACTTATTCTGAATTCTGTGATTTATGTGTGTAGATTCCAATGGCCGTGGATTCCACAGTGTGAAGAGAACCATTTGAAATCCAGTTAAAGAAAGGTTAGTGTTTTCTTCACTCATCTCTTATGTGCATTTAAACTGACTGTGTTAAAGTGAGCTGGAGAGCTTTCGAGGATGAATGCAATGCGGGCAGGCCCTCACGCTCGAGCAGATAGTTTGATCTACATGTGAAGGAACAACCAGGGGGAACAAAAAGAATGGGGGAAAAAAAATATATTTATAAAACAAAGGGTCATGACTAAGTTCGGACAGCATGGAGGTCTGACAAGTGGTTGACCTGGAAACTAGCCTTCTCCTCCTTCATGGGGTGTCCCCTCCTTATTCCAATAGTTTCAGGTATGCATACTCCTTTTCAGCGAGTGCATGTGACTTCAGTTTAAAACCTACATGAGGTTAAATATAGATAAAACATGTAATGTAGGACAGCTGGCCATAAAACCTCAGAGGGGGAAGGATATACCGAGGAGGAGGAGGTGCAGTAAGTGGGTGGTGACATGATGGAGGAGGATGGAAAGAGCGAGTGTGTGCTGAGCGTGAAAAGAGATCGAGTGATACAAAAAGAAACGCAAGTGGAAATATACAATCGTGGAGCCAACTAAATATTATATTGCTAAATGCAATACAATCTATGAATTGTTTATTTTAGTGTCTATGAACTTAATAGGCAATGTAGGAAATGAACGTCGAATTTCAAAACCATCCAAGTTAGAGATGAGATCGAAAGGTTTGTCACTGTGTGACACTTCCTGCTGATATAATCTTAGATCCTCCTACGCAGCCTTTTTAAAATGTCTTTTGGAAGGGAGTGTGGAGCCTTACCGTACAACTCCTGATGTGTTCCTGAGGACAGAGGCTGCAAAACTCTGTGTGACGCCCACCAGGCTGGTCCCGTCCACCTCCACTATCTGGTCGTTCACTTTGATCCTAACGCATACAGACACATCCCCACAAAATTTAGGACATCATTTAAACACTCGAGGGTCAGCGAATGGATGTCGTGTCTTCACGTTAATTGAAGCAGCTCGTGACTGGCCACGTCCCTCTTGAAAATGACCGCCGCGGAAAATATATGTCAAAATTCCACAACGACGCTAATGCATGAGGAGTGAGTGGAAGAGACATCAGCTTGTCCAATCACGCACATTATTTTGCAGATTGGAAGACGCCACCGAGGCAAACGTTTTCCTCCGATGGCTGCAGACTGAGACAAAATGAGGCGTCAAAAAAAAATAAAACATGGAGGTCTAATCAGGACACGGGGGCCAGCTTGCCTTTTTGCTCTGAGCCACAAAACACAGCACGGATGAGCTGTAAACTTCTTTCGCCCACCCACTGATGATCCAATAACATTGTGAGTAAAATCCTTTTTAATTGATAATTACGACACTCACTTGAAGCAAAGCCATCACACTCATGTACAAAAATCTTGTGTGTCCGTCACCAGACTTCAGCTTCTACGCGACCCACAACATCTTGACATCTTAATCTGGCTTCGTGCCTCCAGGCTTGGCCCGACAAGAACATTCCCGAGCCGAGAGGGAATTAGGAAAAGATAAAAGCGGCGACGCGGGAACACGACACATCTCCGCGGCTCATCAGAACCGCACATAACGGGTGAGCGTCAGCCGAGTACATCGATCTGTCTGCCTGCCATTGTGTGCCTCAGACCATTAAACCTGACTCGGCAAAAGGCCGACACACACACGCACGGAACCGAGTTGATGGAGCGGTAATAACCCAACGACTTGATGTGTGTGTGAGGAATAACAAAATTGCAGCAGCAAAAAAAGCTTTTGCAGCACTTTGGCATATCCTGCTATGCTCTGTTTGAAGGGCACTCGCGAGTAAAATCAAAGGTCACACTGACTCAAATTGGATGAGTGCATTAAAAAATAGTTACGATGATTTGTTTATTATCACGGTGCGGGCAGGAAAACAGAGAGGTTTGACTTTGGCTTGGTATTGGGTCCAGGCGGTGACCAAAGAAGCAAATATGGCGTCATCCCCTTTTAGTTATTTCAACCTCCTCTCGTCCTTTGGTGTAAACGTGCCTTTCGTATTCAGAAAGCTACTGCTAAAAAAAAAAAATTCCACTCCACCCTCAACTGAGACCTTACTCTGCACATTTGCAACCATTTTCCATAGCACTTATCCTCTGCCCCAGCTGACTTGTGCACTGTTCACACTTTCTAACAGGATGGCATGGTGGGTAGGATAGGCTGAAAACGTGAAGAGACATCATGCGGCGTATTCCATCACGTGTGTGGCTCCGCGTGAGACAGAGCAGCGTGTGGATCTAATCTCAAGCCCTCCTGGTAAATCTGACACAAACTGCAAGTGTGCGGTTCAGATATCTGGCAATACCAACTTTTTTTTTTTTTTATTGATTACAGTGTGGAGTCGAATAAACTTCACCTGCTATCTCTTTCGGCCGCTCCGCCTTCAATGACGGTCTTGACGAAGATGCCCAGTTTCTCCAGGCCCGCATCAGCGCCGACGCCCATGCCGATGATGCTGATCCCCAAACCGTCCTCATCTGAACGCAGGTAGAACACAGTTGAATGGCTGCCAAGTTAACGAAAATGGATCGAATTGTGCGTGTTTAACTCCTGTGCTAAAACGCCTCAGAGAAATAAAAGCGGATGGAGTGAGGATAAGAAGGGAAAGCAGTATAAATGTGTTTAAAAATAGTGCTTGATTATTGAAAAAAGGAGAAGAGGCATCCCCCAAGCGCACGCTGACCTTCACTCATACAGCAACAATGTTCTGGATGGGAAGTTCCTTTCTACTGGCCTATTCCTCCCTTTTCCATCCTCCATTCATTATTCACAAGAGCTTAGGGTTACGTAACAGTGACTGGAAGGTGATAACCCACAACACAAAGTGCTCTATTTTAGATTAGAGGCAACAGTGGGAAAACTGAACAAACTGTGAGAACATTTGTACTCGTGGCACAGATTGTCACGCCATGTTGACGTGGAAATAGTGACTGTGTCTTAAGACAGATCCTTAGGAAAACACTGTTTGCATACGCTTGGGAAATTTAACACCTCAAAAGCGGGTAGGCGAGCCTGCCAAATTTGTCATGAGTTTTCCCTCCTCCCACCTTTCTCCAAC
The DNA here is from genome assembly GCF_059516105.1 of Syngnathus floridae. Classification (NCBI taxonomy): domain Eukaryota; kingdom Metazoa; phylum Chordata; class Actinopteri; order Syngnathiformes; family Syngnathidae; genus Syngnathus; species Syngnathus floridae. The sequence continues at coordinate 2,746,061 of NC_142433.1, forward strand.
TCCACAGGGAAAAGCTCCAGCTTCTCCACGCGCTTCTCCAGCTCGTACTCTGCCGACGAGGCCACGGGATCCACTTCTTCGTTACGGCGGTCGTAGTCCTCGTTGGAGAAGGTGTTGAATACCTGGAGAGGTAACACATCAGTGTATACGTGTAGTACACAAAATCATTTCTTATTTTATCGTCTAAGCAGATGAATCCAGACACAGAAATAAATCCCCATCAAAAAACTAGCGACGCAAATATTTACTGGCAAAACATTCAAAGATGTTTTCCTCTTCCTCTGAAGCACACAGGGAGGTCTCTTTCCTCCTCTGCAATAGTCAGCTGTCACTTCACATCTCATCCCAGGCAGCAGGATGCCCTCACGGCTCCGTCCGTGCATGCAGCCGAGAGAAGGGAGCTCGCTGAGAGCGGCGGCACAAGCTTGTCGCTCTCTTGTCACATGCATGGGGCTAAAGGCCAGTTGCAGGTGCTGAGTAAAAAGGGCTGCTAGCATTTGGCCGTGATATCATTTTTTAGACTGTTAAAAAATATGGACGCTCATAGATGCCTAAGTCCAGGCATGAACTTAAAGATGAACTCCAAATTTGCAGCTATGTGAGGTTGTGCTATAGGCTAAAGGCAATGCGTCTTCCTTCATCAATATTTGAACCGTGACAAAACACAATGCAAGTGCACACAAGGTCAGCCTATAAAAAATGAATGGGCATGTCAGTCAATGCATTTCTCTTCTGACTTTTACTCCTATTGTTCTAAAGTAGACGACGCAGAACAGGAATGGATGCGTGACACCATGCACGCACTTAACAGTTGGCATGCTGTTTTTTTCCTATTCTTTTTTTTCTGGGTGACCTTTGTCTCATCAATCATTTAATGTGATCGGCAACGCTGCATTATTTACGCTGTAACGCACACATACACATACACAGACAGTATATCTGTATTTTGTTTTTTTTTTGCACAGCTATGCAAAAGCGCAGCATTGATTTTATGGTAAACGATTGAATCATTGCGCAATCAGTTGAAGCCGCAAAAACTACATGAGCGGTAATAGAAAAATAAATATCATGGTTAATCAGTGTTAATCAAGCTACAAAAGATTGCTATGATCCAAATTTGAATGCTGAGCCTGTTTGAGATGAACATAAGCCATCTCAACTAATTATACTGGATTATTTTTCACACAATAGAGTATTCTAGTTTGTTAGTCAAAACAGAATCTGCAGCTGCATTGACTTTGCAGAGGCCCGAAAGCGAGACAGAGACATATTTGTGCTTGTCTGTGTTTGCGTATGTGCATTTGAGATTGTGTGTCCGCAGAATGCATTCTGGTGGCAACAATAGGGAGGAAAAGAAAAAAAAGAAAGTGTGCATGCGGGTAGTGTTGTGTATGTGTGCAGCTGGTTGTCTTGCAGGTGCGTGTCTATACACGCCTGGGTGCGATGCAAGTTGTGCCGAGTGCTCATCTTAGCATGAAAATGGAAATGTCAGTCACATTCCCAAAAAGAGAAAAGGGGGGCATGTGGAAGAGGTGGGAGTGCAAATAAAGCCAAGTGTCAGCGTATAAAAGGATGATGAGAAAATGAAGGGATGGCGCTGGTAAACAAAGAGTCCAGTTCACGGGGGAGAGGAGGTAATATCCAGCGAGAGAAAGAAACTGACTCAGATGATTCATGGGCTTAGAGAAAAGTTGAGGGTTATAAGACTTGTGCCATCACAGATGGAGTTCTATAATTTGCTCGCCATTCAAAACGGAGCTTTGTCGTCGTCGCAAAGGCACTTTGTTTCTATTCTCCTCTTTTATTGACTCTCATTAGCATGTGTCCCCTATTCTCAGCACATTTGCATTCCGTTAGTTGTACCTGTGACCACCCACCCACCCTTGCGCATCGACGCCACTGAGCCTCAGCCAGCGGAGGGACAATGAGGCAAAGGAATGCGTCTCAAGGGAATTACGAGTGACCTTGACAGGCATAAAAGGAGGTGTAAAAAAAGAACCAGCCAGTGTTTCTTCTGTAAAAGATAAGTGGAACGGTCCAGTTGAAGGCCAAAGTTCCTGTCATCTCTCACCATGCATCATCCTGGTGAGGGGAAGCGACACACTGACATCTGACATATCGGGGAACGCCAACGGCTTAGTCAGCATCGTCTGTTTTTAGCCCACGTGTAGAGTGTGCATACAAAGGGAAGTCGCATTCATTTGACAAGATATGGCTGCCATTTTAAAAGCACAGAGATATCCGACGGCTACCACTAGGTCAGCGACTAGACAAAGGACAAGTCTGGAGAATAGTAAACAAGTGCAACTCAGTGAGCACAGACAATGCCCTTCTTATGTCCTGTCTGCTGTGTTATGTATTCTAATGTATTTTATTAATAGGTCACCACAGTTAGTAAATATATTTTCCACATCTCTGTGGTGAATATTATGTTTTTTTGAATCTCGTTTGATAAATGTTTCTTCTGAACTGCTAAAATGACTTGGACATGACTTATAAAAGGAAAGCATGGTGTCTCCGAGATAGATATAAAACATTGGCAATACTGATGAGCTCATGCTGAGGGGACCAGACTACAGGCAGGCATAAAAGTGTAGTCATAAATGATAGTAGGTGGAAACTGACCAGGAGTAAAAATAAAAAAGTCTCGCCTTTCTCTTGATCATTAAAATTGCATCGCTGTGGGATCATCAGGTGGCACAGAAACAAACAAACAAAAACATTCCGACATGAATAATGCAGTAGCTGTACACACACATATCCCAACCTGGGCTTGGAGCTTCTTTGACCTGCCGAGGATAATGATGATGGAAAGTTGGCCAAGCTCATGTAGAAAAAGACGCAGAAAGTTGCACACCGCTTGATCCTTTTGAAGGAGTTAGTGAGATACTTTGATTTCCTTCCCTTAAAAAGAAGCTTAATACCAACTGCCTTAAATGATGTGGTCTTATATATATGCCTTTTCCCCAGGTTCCATTGCTCCTGAACGAGATGAGCACTGCCGAAAAATGGATGAATCAATGTCAAAAGTAAAATAAGAATGAATGGAGACCAGAAAGTTTTGGCGCTATAATGGTGAGTACACAATTATTTAACGTGTATGAGAATTAACTCAACAGTGATTAACATTCAACAAGCCTCCTTCCATCACATTTGATCAAAGGGTGCTTTATTTTAGTTCTGTTATATATCTATATATATATATTTTTTTTTATCGTACAGTGGTTAACGTAGCCAAAAGAGGGAGGCCACGAATGTAGAGTAATCCTCTCAATCAGAGCACGGTCGTCTGAAAGCAAAGTTCTTGGCTGCTAGCCCACCTCATTACAGTTTGTGAATCACAAACCCGCATTAGGAGACGGTGCAGATAAGAGATAAAGATAAAAACGGCAATGTATCGAAACATAAGGCAAAAAGAATGTGATGCGCGCTTAACATCTCTTAAATGCTGTGTTGAGGATGAAGAGGCCAGGAAGAACTTACGAAATCCAAAGCAAGCAAAAAATGGCACAGCCAGGTTGTTAGTCTCCATTTTGTCCGTTTCTAAACATCAGCAACAAGACTCGAGAAACTCTTTGTATCCTTTCATGCTCCACTAACGTACATGATGTCAAACGGTGCACTGCTGAGATTCAGAAGGTTGGTTTTTTTTTTGTTTTTTTTGCCTGCAGTGCAAAAGAGTATAAACTTGAGGAAGACGAGCTCAAACTCCCCCAGTTCAATCGCCGAATGTAAAACATTCATCAACAAATGGCATATTTATTCAGGAGATGAATGGCCTGGTGTGGGTTTATGACGAACCAGACCGGTTAATAAATAATGGAGCTCAGCCTCGTGTTGCCAGACGCATTGCCACGGGAAAGAAGGCTGACACACATCTATCAAATTGATGAGGCTACTCAGCAGTCCCCAAATGGAGCAGCAGCCCAATCGAATACACAAATGCTGCAGTGATAGACAGCACACAAAGGAGAAGAGCCCCTAATGCTCCCATTTAACTCTTTTTTTTTTTATATTTCGAAATATCACAAGAGAGGAGAGTTCAAATAGAGTAGCAGGCCAGACACTGAATGCAGAGGCCCTCCCCTGTCAAACTCCTGTGGCGTGATCCCATCTAAGAGAGGAAGTAAACACAATGAGAAAAAAAAAAGAAGCACTGCCTCAATGCGAGATGGACGTTTGATCAGGGCAGACATGTTTAACACCCCGACAAGCACATTCGCTGGAGAAAGTCGAAAGGAGATGAGAGGCGATACGCTCTATTCTCACTGCTTCTTCTTAATGGCTGTAAAAGCATTGCGGTGTGGAAATAGGGCATCAAAAAAAGCCTGACTCGGCCAGCGCCCCATCAATCTGAAGAGAAGTGAACAGGCGACCCGGAGACACTCACGCTCGGGATAAAAACCAGTTGCTCCAATGAGCACGTGATGGGATGCTTCTCTGTAGGTCAGTGCCGTCGGGAAGGCGCTGAGACTAAAGTCGCTTCCCCACTGGGTCAGACTCGTAGAAAGGAACATTGTCTGAATGAACGTACATGGCAGATGTAGTCACAACAGTTTCTGCATCTTCTAAGCTATTTCCAAAAAGGACTTCTCCACCAGAAGTGAGCGTGTTCGCAAACTCTTGCCAAAGCGCCGCTTGTGCACTCTCTCCCCTTAGCAGCTGGCTGCCTGATTTCTAAATCAATTAAGGCGGCAAAGCTCGGATGTTAAAATGATTTATCCGCTTTAGGGAGCTGGGACTAAGAAATATTACAAGAACTGTTAAGATTAAAAGATGGTCGGGTTTTTCGCTTCCCTGTGCCAAGATGGGCTCTACGGTCTCCTCCCATCCGGGGTCACGCCGGACTCGTGCAGGGCTTGAGAACACGCCTTTGTCTCCTTCGCTATATGGACGAACAAAAGACACGACCGTGTTTGCGTGCAGAGGGGAGGGGGTTGCATAATGGCGATGATTGTGAGGCTGTGTGGAAAAGGTGGGCGTCAGTGCCGTTACACAAAACAAACCATTTTGGGAACGACTATATTGGCACTGTGCATGGTCTTGAGGGGGAGGAGCCAAATGGCACGCCATTGGAAGAGATAGTACAAGGTAATTAGTGAAACAACCTTTTTTTGTGTGTAAAAAGAGCAGGCCTAATTGTCCCGCTTCATTACTGCATGTTAATTAGATTGATCCTCGACCTGTGACAGGTTTGTGATACCTTCCAATACCATGACTGACATCGTTTAGTGCTTGGCCTAATGAATTACATCAATATGCCCAGGGCTGTAAAAAGAAAAAAAAAAAAAAAGCTTTTATACCCTTTTCTTAACATTTATAACTAAGTGGTATTATTTGAGACGTTTATGGAAAATTGACTTTTATACTTTTTTTTTTTTTTAAGCTGCCAAATTCTGGCAACTGTCAGTTGAACTTTCAAGCCACGGCCAAGCTACCCTGTCTCAAACACTACATGACATGGAAGCAAAAAGGTAAGCAGAGCTGCATTGACTTTTGCTAGCCACACGTGTTATAGCCAACCCGGGTTTTTTTTTTGTGATCTGTTAGATGTCAGCTATTTGCACCACATGCATCAATTTGCTACATTCTTTGGACTAGTATAATTGGGAATCTGTGCAGGCCTACTTTTCTCCATAGACAATCAATACAGGAAGCAAAATATGGACAGCTGTATCAATACAATCAATTTCTATCCCCCAGTCACCACACCCATCCGACCAAATGACTGAAAACACAATTCCACAGTCAAAACATCAATCCAGTCCGGAGGACTTCCTAAAATATGATGTTTACTACCAAAAACGATAAGCTCATTGATTCTAAAAGCCGGAGGATTACGAGCGGAAAATATTTCCCGTAATCTTCGAAATCCATTTGCGCAATCCGCAAACGACACTCGCTTCATTGTGTTCGACATACGCACCAGTCAAACTCAAGTCAGATGATGCAAGGTGAGTGAAATGAAATGATTCCCGGATGCGCATGGTTAAACCGCGATTAGAACCAGATGTGATTTGAAGTGGTGACAAAAGTGCTTTGCGAATACGAACGCTAGCCTGTGTGAAAAGCGTGAAGGTGCATGGCTCACAACACATATGCTCTGCTTGTGAGCACAATTTTCCGGGGGAGGGGGGGGGCAGATGGTTTAACCCTCAAGCTTTGCTTCATAAAATAGCTACAGCCCCTCACCGCCCGGGAGCAACAGATTGAATGTAGATACATGATTGCTTGCTGCTTTATGGAGTATCAAAATGGATGGCTCCGCGTATGGAGGTCTAACAAGGACAAGGTTCATAAAAAAGTAGCGCAAGCCGAATGGCTGACTGAACGAGCCAAACGTGAGCTCATAATCAGGTAGCTTTGACTGCAATATTTGGTTTCTAATCTGCTTTTGCAATGACCTAAAAGGCTTTTCGATCGGTGCCAAACGTACCGTAATGGGAGCAGTGCTGAAGCGAATCTTCCGCTTTGGAGGGACATCGTCTTTGTTTTCCTCCGGCAAACCAGGAATCTCGGTTACGTCGGCGCCAGGGTCGTAGACGAAATCTTCGTCGTCTCCATAGAGCTCGTCCTCGGGATCGGTGCAACTTTCCCCCCAACCCTGGTAGCACGCGTCTCCATCCGCGTTAAAAATCACCCGCTCGTTTCCGGTGTATTCCTCTTCGGGTTCCTCCGCTTGGTCTTTGGGAGAGTCCGGAGATGTGTCTTCTCTGGTAGGATCTTCTTGGCTTTCTTCGGCAGTTTTTGTGATTGGTGGATCAGGAGTCGCATCCTCAAAGGTTTTGTTGGTAATCACATCATTTGTACTTGTTGACCCATCATTAGGTTCCTCGATATATTGTGGTGTTTCTGAGTGTTTGTCATCTTCATCGCAGGAGCCATTGACCTGACTTCCATTAGATAGTTGTCTCTTATCAGCTTTATCCTGGGCTTCCTTGTCTCGAAAGATTAGCTTGCGCTCCACTGTCTCTGCCGCGGGACTCGAACTCAGAAGGTCATCGGCGGACACAGATGACGGGAACTTGCCCACTTTCCTGCTGCGATAAGTTCCACGATTTGGAGATTGTCGCGCATCGTCCTCACTGATATCCCCGCCTTGTCGATGGAATCCGTCCGGCGAGTACAAGGCCCGTCTGCTGACTCCCCTGAAGGGCATACCCTGGTTGTGTTGGTCGGCATTTTCAAAAACAGCGCTCAGTTGGCTAACAGTTGGCGACGACGCCTCCGTTCTGGAGCACAGCGAGTCCAGAGAGTCCGTACTGCCTCTGTTGGACCTGGCACCTCGGCAGTCATCGAGGTGCTCGTGGGAGCCCCTTTTCTCGCGTCCGTAAGAGTAGACTGGCGATTGGGACTGGTCACGTGAATGCTGTTCAAACAACTTCCTGGTTTCTGAGAACTTTGCTCCCGCACCGCCCACCCTTTCAGCCGATGAGGAATGCTGGAGTTTGATCACCGATCCATCCGCCTTGTTAATGAAGTTGGTTGGCTTGACCAGTTTTTGGGGTGAGGTATCATCTTGACCCCTTGATTTGACAGCCACACTTTCTGAGCCCATCTGCATGAACATGTCCTTAATGCGGCTGACGTGTGTGCCATACTGGCGGCCCCTCGGTTGCTTCCCCCGTTCGAGGTCCTTGGGCTTGGCATTTCCATCTGTTTGAGGCTTGTCGAAGGCCTTCTTGAGGGCCTGAAACTCGGCCCGGTAGGCATTGCGGTGCGGGGAGGCACTCCGGAGGCTGGTCCTCTCCCCCGTGGCCTCCGTCTTCAGCATTATGATGTCTTTGGATTCAGCGGGGGTGTCAGCATCGCCGTGGCCTCATTAGAACTCAGGACTGAGCGTTGGGGTTGACCTACTGCAACGTGTCAAATCTGGTCCAATCGATGCCGTTTTAGAATCCTCTCAGGCCTCTTCACACCTGCAGAGACAGAGGAATTCTATAAGGCTGCAGCATATATGGAAGACAGCCCAGCCATATTATCATGCAAAAAATGTAAACAACAACGAATCATTGCTGAGTTGAAGCTCAGATGTTTTCCTTCTCTAAATCTAGGCATGGGGCTTGACTGGACCATTGATCTAGTCTACCTTCCAATTCTAAAAACATAAAATCTCAGCGGAACCGTTATTAAAACCCACCAAAGTTGTGTTTCCTATTATTTATCTCAATTACTTATCTCATTTATATTTATATTTACGCATAATACCGAGCACTCAAAATGCAACCGCATCTTTTGTGTGCAACAGGAATGGAGTGCAACTGTAGTTAAATATTCCACACCACCACCCATTAATGTTTAATCCTGCTTTGCATTGCATTCCGCGTGTGGGGGGGACTCACACAATACATAGCCAAAAATGCATAGACTGGGCTAAGGCATGCGGCAGCGTGGTCTGAAATCGAAATGTGCTGATTTAATATTCATTGTTTACCATGCTCCTATCTGCTGTGTGCAATGTTATGTGCAAAAGTGGATGTTTGTTTAAATATAAATAACACTGCTGGTCCGCTCGGGCACAGAGTGCATTGCAGGGTAGAAAGTGAAGTTGCCTACATTTGATAATCATTTTAGATGAGACAAATGGGCGCTACGATGCACACCGCAGAGCAACAGTAAGACAGCTCGGGTTACCTTTATGTATTCGGAGAACACATGAAAATAAGTTGAACGCGTAAACAACGCCTCGGAGCAACCAAAACAAAAGATTCCCACTTACATTCGCGGCTTGGGCTCCGTTTGACGCGTGATGCACGAGTAGTGGAAGCTAAAGCACAAACACTGACGCTCTCGCCGCAGAACCTTTCGAAAGGCGCATTTCGATCCCACGCTTGTTCGGAGCGTCCCGGACGGAATGGCCTCCGCGGAGCCGTAGGTGAGGATGCACGCGATTGACTGGAGCGGCTATAGCGCCATTGCAGGCGGCGGGGTGATGCTGCCGCCTTCGCGATGGGGGTACCGGCGCAGTTGGACGCGCATCTCGCCGGAGCCTCTCGACTGCAGCGTCCACAGGGCGGCAGCGTCCCAAATCCTTCGGTAGTAGAGCAAAGTACGCGCACCTATTTTACAACGAAAGCCTTTTGGTGACGTAAAGGGCCGGTAAGGCAAGGTGTTAGAACCTGAAGCGCTGCAATGGTTTGCTCCGTTAAGCTGCTGCTGCGCGGTGGGCTGCAGTCTGGCACACACGCAGCTTCTGCAACTTCACACGCTGCCTGCTGCACATCATGAGTGGGTGGGGTAAACACGGTCAAGGACCACTAGGGCTAAGTGGGAAATCTAAAGGTTTCCCAAAGTTCTCTCAGTGACTTAAGCAGGATGGCTATGCAAATTAAAGGTGAAGTTGCAGTTTATTATCCATCCAGGCGCAAACTCAGATTCCAACCCAGGAGCTCTCAAAAGCTGCCCATTTGGGGAACATCATTAAGAATGTTCCAAATCAATTCCTGTAATACGAGCATTTCACACGCTTCATGAATGCTTTGACCTATATAGCCTAATAGTTGTTGTGACACATTCATATACAGTACAGTGTGAGATGTTGCTTAGCAACTTAAAAATAATCCTGAGGGTGAGAGAACAGAACAGCAATACACTGCCAATGCATGGGAATCAGCCTGGTGATGAAACACGAAATGTGTGCCATATGCATATGTTAGCTGTATCAAATAGTTCACGTTGTGGTTATTAACTACTCGGGAGTATTAGGGTTGAATGAAGGGGCCCCCGCAGCTTCGGCAGGGAGCCACAGGGCCAAAGCACGGCCATCTGTCTGTTGGGTCATTCTCTGCAGGGGGGCTGAATAGATTGTGGTTGACCGGGTCTCATACAGCTGCAGTTACGGCGTCTAACCACTCAATAATATGCAAATGTATAGGGAACCCCACCATTGTGCAAAATAGCATTTTCTGACTAGTTTGGAACAGCATTATACTACATAACAGAAAGTAGACGCTTAATAACAACTACTTTATGATGTTCCATGACATCATAATCATTAATTTGATGTTTTCATCCAAAATTCCAGAACTTATTCTCTGTTTGGAGCATGGAAATAAAAGCAAATAAGCCTATTAGGTGTGCATAACATTATTTGTTTCTGTTTTGGGGTTAATTGAGTGGCTTTTATTACCTATCTATAAAAGACGGAATAAGGCTACGATTTCGTAAAACACGGTTAAGAGTCTCCCTGCATTTGTTGAAGGAGTGCCGTATAGAATTTCATTTCCCTTTTTTGGAGTCAACCATCTTTTTCCATGCAGATGTGGAGCCAGTGAGAAGCCCTGCTGCGTGCTCCAGCCAAGCACGGAGGCGGAGGAGGAGGAAGGAATGCTGCAGGATGCTTTGTAGAATCATGGCTGTCATACCCACTGGCGACTCGGACACAAACATCTAGCTTCATGTGAGACTTACAAGAAGGACGACAACGCACCATGTCCGCCGCGGCCGTCGCGGTGTGCCTCGCCACGGGTATGTAACGATGAAGCGGTCCGAAATCTTACGTTTGATGCGTCTCCATGACAGTTAGCTAGCGAGCTAGCTGCTGAGTTAGCTTTGCGTGTCGCCACAGTGAAGGAGTCATGGAAAAAAAAGGCTCTTTAAAATAGCGCTTTTTGGGTGGAGCGCCTTCAAAAGCGTTTTGAACGTGCGGCTTCTACGTGGAGTATTAAACGTTGATGTCTTTGCTTGCGTCACGTTATGCATCGTTTGGATAACTATGCCTGTGTCATGACGTTTGTTTTGATTGAAGCTCATCATTGTCACGCTAATTAATGCAGTTATTATTATTTTTTTCGCCATAGTTTCTTTTTGGAATACATGGGCTTTCTTTGCACTTAATTATGGAATCTTGTAATGCACAAAGAGAGACACTATCAGTAGAACCCAAAGTTACTCAGCTAGAGCAAGCAAATTTGACCCCCCCTCCATCTTGGCACACTTCAAAACAAAAATGTCACAACAAACAGTGAATCACTGCTATTTGCAGAATAGGGACCGAGTCCTGCTGCATAAAGGCTCTAATTCCCAAAACATGACACAAGATCGCAACAAAGCCCTATTTTTTTTTTTTTTTCTCTTCCTAACGGATCCTCTAGTTGTTGACATTGTGTATGTCAGCAATGCCAGACAAATGACTTTACGTGAGGAAAATGTCCAAAAGAAGAGAACCATGGGCTGGAAGCAGAGAACAGCCTTGTCCAGCGATGGTGAGTGGGTGTGTGCAGTGACCCGCTGTTGCCCCCCTTCCCCTTCCTCGCTGTCATAACACAGTGTCATGCTCAACTGGACCCCCCCCCCCCCATTAATACTGGCATGAATGTTGACACTTGTTTGCCATCCCAATGCGTTGGTGTTCTTGCTCTAACAGTGCTTCACTCAGTTCCACTTGCCCTTGCAGAAAGTCAATTTTACCCCGAGAAACGGCATTGTTTCAGCTTACCTTTTCCAAGGAACATCAAATCTCTCAAACTCTTGCCCACTCTTGTCTTCTGCTATTGTTGTCTACTCGCGGAGACGCCGGCGACTTTCACTTCCAGGTTGTGAGCTCGCAAGTCATCGGCACAGGCGCAGTGACAAAGAGTTTTTCTGAACAGTGGCCATCTTTGTTTTCCTACGCTCCCCCAGCTGAACACCAAAGAAGCACATGCATTCCTTCTGACTGGAGCCGAGCGCCATGCACATATGAAGCTGAAGGCAATCCCTTTTTGGTTTGCACATCAGCTAGCTAGAGGCCTGTCTGCACCTGAGACCCGAGCTTGGACAGGATCATTGTGTTATGACATTTAATTAGGTCAATTGGCAACGGAATAGAAATTTTCTGCTCTAAGCAGACTGCTCCGTTTGTATCAAGTGTTAGTCATTAACCGGGAATGGATGATGTATTACGTAGTTACAGTAAGAGCTGCAGGTTGACCAATTGTGCTCACTTGAACATTTTGACCACACTGAATTTAGTAGACGAGCCACCACCACTTGACCATGAGTGCAAACTGGAGGCCCGTCGTTCTTTTGTGTGGTGAAGAAGTGCTGGGGCGCAGAAGGGAGAAGAATAGAACAGAATGTGTGCGCTTTGTCAAGGGCACCAACCACCGTGCGAGTTTTTAATTCTTGGTCTCGATAATGTCAGGGGGGGCCCGGCCCCTCTGTTGCTGTAAGAGGATTTGTCTCGCTTCGTTCACTCAAGCCGTCTTTGGAAAGATACAATCGCCAGCTGTGACATTCGCTACACCTGTATACTAGAAATGATATCTTGTTATTAAGAAATATCTTTTTTATTATTATCAAACCTGGCATCATTTATATAAGTAACGCCAGGTCAAGTGTCAAGCAAAAGGCCATCGATCGTAGCCAGCTGTGACCGAGCCCTCGGGGACTTCAGACATATGGCCGGGTCAACAACGTCTCTGTCAGATGTGGCCCCATTTAACATTCACGTTTAGTCTGGACTTCAACAGCTCCTCAGTGCTCTTTTAATACCGCCAAGCACTTCAGCCACCTTTCAATGCGTCCCCCTTCCATCATCCAAATTGTAACAGTGAGCCCTGATCTTTATCATTTTTTCAAACCTCTCAACAATGGAGATATCCTCTTTCATGAACGTGGATTAAAAGCTAAACCCTCGATTCGTTTTTTTCATTCGAATCTCATCGGGCGCTTCATTCAGTTTACATAAGGAGAGAGGGCTTAACATTCCCATTCATGTGCGACAGTGGCACTTGTGTCGGACACTGATGGCGTGTGGAGACAAATATATTTGAATCAAGTGGCAAAGCAGACACACGCATTCTATCTACTCTATGCCTGTCGTGCTGTGTGTCACTGTCCCCGGGCAAACATTTCTTTTTCCTCTTCCTTCCTTGTGCACTCAATCTCCCATGGCGATTAAAGAAAGGGTGCCCACCCACTGTGGAAGAGAGAAAAGGGCAAAAAGAGAGGCCAATCATCATGTAGGAAGATAAGTGCACTGATTAGGGGGAAGGGGAATAGCGAGGGCAAAAAGGGGCTAGCTTGGAAAAACAACAGAATTATCATGCAACGTATTAAGTATAGTTTTATCGTTCCTGCAAGTTGAAAAAAAACAAGTTACCGCAATAATATTGACTGTTTAAACGGTAAACTCTGTTTCAGTGATCACCATCCTGTCGAGGTCGCACGCCGAGCGTAACGTCTACCCTTCTGCCGGCGTGCTCTTCGTCCACGTCCTAGAACGAGAGTACTTCAAAGGGGAGTTTCCTCACTACCCGAAATCAGGTACAGCATAGAGTGACTTGGAATATTATACAGTTTGAGTGCTTTGCTGGCAACACTTCACATTTGAGCTTCATTGAGGTGCTGTCAGAACGTTGGCGTGCATCTATTGAAAGCTACTCCGCCTGTAGATGACGGCGCCAACGACCCCATCACTTTCAACACCAACCTGCTGGGTTACCCAGACCGACCCGGCTGGCTCCGCTACATCCAGAGGACTCCCAATAGCGACGGCGTGCTCTACGGATCCCCCACTGCTGAGCACGTGGGCAAGGCCACCGTCATAGAGGTGTGTTATCAATGCGAGAGGACGAAGAAATTGTTTTTATACTATTTTTCTTCTACTCAGTTGCGTAAATAAACCCTCCGTAAAACCTCATTTTGCTGAACTCAGCTGCTTTTCTTCAATTAGCAGCATGGTACAATGTTATGGTTTTAGTCGCCAGGCTTAATTCCATTATGCCATTTATGCTTTATTTGTAAGCTACTGTCGAAATTCTTTTCCCAAAAGGCTTAGCGGTCCCAGCATGTTCAGCGTTCCGGCTCGCTACGCCGGCCGGCCTCCGGAGCGGAGCCCGCGCCAGAGTTGCCATATAAGCTGCACTGATCTGATCTGAGCTTAAAGCCTCACCCCTGTGTGTTGCAGATTACCGCCTATAACCGACGCACTTTCGAGACAGCACGGAACAACTTGGTCATAAACATCATGGCCACTGAGGGTAAGCACCAGTGTGAGATCTTAGCGTACACACACACACACACACACACACACACAGATCCCCGATTAAATTCTGATGGCTAAATCGCTTCTGGAATGGTGTAATGAGCCCCTCTAAAAAAAAAAAGCATTAAATACTTATGTCATAATCAATAATTCATGAGGTAAAAACAGCAACAGAGCTCTTCGGGTCAATTTATTGCTCATTTAAACATGAGAAGGTTTGAAATACTTCCACCTATATTTTTTGTATTGCAGCTTGTTTACAATGTGTTTAAAAGTGTATTTAAATTAAACACGCTTCTTTCAAAATAGCCAGTACATCACATGACAATACAACTAAATCCATGAGTTGTATGTATTTACATAATATACAATTAGATTACATACATGAGCAGCTAACACATGTTGCTTAGAATTACATAAAAAACGCCATATTGTACCTAATCCTGCGCAGTCACGCCTCAACCAACACCTCACAAATGTGTGTCTGTACATTCACATCGTACGTCATTGACCACTCACATGAATGATCATCACTCCTATACGGTGATGTCGTCGACCATCTGGAGCCAAGGGAATCAGACGGCACCATAGCAAAGAGTCCGAATTAATGATGATAGCCGAGCCAGCGCGGCTTTTCGGATTAAAATGTGCCCTCATTCCCTTCACCGCTCCCTTCATAGAGTTCCCGCTACCCTACCAGGCCGAGTTTTACATCAAAAACATGAACGTGGAGGAGATGCTGGCCAGCGAGGTGCTGGGAGATTTCCTGGGAGCTGTGAAGAACGTGTGGCAGCCCGAGCGGCTCAACGCCATCAACATCACCTCGGCGTTAGACCGCGGAGGACGTGTGCCACTGCCTATTAATAACCTGAAAGAAGGGTGAGGATGTAGGAAGAATAGCACGGGCACAGCAGCCACAGCATGATAATCATTTTGAAAAAGGCTTCAAAGATGCTTTCGTTGCTGCTTGCGAGCTTCATGTCAAAGATGTATTGCTACAATGCTTGAACATGGAATGTTTTTATTCTCCTCCTTGCTGGTGTTTGTAGGGTGTACGTGATGGTGGGCGCCGATGTTCCTTTCTCATCGTGCCTACGTGAGGTGGAAAGCCCGCACAATCAACTGCGCTGCAGTCAGGAGATGGAGCCCGTCATCAGCTGCGACAAAAAGTTCCGAGCGCAGTTTCATATCGACTGGTGTAAACTCTCTCTGGTGCGGTGAGACATTCTGGTTCGCAAGGTCTATGCTTTTATTTTGATATGCTGTATTTTAATACAGGTTGACGTCAACAAAGTAGTCCCAGTTTACGTCACACGCCCTGAGCCGGGTCCAGGGGTGCTGCCTGAATTTGGGGAGTACAACCCCCCGTCGGAGTCTCTGAAGAGCCGGGACTACTTCACGGACTTCATCGTGACGCTGGCTGTTCCTTCGGCGGTGGCGCTCGTGCTCCTCTTGATGCTGGGCTACACCATGTGCTGCCGAAGGGAAGGGGTGTAAGTGTGCTCTGTAAACAAACAAGCCCAGCATTAATCCTCGATATCACAATCTGGATTATATTTGACTTCCTGTATCGTGCCTATCGTGCCTACCCATTACCACAAGATGGCGCCAAAGTAATACTTTTAACGCTTTGGCCTGAGCTCAAGAACAACCTGGGAGTTTTCTCTAATTCACAAAATTTAAACAGAATTATTCTTTGGAGGACGGTAGTTGCAGATTTACTGAATGATGTTGAGCGCAGAGGCAGGAGTTAGCAGCAAGTTAGCTCTAATCTGGATCGAAATGGCAGTTTTTCATCATCCGTCCATTTGTTGCCATGGCGATGACCACTCATTCACTGTGGCTATGTCACCTTTTGGGAGGCTCCACCCCATTGCCATCAATGTGTCCGTTTGAGTCTGTTATGACTGCTGTTGGTATATTTCATTCATCCCATCTTTGTTTTGTTTCTAGGAAAAAAAGAAACATGCAAACATCAGCGTAAGTGTTTTACCTCAGCTGTTTTTTTATGACCCCTTCGTTTTTCTGTCTTCCATGTTTCTTTTTCCATTATCATTCATATACACATCGGCAGTGTCATTCTTGAGGGCTGCTCCAAAATGTAGGAGGCAATATATGAAATTATGTAAAGGCACTTATGTATGTATCAAAATGATTTCATTGTAGGGGTTATTAGTTTAATTTGAATTTTTCTTAACTACTCTATTTTGAAATAAAAGGGTATAATAGAGATATTTTTCCACAGTGCATGCAAGGAGGCAGAGTGCAAATTACAATTTCAAAATTTGAATTATAGATTTTTATGAAAAATGATCTATACCAAAACCAATAACAGACTGTGTTGAATTTTGGGCTGTCCAGCATCCAGCTGGTCCACCACAGCTCCATTCAGAAGTCCACCAAGGAGATGCGCATCATGTCTAAGAACCGGGAAATCTCTTGGCCGCTCTCCACGCTGCCTGTCTTCAACCCGGTCAGCGGCGAGGTGGTTCCGCCCATCCACCCGGACAACTACGAGACGACCAGCATGCCCCTCATGCGGACGCAGACGTGAGTAGAGGAAACCTTAATCTTGTTTGTATTATTTTCTTTCTGTTTTAAACATACAAGTTCAGCTTAAGAGCTTGGAAGTGCCCCGTGATTTGGCCATAATGGGCTTGGAGCAAAGAACGATGTGATCATATGCTTTTTGCATGCCATTTAAGGCTCTTGCGGGTGAATTTCACACTCACCAAATGTCTTTGACTTCAGGAACCTGCAAAACCAGATTACCATACCGCAACAACAGCCATCAGGTTTGTTTGAATTGTCAATCATCATGTGCATGCATTGACATCAGTGTTACATGACTAAAACTACAATTTGCTTCTTTAAAAAAAGACCTTTCATATTCTGTTGCATGCCAGTAATACTCAGTGTGGTGCCCGCCTCTATTATTTCTTGAAAGTTGTCCTTAGCTCTTAAGTATTCTTCTGCTAGTACCAGACATAAATTCAGACAAGTGCGCCCCCTTGCTGTGTGTGTGGAACACTAATCCCTTTTTCTTTTTCACTGCTAACAAAGGAGATAGTTATGTCATGTCTACATTTCGAAGGTTGGAGGTAGGCAATGTTATCGACTTAGGTGGACTCTCAGTCCGAACGATCAATCAAGCACCAACGCTTTTGTAACTGTAAGCTAATAGAAAAAAAAAATTGTAACTGAAAATCTTTTCTCTAATTCTTTGTAGGTAAATGGTATTCCTGAGGAGAGGAAGGTGGCTGAAGCACTGAATTTGTGATCTGACTTGAGGTAGCTAGTCCCCACCCCCACTTCATAAAGGAAACTTAGCATCAATATACTTTTTATTACCACAACAGAGTTCTGCAAATGTCACTTTTTACTGATTGAGAGTATGTGCCAAATTATTTTTACTTCCTTTGCACACACACACGGGGCCCTCTTGAAAAAAAATGTGCGTTATACATTAAATGTAAGGTGTCACGTCAATAAATTCATTCCGAGAAATGCTTTTCTTTTTTGCGGCCCAGTAGAAAATCAAAAACATGTCTTTTGAGACAACTAAAGCCAAAACTGTGCATTTTATGACGTTTCATTGTTATGTACAGCAGAATAAAAGCATTTATAAATATGGATACATTTCACATTTTAAGACATCACAAAAATTATGTGTAACAAATTTCATAAGAGTATAAATAGTTGTTGCTTTTACACTACCGAAATGGAACAATTAAGGGCGGAGAGCCAAAGTACCGCTGTTGAAGAGTAAAGAAAACATTGCGTTTAAATCTTAATTGAGGACTCCGCAATAACACCGAGGCTCAACAATAACGTGGTGACTGACGTTATCTCATTACAAATACAAAATGCAACCTCCAAAATCATTTGCTTTAGGTAAAGCTCGTACAACACACGTTCATATCGTGACAAAAATATTTTGATTTTCTTAATAGACATCTGCTCGGGTGCAGAGAATTAGCTGCACGTGGACTCAGTCAGCAATGAGCGTCATTAAATAAAAGTGCTAAATCCTGCATTGGAGAGGGCAGGTGACAAAAAAAAACAAGCAAATATAAAATATTAACAATTTGTGTTTTAGCCCAGTCAGTGCATGTTGGTGACTACGTACATGTATGTACGAGTCAGTAGAGGAAAGCTGCATGTTGAAATTGAGTCAGGATGTTAGATGTGCTGACCAACCAGTGCATGTTCTACCACAGCTCTGAGGAAGATTTAAAAAAAATAATAATTAAAAACATTGTGTCATCAATCAAATCGACTACTTTCTTCACTTGGAGAGCGCGCGAAAAGTACAAAATAAGAGTATAAAATATACGCTTAATTTTAAATAAATACTGTACATATCACGTAAAATTTCAGAGCTACAGCAGGTGACCACAGT
Organism: Syngnathus floridae; assembly: GCF_059516105.1. NCBI lineage: Eukaryota > Metazoa > Chordata > Actinopteri > Syngnathiformes > Syngnathidae > Syngnathus > Syngnathus floridae. Next base: position 2,764,432 of record NC_142433.1, read on the forward strand.
ACAGTACCTTTTAGCACAGGATTACTGACGAAAAAAATAAAAACATTAGCAAAAGGGGAAGTCTGTATTTTGATCAGAAGAGCTAAATGTTGGTCCTTAGTATTTCAATTCAAATACTGTACAACACAATTGTGAAACTAGAAAGCTGTTGCGTTTTGTTCAAGATGTCCGTCGGATGTGGAGTCATTTTGCTTTTAGCTCGTTGGATGGACGGAGAGTTGAGAGACCGCTCCGGTGCTGAACGAGAACTTCTGAAACAGCAGGTCCTTTTTTTCATTGATGGTTTGTTTTTGTACCTTTGCAATGTGAAGGTAGGTGTACAGCAATTGCTGTGTGAAAGGAGGAAAAAAAAAGTTTTCTTTTGGCCATTGTTCTTCAGTGTTCGACTATTTCAGCAGTCAAAAGGTGTTCAAGGAACAACAGGCAGTCTTGGGCGTGGCGGCGACTCAGGTGCTTTGTCGCGCCCTGGCAATAAAAAGGGTGAGCATAGCCAGAACAAGCACACAGCCCAACCTCTTGAGGAGCGTCGTGGTGTCTTTAGGTATGACCACCTGGGCCAGGTCGTTGGTGATGAGCGAGATCTCGTGGGCGACGCACACAAAGATAAACGTGCTGACCAAGATGTTGAGCGACGGGCTGCCCGGAATCAGGATCAAGATGCCCTTGGTGTCTGCAGCCAGCCAGATGTGATACTGGCAAATGAACAGCTGGGGGAGACAAAACACTTGGTGGGAGGAATTGACTTGTTGGATAATACATGACCCAGTTGTTAGAGGGTGTGCACACTAGTGCAACAACATTGTTTAGTTGAACAGGATGCAGGTAATACTGCAAAAAGTTTTGAATGATCACATAGCTAAAGATGTGTACAGTTTTTATATCTACTACAATTGTATGCTCTTTTTATTCTTTTTAATTCTCACTTTGCGTCATAGCAAATAATTGAGCTCGAATGAAGCATTTCAAGGGCGTCTCACCTCCAAGGAGATTTTTCCAAACCAGGCAAAGAAGGAGCTATAGATGGAGCGGGCGTAGCCGGGAATGTTCCGGATTAGAACGAAAGCCAAGATCTGTGTGTGGGTGAGAGCACATTCTTTTTGTCTTCAAATTACATGACCCAAAAAAAAAAAAAAAAAAAGGCGAAATGAATATACCTGCAGTACGGAGATGTACGGATGCATTTCGTTACACTCGGATTTGCTTTTGCAACCGCTGGCCCACACGGAATATGTCTGGAATGAGAGGAGACAAGTTGGTTGACATTGTTATTTTTCTTTACAGGTGAGGCGACAAGATTTACTGGGGATAGTTTCGTCATAGACAAAGACGGGTTTTTTTTTCATGAGGTGTATACAGATTGAAGGAGGCCAATCGTAAGAGCTTTTAAGGCCCTTGTGATCCGTTTTAAGGCAACTCATTCACTATGAAATATGCAGAGTTGGCATTTGGGCCATCGCAATCAAAATGTTGATATGCAGGTGCATCTACAAAACGGTGAGCGCTCTTACGACAAAGGTGATGATGGAGAGGAAGAAGAGCGGGTTGGCAATCCAGGCAGAGAACAGAGCTTCCCCTTTGCCTTCGGACAGCACCTGGCGCTTCTGCAGCACCAGGTAGACAAAGGCGAACAGCATGCCATAGATCACCGCCTGCCACGTGACAACAAGTTGGACCCGGCAGGCTGGAAAATGACATTTGGCTTGCAAGTGTTTAAACGTACAAATCTGTCCAGCTTCCATCTGAAGCCCCACTCGTAGACGCTTCCGTTGACTTCAAAGAGCATGGAAAAGGGCCAACTTGAGAAGATGCCGTTGAAGAACTCCTATGAACACGAAGAAAAGTGGTGTAAAAGTTCTTTTTGAAGGTTCCAAATGGATGACGTGAACATGCGGCTCACCTGTGAGTATGCCATGACGCAGATGAACAACAGAAGGACCAGAAACTTGGCGACGATACCAAGATGCCACATGTTGTTGGCTGCACGATTGAAGAAAGCCGTAAGTTTAAAATGCAACGCGTCTCCAAGAGGGCTGAGCAATTCATCGAATTCAAATAGACATCTCAATGTAGTACAATGCAATTTCCAAATTGGCTCAGAGCCCGAACGCTTACCGCTGGCCCTCTTCTGCAGGATTTGAGGCCACATGGCCATCATGCCATAGATGACGACGAACCAAAAGCTGACCAGTGGGACAAAGTAGTAGAACTGGTAGGGCCTGTCCATCACCACGCATAACACCAACACGAGAAAGTTCAGACGAAAAAGCACCTGCGGGACGAAGAAGGATTCATTCAATAAGATTGCATATTGAATTTGTCTTCTGTTCGTTCTTCTGACGACAGTACTTCCACCCTGTGTCGTCTCACCTGGCACACCCGATACAGTCCAAAGTCTCCTTTGAGCCAAAAAAAGGTGAAGTGGCCGTAGCCTGTCTGGAAAAGGTAAGCAGCCACCAGCACCCGTACGTGCATGTACACAGGAATGAACTGAAAGGCACGAGACCTATTTAGTGAAGTCTCGGGATGAGATGTGCTAGAAAAAAGAAGTTAGGAACTCACAGCGCTGGCTCCAGACATGTGATAGATGAGGATGACGAGCTGCATCCAGCCCTTCCACTCGTCCGTTTGCTCTCGGTTAAGCAACCGGGTCTGTGTGGGCAAAACTTGAACTTCACTTCAAAATAATCATCAAGTTCTTTCATGGAAAGTCAAACAAAGGAGGTGGCACATCTCAAGAGCGATTAGCAGGGACAGAGATCTTACCTCTTTGCTGTTGTCACTGTAGAACACCCCCAGGACAAAGATGTAGATGAGCGGGATGAAGAACGTCAAGTGCGTGTAGAACTTCTGCTCCTTCATGAACAAGTCGGCCCGATCGCAGAGGTAAAAGTAGGTCATGATGACGCCGATCCTGCACACGGCCTGGAACGGCGCCTTGACACCCGGCGGGGCCACGGCGCTCGCCGGCTTCTTCTCATCCAGGCTCTCCACGTCGGGCGGCACGGGGCGGTGGTGGCGTTTGTTGCCGAGGACGCAAAAGCCCAGGAGAATGAGGGCGGAGGCCACGAAAAGGCAGGCGGCGAGTTTCTGAAGGAGGTTGGGCGACGCCACCGTCTGGCAGCAGGAGCCGTCGATGGGTCTCTGGAGCTTGTTGCACACGGCGTTCATCAGCACCATGGCTCCCTAAAACAACTGCAGATGACTTTTGGCCACACGTGGAGTATTATCCAGTGAGTTGCTTTGTTCTAATGAACACTTACAATATCCCTGGCGCCTTCAGGTATGTGCAGTCCATCATCTGACTGCTCAATGGTCTCCAGCGCCGCCATGCGCGAGGCGGCCAGCAGCTTGACCAGCGACTTGTTGTTCCGCTTTGCGGTATCAAGTGCGTCCACCGCCGCTTTGTTATAGAGTTCCAGCTGTTCATTGGTAATTACCTTCCGGTCCTTCCTGAGTACCTCCTCATTAACCGGTTCTGAAAGGAAATGACATCATAGCGTGCGTAGATGCAACTCAATTGATCCAACGGTCATATTTCGAGGCTTTGCTAACCTTGTAGGACCCAGTAGACCTCCCCGCGCCGGGCCAGCCTCTCCAAGTAACCAGCCATGGCGGTCACGTTGACTTTGTACTGCTTTAAAGTGTCACTGCTGCCACCGTGCAGCTTAATGGACCACTGTGCATGTGAACGGAGACAGAAAGAATGAAGAGCGACTCTCATGCCGCCTTGTTTTCAGGAACATACCGTTGCAGCACCGAGGATGACAACATCAGGCGTTGCCGAGCCTTCCTGCAAGACACCCCGCCGCGTTACAAGATGCTGTGGCTGACTTAACGTTCCACAAGGTTAGAACATCCTCACTTACACGTGTCCATGATATCAGACGCTCCTTCATGGAGTTATTCGCCTCTGGATACCACAGGAAGTCCTTCACACACACAAAGAGAGGCGGATGTTTAGCACTTCCCGTCACATGTTGGCACAGCTCATCTCGAATAAATAGAATCTACAAAAAAACAGCTCACCACATAAAGAGAGGAGCTCTTTTCTTGAAAAGCAATGTCCGCATGCTTCCATGAGACATGAAACACAAAAGATATTCTTGTTTCACCATGTGACTATCCAGCTGCACTTTGACTTGAACTGTGCAATCTGCGAGACATTCCGGGACATCAGCTGACTTCCGAGTTGTTCTACTTCCAATTATCCCCGCTCTCCATAACTTAGAATGCAAAATAAATTGACCCGACTTCAATTTTGTCAAAGCATACCCTCTTGCCATCTTCTCTTCGGCCAGGCTCGATAATTTTGATGAAAGAATAAAACAGCTGGCGGATTCGTGAATCTCCGACAAAGGCCACTCGCTTTTTTGAAAGGCAGCTTTTGGCTTCACTGTCAAACAAAGAAAACAAAACGTTAGCATGCAGCTATTCTCTTGATCATTTGTTTGATCTGTGTGACTTACAAGCGTTTGTATTTGTGCATCATGCAGCCATAAGGCTGCCAAACATTCTCCCCCAAATAACGTCCGCTGGACAGTAGCCATTCACACGAATCTCCGCCTGGGGGGAGGGCAAAGAACAGAGAAGGCTACTGGTAAAGAAATATCAAGCCCAAAATGACACCGACTAAAAGCTCATTGTGAGCTACAGGAGCTGCTAATGCCTGTGTAATCAATACTCCCATGCATTGTAAGTCACCAACCTCTTTTTTTTCGGCAGACTGGTTCATCTACTTTTGAACGTACATTGTCACTTTGAGTCATTTTAAATGTCAGAAGGGGTTTTTCCCCTTTGTGCAAGATAGAATCAAGAGTCATATTGCACACGCCTTCGGGTTTTACATAGACTTCAGTATTGTGTTTAATTTGAAACAGAACAAAGTATGAAATGACATTCCGACACTGGGAGGACATAGGCGGACTACTTTGTTACGAGTCTGTAATTACGTGCCATCATTTATAATCTATAAATAACCTCTAGTAATTGCCCAAGTATTACTTAGTGGTGCAGAAATGTCAAATCGTGCACAGTTTTGCCTCACTCGTAACCTGCGGTTTGTTTTCAACGCGCAAAGCAGAGAAAGCGTTTCTAGTATGACAAACTGCTTCGATTAGTGAGGACAGAGTGCAGAAGAAAAGAAATGGCAATCCTGCACAAAAGGATTTCTTTCATCTGAAGCCCTTTTCAGTCAAGCATGCTGCAAAGAGCATGTAAACAACAGCGCTTCAACGCGGCGTCGGCTAGCCACACTTAGCCGATCCAAAATCGCTGCTCGCGTTACGTGAGTGCTGCAAAACTGCACGGCATCTTCGGGTTTGGTTTAGACAAAACTTGCAAGCAGAATGAGAATAAAGAGAAGAAAGGCGCAAAGAAAAGGAAGATAACGTTAGCATTAGCGTGTGTCAAGTGTTGCCATTCCGGAGCGACGACGGGTGGGCTACTTACCTCCTAAATAGCGCAAAGCCGTGTGGAATACGACGAGTGCACCAACGAGCGCGAGCGATATTAACTTGGCGTTCCTAATGGTGAAATGTTGGTTTATTTCACGCTTGCCCAGGCCCAGGACCGCCATCTTCGCTCCTCCATGACAACAAGCAGATGTGAACTCTCCACAGGAGCCTCTCCTAACCTCCTCCTCCTCCTTCTCATCTCCTCCCACTTCCATACTTTGCTACTGACTGCGAAATCTAAGGCTCGCTATCCTCACATTTGCGCGAAACATGTCAAGCAGAATAGTCAATAAGATTCGCTTTTTGTGACACCCGAACACAAGCAATACTAAAGTGGGAGTTGCACATACACAACTCAGACATACCGTGCGTGTGGCTGATTAACCGGTATGGCTTGATTTGAGTTTGTGGGTTTTTTTGGGGTTGTTTTTTTTCCGTGACGTTCTTCCTCCACTCTATGAGCTGTCATCTTATCTCACAAAGGACTCACTGTGCGCTGCAACACAAACTGATTGCTTGGGCCTTTTTTATAATAGGCTCACTCGTCTTAAATGACGCAACTCACGATGGAGCAGCAGAATCAATTCTGAAGTCTACAAAAGCATTTTGTTTAGCAATTTACTGAGAAAAATCAATTCATACTACTTGGGAGAAGCTTGATCATGCAACAAGACAACCACCCAAAACACTAGTTGCATGACAAAGGAATTAATTTGTGCAAAAGCGGAAGATTTTAGACTGGCAATCACTGAGCCCAAATCAAATATTGCATGCTTTTCCCTTCCTAAACAGGAGACTGAAGCACCCAGAAACAAAAGAGGCTGCTGTCTGGTGAAATGATTGGATTGCTGCCTTGATGGAGTTATTGCAAGTAAGGTTTATACCACCAAATATGAAATGTTATTCATTTTAGGTTAATTAAATAATTGCAATTCTTTTGCTCACTGAAGTGGATGGCTTCCAACAAAAAGTGCCGTGCCTTGAATTGCAATACTGTTGGTCATTACGGCACCCAACCCAAAGAAGGTACGCACTGCCCTCTCGTGGTCAAATAAGTATTGCAGCTGACAATTTTACTACAGTACTGTACTTGTACCATAGGAGGTGTCTTGGTTCATTTTTTAGCTCTGCTCATTTCTAAAGGTCGTGATTTATTAGACGGTAGATGTCTTCCAAGTGAATCCCATTCACATATCTCTGCAATCATACAGTTATTCAAATCATAGTCATTTATTTGGATGCCAAAGCTGTAATATGCAATGAGAAAGCAACATGGGAGGGAAGGAGGCATATGTACAAGAACAAACATGTTAGTCATCACACATTGGCATGAACATGTTTTGACTGCACATCTTGCGTTGTTTAGGTGCTGATGAGAAGCAATAAACCACGGAGTTAAAAAAGCACGCGTACACACTACGACTGCGCCTCGGTCATCGAAAAAGACGTTGAAGTCGATGACGACAAAGTTATCAGACTGACAAAAGGTAAGTGACACGCAATTTTTGTGTCAACAGGAAAGCACTTAAGTCAATGAGTAGTGTGTTTTGGAACATTGGACATGCTTTATTTCAGAACTTTTCACAATTTATTTAAACATCTCACATATACAAAATAGGTACAATAGACTTTGCGATGTCATTCTGGAGAAAGATAGGGCCGCCTAAATTCCATTCAGAATTGGGTGAGAATGGCATGTCGGTATGAACTCTGGATGTGTGATTTGAAAGGTAGAAAGCTTGAACAAAAGCCCAAAACAAACTAAAAATTTCAAGACAAACAAAAAACATGAAACAAACACTAGACATCAGGTTTAGGGCTATTCCACCTGCTTAAAGTGGGAGCGTATCAGAGGACAAATGCAAGACTCAATACAAAATAATACAGAAAAAAAGTGGCTTTGTCCACAGCTGCATATTAGCACCATTGATCGAGCACCTTCTGACATGAGACTACGCTTGAAGCATTAGAAGCCCAAACATCTCTGTTGTGGACCCGCGCCATTTTGCCGATTCGAAGTACATGCATGAGGTAGTTTAAACCTTATTTTCATGGAAATTGTGGTTTTAAACCTCCTCTTTGGAAGATATACAAAGACCACAAAGTGATGCTTACTTTCAGCGTTTTTATTACACTTCTTTTATTTTTTACAAAAGGATGACATGATGTCCCACAACAAGGTGTTTTCCCGCGTTCCTTTAGGGTTGCTGTATTAATTTGCATTGCACAATCGCTCCGTTCAGTCCGTTCAGTCCTTTCCGATAGTTGCCCATCTTAAGCAAGTGGTTGCGCAGTGAGAAATCAGCATTTTTTTAAAAAAAAAAAACAACACAGAAAGAAGGGCCGAGATTTTGTTTTTTCGTTCTTTCTCTCTTTTGGGGGTGTTAATTTATCATGAGTCTATTTATTTGAAACAGACTGGGCCAATGTCCAAACCAAACTCCTGATCGGCTCCACCAATGTCCATAGGTGCAATGTCGAGGATGGGCAGGCGAGATGGTTTACTTGTTCTGTACTCAATCACTGTCTTGCTCCACTCACCAGTGTGTCTCTGCGGAGGGGAGGCAGAGGAAAGAGAAGCAACGTCAGAAGGAGGCTCACCGAGACGCACGGCTCAGACAAGGTCAGCGTCGTCTCGCTAACGAAAGGCGTCGGAAAGGAAAGGGCTACTCACAGTGCAACCGTCCTCCACCACAGAGAAGGTGAAACGGCTGTTGCCCTCAGCCCTCAGCTCCACATCGTTGGAGCCGCCGAGCACCACAGCCTTATTCAGGCTGCCGCTCTCAGCATCCATGTAGGCAACGCTGTTCTTGCAGTGGTAGGTGATGTTCTGGCTAGCCTGGTTGGACAGCAGGCGCATGAAGGCCAGCTGGGTGGCCATGCTCTGGGAGCTGATGGTCTCGTCGTTGTAGGTGAACTGCAAAAAGACGCACGCACACGGCGTTTGTTGACAAGTTCTCCAAAGGTGGCGTTCGTCACGTTGCACTCCGTCCCTCCCGAACCGCTCACCTCAGTTCCGCCATTGATGGTCTCTCCGAACCAGACGTGCTTCTTGTTCTCTGTGCTTCTGAACCAGTTCTTCTTGGCAATGCTCTCGGGGTGGGCGTGGATGCAAGTCTCGCGGGTGTTGAAGTCGCAGAAGACCCTGATGGCGTCATTGATGCAACCCTGGTTGGGGTCGATCCAGTAGAATCCTACAGGGAGACGCATTCTCGATTGGCTCCGCTGCGTGATTTCAGGTCGGCGATGGTTCCCATCCCATAACAGTTCCACTTACCGCTGGTCCATTCGGGGTGGCCGAGCTTGATGTCACGGCATGTGCGGGCAGGGTTCTTCCTGGATCCCTCAGGGGTGAGCAGGTTCTCGATCTGAGTGTTGAGGGACTTGATGGTGGCGTCAACCTCGTAATCCTTAGCTCTCATGGCGGGCTGGTCAGCTCTGTACTCATCGTATCCAGACAGATCATAGCTACCACCAGCAGGACCGGGAGGTCCGGGCAGACCGGGAGGTCCGGCGGGACCCTAATGGAGATAAGAGAGAGCTTTGATATGTAACAGAGCTCACGTGTGTTTTCAAAAAGGTCACTCTTAAGAGTACTCACGACAGGGCCGATGTGTCCGGGGGCTCCACGAGCACCGGAAGCACCAATGCTACCGTGGGCACCAGCTCTACCGTCCTTACCGGCAGGTCCGTGGGGTCCGGCGGGACCCTGAAGAGGGAGGAAACATGTTGATCAGATTACAGATTGACAACGTCCTACCTGACCTCTAAAGCAGTCGTTGCAAATGTGAGAGGAAATGATGAACGTTTCACTCACTCTAGGTCCAGAGGGTCCATTAGCTCCAGCAGGTCCGGTTTCACCAGGGGCACCCTGCAGGGAAATGCATTTCAATGACAGTGTCCTTCAATGTATCTGTATGCAAATGTGTTTGAGCTATCATAAATAATCATCTTTCTATCAGGACGATGTTGGCGGCACGTTTCACTCACTGCAGGTCCTGCTGGTCCCTGAAGACCAGGATGTCCACGAAGACCCTTCATTCCAAAGTCTCCCTTGTCTCCACCAACTCCCTTCTCACCACGGGGTCCAGCGGGTCCCTAGAATACATGCAAGTACGTGGTGTTAGACATTATTGCCGTTCTACAGTCCATATGATCATGACAGCTATTTCGTTTTTACTCCAAGAATCCTCATGGTAGTGTTACGGCTTGACGGTAGCTCTACTTACAGCGGCACCTCTAGCTCCAGCGAGTCCGGCAGGTCCAGAAGGTCCAGCGAAACCCTGTAGTATTGAGTGAATAAATGGTTGGCACAAAACGATATTGGGTGGCGTTTGTAATATGCGAGCCTATCTGTAGAAACATACAGCGTCTCCACGGTTTCCAGGTCTTCCAACAGATCCGCTGGGGCCAGCGGGTCCGGGAGTACCGGCAAGTCCCAAAGCACCAGCGGGACCAGGGTCACCACGGTCTCCCTAAACACGGCAGGAGCAGGTAGGTTAGGATCAGAATACTAAATCGGAATCATCTTTCATTTCTGTACATTGTCCTTGTAGTACCTTGAGTCCAGGAGCACCAGGACGGCCAGGAGGACCATCGTTACCAGTGTTACCCTGTAACGCAAGGTAAAGTTTCAAACCCAAGACCTTGTAGTTTCTCATCACTTCATTACTAATGTCTGTTTTTATCATTTAAGCATACAATGATGATGATGATACTGGATCATAGTACCTCACGTCCAGCTTCTCCCTGAGGTCCGGTCATACCAGGCATGCCAATGTTGCCAGCGGGGCCACGGGCACCAGCGGGACCAGCAGGTCCAATTCTACCAGGCTCTCCCTTGGAGGTGACAACATCATCAATGATTAATAATGGAGACATTTGTCAAATGAAATGAGTCATGTGTTGTTGCTGATGTTCAATGTGTCACTACAAAGAAAGATGGATCTTCAGAAAACGTGAATACTCACAACAGCACCGACGTGACCAGGAAAACCGTGATCGCCTCTAGCGCCAGGAAGACCAATACTTCCATGAATACCAATCAATCCAGAAGCACCGGAAGCACCAGGAGGACCCTAAGCCCAAGTACAGCATCACAAAATGAATGAATGAATGATGATTAGCAATGTGTGAAATGTGCATATGGCTACGCCACTTCAACTCACAACAGGTCCAGAATCTCCACTGGGGCCCTTATCTCCAGGGGGGCCAGGGGGTCCAACCATACCCTGCTCTCCAGCAGGACCGGCGGGACCAACATCTCCACGCACTCCACGGGGACCATCTTTACCAGCGGGACCAGCGGCACCAGGGGGTCCGACAATACCCTGAGAGGAAGAGCATACAGTCAATGAAATGTGTGTGTGTGTGTGTGTGTATATTTTGAGGCTCTCAACGAACGTAAAATGTACTTACAGCAGGACCAGCGGGGCCAACTCTACCAGCAGCTCCAGGGAAACCAGTCATACCCTATCATGCAAAAGTAGGTCAATCACTACTGACACAGAACAAAAAAATCCAATAAGATAGCAAATGTGACTGCACTGGCTCATTCAAGATGAAATATTTGCAACTGGAGTTTTAGTGGCTGTAAAATGGAATTAATAATAACATTGAAATGGTTGAACAGTGTGGACAAAGCCACAAATATATTATTGTTTTGTTCTCAGCTCAGGTGCAGTGGGAAATATCCAATTGCACGTAAGTTATTTATAACCAATATACTTTTGTTGATCAATTCATGCAAGCAATTTGCAATCGTGTAAAGAAAAATGTAACGTCCTTCCACTAAAGGACATAAGAAACAATGAACCCATATTTATTGCCTTTCAAAGACAGAAATTGCCATGGTTTTCTATGATTTGTTGTTTTTCTTGTTGTCCGATCCAGATAACCATTAATCCAGTAATTCTACTTTTGGGAGGTTTTTGTCTGTGCCGTGGGTTTTGTTTTAAACATAATGTAAAATGGTACCCTGGTTCAATAAAGGTCAGCTGCCCGTTCAGTGGGCATTTTTAAAAAAGCAGCAGTTGTTCAGGCATGACTAAAACGATGTTTGCCTTCGTTTGTTTTTTGTGTATGAACGGCAACATGTTTGAACTTTTGTATTATGTTGTAAATTCAATAATTATGCCATGCACTTTGTGAGTCCAAATGCTATGTGAATAATATTGACTTACATATTTGTGAGTGTGCTGAGGAATCATTTTTGTAAAGGTTTTTTTTTGTGTTTTCTTTTTTCTCCCCAATACTCACTTGAGGGCCATTGTCTCCACGAGCACCAGTAGGTCCAGCAGGGCCAGAAGGACCCTGAAAGACAGGTAAATGTCCAGAATGAATTTCACGGTATGATTACGAATCCTAGCAGTCGTTTTGAATGCACCGGCATGTGAAAGTCGAACAAATGAGTCCATTTTGTATCGTGACCTTATCGTGACCACGTGTATTGCTCCAGAATGAATTGTCTACTCACAGCAGGTCCAGCTTGTCCAGCAGGGCCAGCGGCACCAGCGGGGCCAGTATCTCCCTTGCCTCCAGCAGGTCCACGCTCTCCTCTAGCTCCGGCCTGTCCAGTAGCGCCCTGTAGGGTGGAGCAGAAACAGGACTTGACTAATGTGTCTAAAGATGTACTGCACGGCCCAAGCATTTCATTCTCGAGTAACATTCTAGGCGCGTGAGGTTGTTAGCTTACAGGGGCTCCAGCGAATCCAGGGGCTCCAACGGGTCCAACCTCTCCGCGCTCACCCTGTGTTGAATAGAAACACATATTTCATCAAACTTATTTTCTACATTTGGGATCAAGGTAAACATCGGGATTTATCTAAACTTACAGTGGCACCACGGACTCCGGGAGGTCCAGCGGGTCCGAAAGATCCAGACTCGCCCTATAAAAGACAGCTGATATGTTATCATGAAGAGCAAATCGTAACATGGAAATAAGAAAATGTTGTTTTGGTCTCTTCTGATGACAGGAATATAAATTGATATCTCATTTCGTCTCCAGCAACTTTTGTCTTCTACTTGCCTTGTCACCATTAGCTCCTGTGGGTCCAGGGGGTCCACCAGCTCCAGGCATACCCTAGACGTCAACAAAAGAAGACCGTCAAGAGCAAAGTCTACCATTTGAGCGTGAAGGCATCGAGGATCCGAGCTGTACTTACACGAGCGCCATCTCTGCCGGCATTGCCATCGGGTCCTTTGTGTCCAACCTCTCCCTGTGCGAGAAAAAGGTCAGACTCACTCCTGCAAATCCTATGAATAAGTTGCGGTGCTGACCTTCTCTCCCTTGACTCCAGCGGGACCAGCAAGTCCACGCTCTCCGGGCATGCCGCTCATTCCCTGGTGGCCAGGAGCACCAGCAAGTCCAACCGCGCCAGGCTCTCCCTGTAAGTGGATCGGAAAAGCGACGGTTCGTGACACGGACCTTGCATTTTATTTTAGGCTTATGTCTTTTTGGTCATTTGCAGCGAGCACTCAATGATGGTCACTTCCATCCTTGCCTTAAGCACTTCTCCACATCTTACCTTGGCACCATCAGCACCAGGAGCTCCAGAAGCTCCACGGGCTCCCATAGGTCCCTGAGGTCCAGCGGCTCCAGCAGCACCGGGGTTACCACGCTCGCCCTGTGGTAGCACACAGAGGCCATGGGCTCAAAGTCCGCTCCCCTAATACCTTTAAGGCTTCACAAATAACCAACAATGGTTATTATCAGCCAACTGGAAAGGTAAGCTCAAACCTTGGCACCAGCGGGTCCAGCGACTCCCTGGTCTCCTGGGATACCCTGTTAGGGACACGCATGTTTGATAAGCTTTGTATGCATGATAGCAAATGTGGATATCTGTGTTTCTGACAGCGATGTTCTTACTCTGTCTCCGGGCTTGCCAGCCTCTCCAGCACTACCAGCGGGTCCAGGCAGACCCTGAAAAAGTATCAAAACCAGTAAGTATGACAATACACTGCATGTAGGCTGAATGATTCATAACTATCTGCATTTATAAAGCATCAAACATCAAATTGAATCCAAAGCTGGACATAACATATTGTCCATCCTCCCTAACGAATGAGTCCCAACCAGTGGCATGGGAGACGATCCGGTTTCGCTTATTTGATTTGAAAATGATTCACTAAAATGAAGGTATCTTCCTCTTTCCATGCCAGTGACACGCACGCTCTGACGGGCAAATCAATTGAGTGTTGTTGTGTTTTTCTTGACTAAAAATGCAGAAAAGAACCTTGTATCCCATTTTCTTCAATGTAAAGATGAAGGTGGGGAATCCCAATCCTAAATTATTGCTGGCAAATAATGGACTCAAACCTGGAAACCAGGAGCTCCAGCAGGTCCTGCCTCTCCCCTCTCACCAGCACCACCCTATAAGAGAGAAGCAAAGTTACTGTAACAAAAATCAAAACAAATAAATCATGGCTTTACACTGTTAAATGACTCGCAGCAGACACTTACGGAAACTCCCATGGGGCCAGTGGCGCCATTGTTACCATCAGGGCCAGGAGGACCCTACACAAAGAGCAGAATACTAAGTATGTGCTCAATCATTCATTTCAATGGTTTAAAGTCATGTGACTTACTCTCAGTCCAGTGGGGCCGTTAGATCCCTTCTCTCCGGCTTTGCCAGCCTCACCCTAGAAGACATTCAATCCATTCAACACGTTAAGATAACGTTGCGCGTTTAAGATGTAGCTAAACGTGTTTATTCCATCATGTTAGTCCCATCGTTGATCGTCTTGTTCCTACTTACAGCGGGTCCCTTGGGTCCAGGGAAGCCAATGTTTCCAGGCTGGCCTCTAGGTCCAGTTGGGCCGGCAGGACCAGTGCGTCCATCTTGTCCAGCAGGACCCTACAGGAGGTAACCGTAACGATTAGCATAACCCGAGCTTTTTTTTCTGCACCTTATATTTTGTTTTGAAGGTTACTTACAGAAGGTCCCTCCTTTCCTGGGGGTCCAGAGCTTCCGGGGCTTCCGGGGTGACCCTGTTGAAAATGTGTTGTTCTGGTTAAATGTATTTTACAAGTGAGTTTAGTTCCAGACATAATACTAGTGACAATGTTGGTAGGTCTTCAACAATACGCACCCTGAGACCAGCAGCACCAGGCTCACCAGCACGGCCAGTATCTCCAGGGGCTCCACGAGCTCCAGCAGCGCCGGTGGCTCCGCGAAGACCAGGCATACCCTACGTGACATAGAAGACGAGGTGAAAAATGAGGTACAAAAAGAGCCGTCTCAAATCCACATGGAAGGCTTTACTTACAAGTGGGCCAACTCTTCCCTCAGCACCGGGCAGTCCACGGCTTCCGGGAGAGCCCTACAGGAGACACACACACAAGGACTGTCAGGTGATCTTCAAAACAAGATGGCGTCCGATATGACGATTCGATTGCCACCGTTCACTCACTCTGGATCCACGGCTACCAGCGGGGCCAGTGGCACCGACCTCGCCGTTAGCTCCACGTTTGCCCTCCTCACCCTGAGGTCCGGGAGCTCCCTGAGGTCCAGCGCTACCCTGCAGAAGGCAGCAAATGTGGAGGACAACGCAATGAGCCGGACATCAACTTTAGAGAAAAAGAATGAGTCAGATGTCTTTCAAACTTACAGGCTCACCCTTGGCACCAACATCTCCCTTCACACCCTGGACACCAGGATCTCCCTAAAACAGGTGAACCAGACGTCATTCATATGCGTGAACCTGTGCAACGTTTACTCTTGTGTTTGCAGATGAGGGAGACCCTGTTTTTGTGTGAATGTTAACTTACAGCCAGGCCTCTGGGACCAGTGGCACCCTGAGGTCCCTGAGGTCCGGATCCTCCTCTGGGTCCGGGGAAACCAGGACCTCCAGCAAGACCAGCGGCACCCTATAAGGAAGGAACAGCCATTAGTGACATGTGAGTAGCACAGTGCTTCTTTTGGGGCTATTATGCCATGTGTATGATGTATGTATGATCCAATTAGTGAAGATGATTTCAACACTTACAGTGGCGCCCTTGGCTCCGTTCAGACCATTAGCACCAGGGTTACCCTAAGAAAGAACCGAGAGAACCAACACATAAACACACGAAATAGCAACAACTGTCCAACACAAGTGGCGATTTCAATCATGTGCTCATCACAAAGTATTAGTAGTGTACTTACGACGGGACCAACGGGGCCAACAGCACCATTGGGACCAGGCTCTCCTCTAGCTCCCTGAGGTCCAGTGGGACCAGTAGCACCAGCAGGTCCTACCTCTCCCTGTAAATGGCCAAAAACATCCAATCAATGCACTTGGCCCAACCTATCTGTGCTTTGGAAATGCTTCAAGTTGGGAATGAGGTGACTGTGCCAATCGAACGGATTCCAAAAACAAAAAAAAGTAGAATGAGTTGACATGAGGCTCACCTTAGGTCCAGGGCCACCAGGGAAACCTGGGGCGCCAGCAGCACCAACTGGTCCCTGTGGAGAGCAGAGCAGCAGTAGACACAGTCAGGATAAGTCGCCCTAAGTACGAACACGTGCACCTATTTGCACAGGTCTAGCCTGAGACGCTACTTACAGCAGCACCAGCGGGTCCAGTGTTGCCATCAGCACCACGAGCACCAACGGGTCCAGCAGGGCCGGCACGACCTCTCTCACCAGCCAGACCGCGGGGTCCCTGTATGGAGGAAAGCACAGATGTGTGTTCATTCACAGAATGCTGCTGACCTGCTAATTGAGCAGAAGGTCACGTCCAACAACAAGGCCAGGATCCAGTTTTAGCATGCAGCACTTACAACAAGTCCAGGTCTGCCAGCAGCTCCGTGTGCGCCAGCCTCACCCTATGTTGAACAGGAGAAGAGGGATGAATGTGAGCAAGGTATTTTTCATGATCACTACCTTGAAGAAAGAATACGGATTTTGTGTTGGCCACTTTCTTACCTTGACTCCAGCGGCACCAGGCTCTCCCTTGCGTCCATCCAAGCCATTGTAACCCTGACGCAAAGAAAGGAAAATGATGATGTCCAATAGTGATGAAATAAAACGGGGCCATCTTCAGATGAGCAACAATTGAAAGAGAGGTGAGTCTATTGAATGGTGTTGTGTTCAATGTCTTCAGATTGATGGTCATTTTAAATGTTGAGGTTTAGGACTTTTGTGAAGAATGTATTTATAGTTTAAAAAAAAATAGAGAATGATCATGTAAATTCAGACATAGAACATTTTGAAAATCTTTTAAAACATTTTTTTCCCACCTATAGGAACAACTCTTAAAAAAAATAATCACATTTCTTCAATTTCGGCCTGGTCACTTACTCTGTGTCCCTTCATTCCGGGAAGTCCAGGGGTTCCGGGGAATCCACGAGCACCCTGGAGTTCAAAACAAACACAATGTTATAGAGAGACCAATTGGTATTGCGCCGTTAAATGCAACGGGCAGGTAGTTGCTTACCTGAGAGCCGGGGACACCTCTGTCTCCGGGCTTGCCAGGTCTGCCATTGTTACCCTGAAATTGGAAAAGTGGCTCAATTTAATCCCGAGAGAACAGCAGGAAAAAAAAGAACTTGCCATTGAAACCATTGTTTACTTACGTCGTCTCCAGCTTTGCCAGGAGCTCCAGGGGGGCCACGGGGACCAACGGGACCCTGAGACATCAAATTAGAGTGTTCGTGATAAGAGTCGTCCTCAAACTTTGAGAGAATGATGAACTTACAGTCTGTCCGGGCTCGCCCGGCTCGCCAGCGTGTCCGGTGTGTCCCTGAGGTCCCTGTTAAGACACATAAGAAGTGCGGCCATCAGTTATAATAATGTCAGTAGGACACCAAATTATGATTTGAGTCTAAATTTAAACTTACAGGGGCTCCAGCAGCTCCGACAGGGCCTGGGTCACCTACTGGGCCCTAAAGGGAGGAAAAAAACAATGCGTGAGATTTAAGGAATAATGTCATGTATTGGTACTTCAACAAAATTCATGCAGGTTTTGCCCAATGGCGTGTTGCTGAAAAGTGGCACGGGCCCTCACCGGGGGTGAGACTGGATCGGGAGGCTTAGCGTACTGAGCAGCAAAGTTCTGCAAAAGACAAAAAAACAGAGTCACCCACAAATAATGCTCATAATGATTTGGAGAACTGCTTGAGAAAAATTCATATACAGTCGCTTGCAAACCAAATTCAGGCTAATTTAAGAGGAAGTGATGTCATCAGACTGACACTGTGACCAATATGGGGCACATCAATACACTATTTAGGTGCAGACCAAAGTACGTCAATACAGGGTCATTGAATGCTTTGTGGGTAGGTTGACTTTTTACAAATAATTCAAAGGAACTTACTCCACCAAGTCCAGGGGGGCCAGGGGGGCCAACGGGCCCAGGGAGTCCGGGTAGTCCATCTTTTCCATCAGGTCCCTGGGGACCCTACAAAACAGACACGTGCAGCCATGAGATGAGATGTCAAGCTTTCTTGTGGTCTTATTCTTACGATTTCCATTAAAGATATATATTAAAAAAATCTACTAAAATACTGCTAAAAATTCCATGGTTGTTTGCTGAATTAAGTAAATCGGTACAAAACAGTAAAATATCGACTATGTTGACATGAGGTCATGCAAAATGGGATGTGGCCTAACAAGGTTAAGAGGTCAAACCATGTCAACAAATGTCCAAGATTCCTCATTTGCAAAAAAATAACATAAACCAAAATAAACCCACAACAATTTTCCATGAAACAATGTTAAAAACAATCCATTTTCCATTTCAGCTTACCCTGTCACCTCGAGGTCCTTTGTCTCCTCGGGGGCCCTGCAGCAGGGAAAAAAAGCTCGTCAGCGTAAAACACAGACCAGATGTCTGGTGAGTGAGTGAACTGCTTCTAAGCGGCCAACTTTTCTTCTCTAAGCGACTCTGAATAAAGCACTTGATGCAGAGCAGGTTCATTAATCAAATGTCAACAAACTTGACCTCACAGACGCAGGACAAGCACGTTAGGAGACGTGACGGGACATGACAAAGGTTGCCCTTCAACTAATGCTCTGATGTGCCATGCTGTGAGCTGTTAAAGCACACAAAAGACAAGCATGATGTGCTCACCTTCACACCCTAGATGGAGAAGAAGAAACACACATGTAAGTTTCATCTTTCACTAAGTTGATGAAAATTTCAAAAGCCTCATCCTCTCTGCTTTGCTTGAGGTTGAGGCCTCCAAGTCTCATTTGAGTAAAGCACGAGTGCAACTGAGCAACAGCCGACTGAGCAAAGTCAGCGCTGAGATCACGTTGTCCGTATAAAAGTGCTTTGAGACGGTCAAATCGAAATGGAGCTGCTGAAGCAATCTGTTGATTTGAATTGAAAATTGTCATTGCTGGGACATATTCCAATAGAGATCAGACGGGATCCCTCAATGGCCAAAGTGATGAGGAGGCAGAGGAAGGCCGCTGCCCCTCGCTTCAGCCCCTTAGAAAGGACCCTTTGTGCCACGCAGACCCCTGAGGGTGCCTGCCGCTTTAAGCTTTCCTCCAAACCGTCTTCAGACAGTCGGACCCTCACCGACCCGGGGACAGATTCGCTTCGTCGGATTTTAAAAATCCGAGATTGCTCAAATTGCACCGGACCTTACGTCGTGCGTGTTTTTTTTTTTTTTGGAAGGCCCACAAAAGACAAGGTAACACTATGCTAACATCATGTCGTGTAGGTGTTTGCATGCATGCGTGTACTAACCGAGACTGCAGCGTTGGACAGATGACAGAGGCAGAGGGAGAGGAGGAGGGTTGGGAGAGAGAAGAGAATACACCGTTAGAATAGAAGCAAAATAAAGCACCTGCTAAAAAAAAACGTCATTGCTACTTTGGCATCATATCCCATGACAATGTCGCTTTATATGCTAAATGTGCTCATCGTTGAAGCTGACGTGGGTCACAGCTCGCTTGAAATGTCTTCTCAACAACAATGTCAATCAAAGCATTCCAGGCTGGGATCAAGTCAGTGATGGCAAACAGGCACAAACCGGTCTCGCCAGTCGAGTTTAAAACGACAGTAGTTATCATTTGCATTGTGTCACTTCAATTGATCATTGCATGATATCATTTTTTGCTTTGAATCAAATGTGTAGCTCAGCCTGACTCAATAGATTTTTCAAAGTGGTTCAAAGGTTCACTTTGCTTATCTAATGACTGCTTTTGTCATCTCACAGTGCTATATTGTGCATCGGCACAAAAAGGGACAACGGAAGCATCTGTGAACAAGGTCCAGCTAGTACTGCCGGACCTCCCCGTCAACCCGAGAGCGGCATGTCCAAACTTGGCCACAAGGTGACGCAGACGGTCTCACCGACTGATGAGACAAAGTTCATCTCAACCTTTTCAGGTATTGAAATGTTGAACATTTACAACAAAGCACAAATCATGCACATTGTTAAGAAAATACATTTCGAGTTAAAATTTGTAGTTTTAAATGGATTATAGGCAAATGTAGGATAAAGATATGACGTGATGAATTAATTCTAAAAAAAAAAAAAAAATATGTATCGTGGTACCGGTCAGTGTAATTCCTACGTTTCATTAACCGCTCTCAAGTTAGTCTGAATCAAATTGGGACCAAGCTGCAGTTCACACTACTAGCCACAAGGGGGCACCCTTGCGTTTTTCCTACAATTAAGCTTCATCCCTGGGTGCCTGCCTGCATGGAACACTTAAGTACAACGCCCCAAATCTTTTCTCCCCCTCAACTTTAGAAAAAGAACATTAAGTAAAATCTAACGGAACTAAGATCTCGTACGACTACTTTCGACGTCTCGTTCAAAAGACTTTTCTCAGGAGTGAAAGTACTCCTCTGATAATTATTGAATCCTTGGAAAAAGAAAGAAAAAAAACGAAGATTCCTCTGTTTGAACTCATTCCGTTGAGTTTTTAAAGCAGCAGCGATCTGAGCTGTCTGTCTTGACGTTGACGTAAGTTCCAAACCCAAAGCCCCAAAAGATCCTCAAGCAGCGTAGGGTGGAAATATCCAGGAGAGAAAAGAGCAGATATGGTAAAACTTACATTGACATGTTGCTAGGTATGAAGTTACTGCAAGCAGCAACAGAATCCGGGTATCCACAAAGCTGAGCATGTCTAAACAGACATGCAGACTCCTTGTGCTGCTGTGCCCCTCTTTTTAAACCACCTTCAAGCAGGCATACAATTGAGGTGACGCGAGTAACTCCAAACTGAGCAGAAGCCTGCAGCCGTGATGCTAGAATAATAAAGTCCTATCAGGCCTATTTATACGGCAGGAGGGTCCCGGGTCTGCGTGTCAAAAGTCAGCCCACCGGCCAATGAGAGACGAGAAACCCAATCTGACTCCCATCCCTCTCTCCCTCGCGTAGTCATGTGGTCCTGCATCTCCCAGCCTCCTCTCCGCCGCCACCAGAGCCCGTTTGGCAAAAAAAAAAAAAAAAGTCCAGCCCGTGATGACGAGTGCATCGATTTAATTAGATCCATTCTTTTTGAGGACGTGGACAGCGTGGATGTTTAAAAGGCGGAGGGAGGCTCACGTTTCTCTCTCTCCTTTGCGCGGCGAGAGCGCACGCTCCACATTTGCGTAAAATGTGCCATGGCGTTTGGACCTAGAAAGCGAAGCCCTATTTCAGGAAGGACTAAACGCTCTTGAATGGGACCCTAACTCGTCAAGCTGATTTTGATTCTTTGCTCTTCCTTGCTGCATATGTGGAGCATATGCACAAGCAAAAGGTTGAGTGGAATGCACGTCAAATAAAAGCATTATAGTTTCCCTCTCCAGCTTGCCTGTCCACATGACCAGACATGTCATCCACTCAGAAGAGCCATACTGTCTGTCATCATAAGCATATGCAGAACAGGTTCTATACATAAAGCACCAAACACGCAAATAGATTGCTAACTACTTGATTCTCATCAATAGATTGTATCATGAGTCTGCTGCATGGACAGAAGTCCCCCCCCTACCCCCCCACCCCACGTCTAACCAGTGAACACTCCCAAATTCACCTCAAAATTCACTTCCCTCAGTCAGAGGCAGGAGGAGGGGCGAGCGAGCGAGATGAAATGTGTTTTAAAGATGGGCCAAGCTCCCACTCGGGGCCGAGTTACATTCTCATGTTTGCTTGAAGCAGCTCGGGAAGGGGAAAGAAAAAAAGAGAGAGAAGAAAAAAAAAAAAACTGAACCAGACGCTGGAGAGAAAAGATGTCGGCGAAGCTCCACATCATCAGACTAGAACTCCTCACGCTCACACCAATGCTAGGATTGTGGATGGCCTCTCACATATACACTCATGAAAGGCTCTCATGCACAAGTCAAACACTTTTACATATTATCCCTGCGTGGCAGAAGCCTTCTATGTCCATTTATGTTTCAATTATTTTTATTTTTCCACAAACTAACTCCACTAAGTTTGCAATTTTCCTCACCATTTTATCCAACCTAAAGGGCCGAATAGCTCGAAAACAAATACACAGCCGTAACTTGAAAAGTGTTGTAGAATTGTGTGACAAAATGACTTCCATAATCTCTAATTAACATCTGGATGTTATTTTTAATTCTTGTTTATAGACAATACCGAGTGAAAAAGCTTTTTTGCCGTGATGCTCCGTTACAGAAGGACCCTCGGGTGTCATACAGGTAAATCTCTGTTTCATATTAAGATCCACTTAATAGTCACATCCACACACACAAGTGAACCCGAGTTTGCAAGCAGACACCAACCATCGGTATCTTTTCGCTGAGGTACAATCTAAACGTTTAGCAGCTCAAAATGACTTGGAAGAATATTTCTCCCGACTATCTGGAGTGGTGAATGGGTAGTCTAATGTCCTGAATTGACTCACAGGGAGGAGAGGGGAGTACAGAAGAGGGATGAGAAAAGGCTAGAGAGGGGTGCAGAAGAAGTTTCAGACACTGCCCTCTCTGACTCGGGAGGCGCTAATTAAAGAGGGTGCCGCATGCACACGCGCACGGATACGCACGCACGGACGCACACACATGCGCAGCAGACATTCAACTGAGGTTTTCAAATTACAGTCTTGTATTCTTGGTAGATTTTTCTTCCCTCTCTGCAGTGAAACTGTGCGATTCAGTTCTACTGTGTAGAGGAAACATTTCATACGTGACTAAAATATGGACGAGAAGTAGGGCCTGTGATGGACAAAAAATATTTTCTTTTTTTGCTAGTTTGTTGTCAATCTCTATTGATTAGTACAGACAGACCCAGGTAGGAATTAGTGCGAGCAGTCCTAAAAGTTTTTTTTTCATAAATAAGGAGCTGTCCTTTCATTTAAGTGCTTTGACGCCAACACTCCAGTCAACATTTGTGCGGCGAGAACCGAAATTCATTTTTTAATGCAGTTCCTCTCCCCTTTCCGATTGTCCTTGCGCGGTACCGTTGCTTTTTTTTTTCTCCCTCTCTCTCTCGCTCTCCCTCTCTCTCTCTTCCTCTACGTCTGCATTGGGTCACCACCGCATCTACAGGCTAGAGGGGAGGGATGGATGAAGGGAAGGAGGTATGACTAAAGTCTTGCTGGGTCACTTTTGGAGAGGGTGCGAGAGTGAATGTATAGTTCCAATATATGTTGGCAAAGCCGTTTTAGAATAACAATAAGAAAGCAAGCGAGTGTGGTGCCCTTGTTACAGATTTTTTTTTTTTGTGAAACCTCTGCAAATCAATTTATCATATTTTTTTTTTATGTAAAATGATGTGAAATAAAGTAAAGGCAGGATCTTGAATTGAAACGCAGGAACCTCCCTTGGCTGGAAGTAACCCATGGTTAGACTTGCCTGTGTGTCCACATGACTCACAGTCTGGTCAGCAAAGGCATAATAAGCACGACAGAAATATCCCCATACAATGTTGCTGGAGTCCAAGGCAGGCAACGTAATTGCTAGATAGTGCTGCGCTGTGGTCTGACAGCAAGGGAAAAAAAAAGGGGAAGAGCAAGAGAATTTCTGTTAAGGCATTTCATCTTGCTTTTCAGAGTTCACTGGTGGCCACAAAGAGGAAATGCTTACAAACTCATTAATTCAATTAGGGATTTTATTCATATATATATTAGAGGATGTGGGCTTCTGAAGGGTTAAACTTAGGAAGGGGAGCGATGAAATCTTTTCCACATATTACTGCCCGCGCACATGAGGAACACATCTAAGTGAGTTCAGCTGTCTGGAGTCTTTTGCTTTCTCTCTCTCTCTCTCTCTTGCTGCTTCGAGGTGGAGAAGTTGAACATGGCCATATATCATTTCACATCTGGGAAAATAAAAGAATTGTGCTCCATCTATATAGCCGTGCTCATTTTGAGAATGGGAAGATTGGTTTAGGGAGCAACTATATTAGAAGCGCCAATGAAATTAGACCTGAAGTTGAGGAAGGCAAAAGCTTCAAAGATGAACATAAACAGAAATGAGAGGCATCACATTAGCTGGCCCCGCCCAGCCCTCGGTTAGCCCCACCTCTTTGAATTTGGTATGATCAATGTGGACCGGCTCAGCTTTCACAAGGGAGGAAAGTCTTTGCTTGCCTTTGCCCAAGATGGAAACTCTTCACCTTCTCTTCAGTTTCACATACCAAACGTGTACTTTGAACATCCCCCCCTCCCCGTTCGTCTGACCATTGCATTTCATACTTGAGCCCAGGAATAAATATTGTGACATGTTGCAACTATGGCCAGAAATGCACCAAAAAATCAAGGAAACCAAACCATTGTACTATTTTACTATAATAAACTAAGAATTGAATCCTGTTCATTTCTCCTTGCCAGGGGAGACTCCATTTTGAGCGAGCAGCAACACTGAGTGTGACAACAAGGAAGTCAAACGACTCCTCCAGAGCTCCTCACCACTTGAATGATTTTGCAGATGGAGAGAAGGAAAAAAAAATGGTGGACTCGGGTAGGCCAAACTGAGACTTTTTTTCACGCATCCAAGAAATCATATTTCATTTCGTTTTACCGTATAAACTTCTCAAATAGTTTTAATAGTTCCTAATCAGATGAAATGAGGCTAACTCATGGTATAATGAACATCTCCACATGTTGTTTGGAACCAAACAACTTCCACTTTGAACTGAAAATTACATCTTTATGTTGTATTCCTTATCAACTTGAAAATTCAACTGAAAGTATTTTCTTTCCCCTCTTCATTGGATCAGAGTGTCTGTGAGCACTTTTACTCAAGTATTTGAGTGTGCCGCTGTGTCATTTTTTCCACCCGCTTAGCCCGTGGGAGGAGACTTTCGTTCGTACTGTGGAAGGAAGAGCAATGGAAGGAAGACATCTCCTGTTGGAGATGGAAAAAGCAAACGCTTTATTTAACTCATCGTTTGGCTTACAGCCTCATCAGAAAGGTGTCATTTGTAATTGATAGACGGCACCGTTGCTAACTGTGATGTCACAATCATCAGGCTTAGTTTAATTAAATCCGATCGTCCCTTTCTGTTCAAATGTCTGATAAACGTGACTCAAACTGCTTCGCTTACAGTTTTGCCAACTCAGCATCTAATTTAAAAAAAATAAAAAATAGCAAAGTCTTGCCAACTTAAATCTCATTAAATTTGGCTTCCAGTTACACACATTAAGAATGCTGAACTAATAATTGGTATGCATGAAATAATAATTAGATGTTCTTTTCTCCCCGGCCCGTCTGGATCCTTGCTTTTAGAACTACTTAGTACAACTGCTATCCAGGGCGAACCCTCCGAGCTGGTAGTGGGGGGGCAGGGAGGAAGTATTTCAGCGATAAGCAGTTGTTAGGATAATTGCTACTTGGTGGCTCCTCCTTACAAGACTACAAACACAAATCTGGGCTATATTCATAAATATCAAGCTTGATTTTGTGTGGGAGAGCTTACGAGGCCCGAGTTAAAAATGCCCTACTATGCTTACACTAGACTCCCGCTTGCTGTTTGCTAATTAATTCCCAAAGACCGCAGGGATGCCATAAAAAAAGGATCTAGTGTAAATTAGTGTGGGTGGGTGCAATTATAAACTAACTCACTTACTCGCTCATTCCACCATGGGAACTTGCTGCTCAGCTGGAAATACTTTAAACTTCCTGCATTGCCCACTAAATATGGTTTGTCTGATCATGAAATCTTATACCTCCATATGTCTCAGGTTAAGTTGAATTTATGCAAATTAGGCAAGCTATGTGACCTTTTGGATGACATCACTGAAGGCTGGGTGGGTCAGACTTTTGCGAGCAACTATATCGGAAGGCCGAAATAAGATTTAAATGATCTCTGCCCGCATTTTGAACAATGCCCATGCTTTTTGAAATGTTTCAATTTCGGGTGAAATATTTTTTTTCTGCGTCGTCGAGGCCCCTAGCACACATTGTGTGAGTTGCAGAGAGTTGGACAATGATGGAAGAAATTCCATTTGAGAATTGCAGATGTTTTTTTTTCTCCCCCCTTCTTTCTCTTCAGGATAGCTCCTCCTTCTCTTTTGGATTTTCTCTCCCTGTCTCGCTTGCGCTTGACGACCGCTCGATGGAAAATCACCATCACTGCAAGTCGTCTGCTCAAACGCAGCCCTATGGCCTGCTGACTGGCATATTCAAATGTATCAACGAGATTAGACTGAAAAGATACACGAGACGCTCATCCTAATCTATTTCGACGAACGACTGCGGGTGATTTTTGAGCAAAGTGGAAGTCGATGATGAGGTTCGAAAGATGGAGATGGGATAAGCACAATTTGAGGAAGTGTAAAAAAGAAACCTGTAGACGAGATATACAGAGAAGCTGGTTTAAGTAAATAGAGGGGAGGGGGGAGTTAATGGAGGAGGAGGGCGCTTTAAGGGTAGAGCAGGCGGCCCATTACATAGTTAAAGCATGAGCACATGCCTGCTGGCTGACATCCACTGTGAACGTTTTGCATCTGGTTAGAATCTGCTCTCTGCCGTCCTCCTCCTTCTTCTACTTCTTCTTGCATTCAAGGCCTATCTTGCTTCTCGGTTTTTCTAAGATGCCCCTTTCGATCTCATTGCCGCTAATGTGCTCTGAGTCTCCTTGCAGTTCTCCTTGTCCAACTCATTGATGGAGATGGGAAAAAAAAAAAAAAAGTTGTGGAGGCCACTGCTGCTGGTAGAGGAGCGAGGCAGCCATTTTGTTTTCTGCAAGGGTCCATCCATTCAGTGTCTTATTTATTAGGATTTTAAAACAATGAAGACTCATGATGCCATTTTTTTTAGTTTGTCTGCGTATTGTACAAAGTAAAGAATGAAGAAGTTCTGCTTTGATTGTAAGTTGAATGGAGGCGTGTAAAAGGCATTGGGGGTCTTACTCATTGACTTTTAGTCATTCCTTTTTTAAACAGTGGAGCAGGTATGGACATGTCGCAATCTCCGAGACGAAAACGAGCCTCCGTGTTAATACGGTTGAACCTTTTCAAAGCAGTCATCATCTAGAAGCCTTTCATTGAAGTCTCACTTGAATTCTTCCCGTCCTTTCTCTTTTTATTTCCTATATGCTATTATTATATCCTGCCACATCTCCATTTTTTTTACAGTCTCCACTTTGTCCTCCTCCTTTTCCCACCTACTTTGCTTTGTTGACCAGATGATCTCCAGCAGCCACTCATGATGCAGGGGAGGAGTCTGAGCAATGGCATTTTCAGTTCTTTTCCCACCTCTTCTCTTCCTTTCTCTCCCTTTCTTTTTTCCAAGCTGAACTTCATGATGACCAGAAAATTCTTCCACGTGTCCACTGTGAGCTTTGGATGTGGAGGAGGGGAGGAGGAGAACATGTCTGCTTTCCCTGAACCTCTTACGAATCCGTATTATGGGGTGTCATGAGATTTTCCAAAAATTAAAATGAGCCTCGGCTCATAAAGGTTGCGCAACGCTCATTGACTAACTGTGATTTGCCAACTTGGAAGTGAAGATGTGAAAATGCTCTCTGTAAATGTTACTTTTTGGCCCTCAGCATCAAGCATGTCCTCACCTTGGCAGAATGTTTCACACCTTGGTGGATGCACCCTCGCACCCTCAGGTGAGCGTGTGTCTGTGTGGAACGACACCATGTTGTCATATTTTTGTAGCCCTTGTCAGACAACACTGTGCAGAATCGGACGAGGGTTTTTACTTTAAGCACATACATAGTCTGAGTTTATCTTTCCAAACTCCTCCATTCACTTCTGCATCATTCACTGGCACCAAAGCTGCCACAACTGGTGACCAAGCACTACTTTTGTTGAAATGAAAGCCCTCAACCTCGTTCCTCTGCCACAGATGCTAACTCGTGCTATCGAGTGATGTCATGCCATGCCACCAAATCATTTCAAATTTTACATTTTTTCCTTAATGTCAGATATGTTTGTAGAATAATATCAGCAGATTTTTGTGTTTTAAGAAAACTGTTATGCAAGAGACCAAAATGTATTACTTAGTTTTCCCAACACCTTCCTTTTGGACTCATTTGTGATGACCTGATGATGATGCTCCGATAATTAGGTCCACATTCTTTTTCCTTTTTGATTAGATCTAAGGTCGAGTCAGATAAAGCTATGCTAGGATATGGACCATTTTGCTCCTCAAAGAGCAGCAGATGACGTGGCTGGGTCCTTCTTTTCTAGTGGCTCGAAGCGCTTTCAAAAAGCAAGGAGAAAAACCTCATCGCAAGGCCGAGAGCAGCCAAAGCGAGTGAAGCGCTGGCGTTTATTCGCTTCTGCCCGCCTACTATGTGAAGCTCCAACATTGTTTAGGGAGGGGCATCTTCTGCTTAATTTACTGCCTCCTTCATTTGCTTCTGCAAGGCTCTGAAATGTTCTCCCCTTTGCTTTTTTGCATCAGCTTCATGAAACGATTGATTTTAAATCAAGGTCTCTAATAAGGTGACAATATCATTGCTTTGCTGCACCCTTACCTATCTTCTCCCCCTCTTTTGCCAGATGTGATTTTTTTTTGAGGATCTCCCCCCCCTGTGCAGGCCTCCATGATTCATTCACCACAGACATCTTAAAGTCTCCCCTCCCCCCCAAGCCGCTGGAGCTTGAGGGAAGACTCAACTGAGGGAAGGAATGAAGCTCATGTGGAATCTCCATAGCCAAAGGCTTGTTTTGAATCGAGGTCCTGCACCCCTGGTGGTCGGAAGGGGGAGAGAGATGAGCTCCGTGCCATCCTGGATGTGTTGAGGTAACGCCCTGAAGGTGGAAACACACACGTGTGAGTGAACAGTAAAGGAGGTGGGGCCATTTTTGCCCCCCCTAACTTTCTCTGCTAAGAGAAAAGGAGAAAGGAAAAAATGGCCCTTTTAAACTCCTCCTGCTCTATTTGTCTACATCACTGTGTTCCCACCCTTCCTTCACTTTCCTCAAATCCACCCTTGCTAATTTTCTGATTGGCTGGATGCAATTAGCATCTTACAGTTAGCACAACCATTTTCAAATCGCAAACAAATACAAGCATGCAGGTGCACAGTGTACAAGGGTGAAAGTCAAATCATCTTGACACCTGTAATTTCCGACAGTGGCTCTCCAGCTAGCTTGTCTTTACAGGCACGTGTCCTGCTATTGCCCGTTGAGCGAATCCCCCCATTTCGGCTGCAATAAAGTCTGCAATTGCCAAAGAGAGGTGAAGCCCTCAATTACCTGCCATCTGCTCTGCAGCAAGCCAGTGTTTCTTTAGAAAGTTCAAGGCCATTGTAACATCCAGTTGTCACAAATTTGCCCCATTTTACAACTTCACATTCACCAGTCGCGACTACTAATAAATGGACACGCATGCAAGAAGACAGCAAAGCTTTGAATGATGGAACCACATTTATTTTGTATATGCTCGTTCATAAAATAGCCATTTGCAAAGAATTCCCATTTTGTCCCCATTTAATTGGGTGTTTTATCCCCACAGGCAATATTGGAAATCAGCTGCACCTTCAACATCCATTTTCTGCAGCGTCTTGTCTTTGAGCTGGAGTCCATGCCAGTTGACATAAGGTGAGAGGTGGTGTACACCCTGGCCCGGTCACCAGACTACTGCAGATCGGCTTTGCAATATCTCTATTTTTTTTTTTCAACTAAACAGGAAGTTCCATCTAAATGGGACAACGTGATTTTTCTGATAAAATCTGTTCGAGGCTTGTGCATTTATAACACAAACAGTTTGCTCTCATTAGACTGATGATTTTTACCAATAGTCTGGAGAACACCTTTGTCCAATATTAGGCATTGATACTAATCTTGCTTGATGGTGATGATGACAGCACATCTGATGCTTGAGTCCAAACAGTATGTAAGAGCATTTTATAATATTTTAGACACAGGCCACTCATGCTCATGTGAACCCACAGTCCTCTCCTCTCCTACGAGGCACAAGCTGTTGCCACGTTGTCTTGCTCTCTCTCGCTCTTTCGCTCCTTCTGGACTCATCCTCATTCCCTCGCTCTGCTTTTCTCACTAGTTTCTTTGGCCTTCTCTTTATGCCGCTCAACTGTCTTTGTATTACCTTTGGCTGACGCACTCTCATGTATAGACATTTTGGATGCACACACACACACAAATTGCAGGATTGTCTCTTGAGCAAACTTTTGCATGTTAAGTAGACATTAACGTCAGGAGGTTTATTTGGTTTAAATGTTTTTTTTGTCTTACGAAATGACCGCCTAGTACACTCTCCAGTTTACATGACCTGCCAACCACGACAGCATTGTGCTGGCATGACGTGGCCACTCTTATTGAAATGGAACAAAAATTATTCAAGTTCTAGAAAGGCTCTCATAATACTTTTGAGGGACATCCTCATCTGCAGAAGAAAAAAGAAAATGGGGGGGGGGGACTCTCTGTAAACTGTTAAAACCAGTGTTAAAATGTAAATATCAACTTGGATGCAGTATTAAAGAGTATCAAAAATCAATTCCCAATTTATGGTACACTAACTATTGGTTATTTGTTAAAAAAAAACTTTCTTAAGGGAACAAATCAACTCCTGATTTTTTCTTTTTTCTTCTCTTGGTTTTTGTTTTCAGACAAAGCATTGGGCCGTCCGCCGTTGTCCCTTTTGCTTCATGAGTGAGACAGCAGCACCCTCTTCTGGTTGAAATGTTGAACAAATGCACTGGACGCATTTTCCCTACTCTTCCATACACGACGCGGTGGTGTCGTTGTTCAAATGACCTTTCTCGGGTACCGTACAACTTCCGGTTCACTGAGCCAGGTGAATGACCTGAGTAGGTAATGTAAGCATTTTCAGTCTGTAAATATATGTATGTACACAATTTAGGGGCATAATTACAAGCTTCTCGATTTTGTTATTAGTCGTTACGTCACTTGAAGCTCGCTAGATATTGTAAAACAATAACAAAGGTGACTTGTTAACTAGCACGCCCACAAGTAGCACTCAGCTGTCAATCATTCGTGAATCAACGAAAGCGTTTGACTTCAACGTGGTTTTGTATGTTTTCCACGCTAAAGTGGAAAAGTGGAGGCTCCACGTCGGCTGCTGGTCGTCTACCAGCCAAATGTTCTCCTAAGGTACGACTTGCTCCCTATGTATGCCTTCTTTTTCCCTTCTATGTAGCATTATGCTCCTGGTGACTAGGGAGGGTCAAAATATTAGGTCCACCAGCACGGTCGAACGAGACTAAATATTCTTTTCTAAATGTGATTTTAATCAGTGCTAAGTGGTTGTGGAAGATAAATTATTATCATAAAATTGTAATATAATATCAAGTTTATTATTTTTTTGTCATTTGACCACCAGTCAAGCTTTTTGAACACTTTAAAACATCGACATTACAAACGTTCACTCCTCAGTCAGTCTGGGTGAACGCTTTTACAGCCACAGAAGCCCGTCCTGCAATGGGTGCGGTACAACATATGCCCAGTAGAGGGCACACTGACACTTTTTTTTCCTGCTTGACAGGATGGGAGAGGTTTGGGGCCCAACGGTGCAGCCAGCCAACAGCTTCGTGGGACCTGCTATTGGACATGTGATGTGAGTACGCAGTGTTGCGTTTGAGGAGCTGATGGATAATGTCTCATTGCAGCACAAGGTGGCTGTGAGTTCACCCACCTCTCTTGTCACTTCTAATGGCACACAAGTGCCACCAGGGGGAAGGTGAGCAGATCCAACCAGCTGATATCACTCACTGGGACAAAAACTAAGTGACAGGTACTGCACAACGTCATAATCACACACTTCTGGAAGTGTTTTCAATGACATTGACGCAAACCAAGATAGTCATGAATATACATTTTAATAATATTTATCTAACTTGGTTTGCCTCAGTGTCATTGAAAACCCTGTCCAGAAGTGTGATGATGATGTGCAGTACCTGCCACTTAGTTTTTGTCACACGTCAGCTGTTTGCATATGCTCACCTTCCCCTGGTGGCAATTGTGTCATTACAAGTGAGCTTGTCAAGCACTTGAGCTGCACAGCCTATCGTCAATATTTGTGTGCAACTAAATTAGTTCCACGCAAACATTGACTACTCAAATGTTTTCAAATTGCATTTCTGTCTCATAAAGTGTTAAACTGGAATGCAAGCCTTTGTGTTTTATGAGTAAATATGCTTCACTTATTTGAAGTCTTTCATGCTAGGTGGTTACAAGAGTGGGACTTAAGTGTTTGAAAGCTGTCTGAAGTCTTGAGGTGAGAGTTGCCTTTGGTCACTGCCATGGACACAAGTATTTGATATGTTACACTCCATCTCACATGACATGTCATGTGAGATGGAGTGGAACAGTCAAAGACTAGCGTACATGGCAGCGACTGAAGGCCAAAG
Organism: Syngnathus floridae; assembly: GCF_059516105.1. Classification (NCBI taxonomy): domain Eukaryota; kingdom Metazoa; phylum Chordata; class Actinopteri; order Syngnathiformes; family Syngnathidae; genus Syngnathus; species Syngnathus floridae. The sequence continues at coordinate 2,796,571 of NC_142433.1, forward strand.
CTCACCTCAAGACTGAAAACTGCTTTTGAAAACCTAAGTGCCACTTTGCCCGCCTCCGAACTCCGCCCAAATTCAGGCTGACCAATCACATCACAGATCCTAATTTGCATAACCACGCCCACTTTAAAACAGCCAATCAAAATGCGGCATTTGCACATCTGACCAATCAGATTGCTTAAAATTGTCAAAGACACGCCTTCTTTTGGCCCCACCAATCACAGAGCACCTCATTTGCATAGCCACGCCCACCTTTCCACCAATCCTAGCCATTTATTCTCATTTCCCCACCCACTTCCAAAGCAATTGGCGAATCATGATGCAGTATTCTAGTTTTGGTCCCGCCCCTTTCTAGTTTTTCCTCCCCAAAAAAATCCAGGAAAAAAAAAAAATCCAGGTAAAAAAAAAAAAACCCAGGAAAAAAAAAACCCAGGAAAAAAAAAATTCAGGAAAAAAATAGATTTTTTTTTTAAAGTTTGATTGTATGTTAGAAGAGTTGAGTTTGTTTTCAAATAAGTTGAGTTTTAGTGTTCTTTCAAATAAAACTTTATTTCCTTTGCAGAGTAAACATTCAATCATAAACAAGTTGGATGGCAGTCTGCTCCTGGCCGTGTGGAGAAGTGGTCGGCCAATGGACAAGTCAGAGTGTGGACCCAAGACAAAAGGTGGTCGGCCAATGGGACGAGCGTGGACAAGTCAGAGTGTGGACCTAAGACAAAAACAGATCTGTAAGTCAAAAGTTAAGTCAAATACTTGTACAATGTTTTCTTACCAGTGCGAAAGATGAGTTTTCTGGCACCAAGTGTTCAAGGCTGCACTAACAGGAAGCTGTTCTTGTTTCTTGATGCCTGCAAAGAAAAATAGACAAATGTGAACAAAAGACATTGTCATGAGGATTGTGCAAAGCAGTGTCTTCTAAGATCATACCATCCAAGTTTTATTTCTTCCACTCCTATCTCAGAATTGGGCTGCAACACCTTGTGAATGAGGAAGCAACAAGAAAACTGTTGTTGCAGGAGACTCTTGGCACTTCACCCTGGACACAAAAACAGTCATTTGACTTTTGGAACATGTTAGCTGAAATGTGTCTTCTCACCAGCAGAGGACTCTTACTCTTCAAGCAGTGAGGACCCAAGAGAGACATACGCCGGTCCAAAGCGATGTAGACCTGAAGCTTCCGGCAAGTAGCATTTCACTTTGTAGATCCGCCTGTAAATAGAGGTTGCAAATCCAGGTCCAGAAAATGAAAGCCCTGCCACAGTTTGGCTTTAGCGACTGGTGCTTCTGCTCAGGGACCTCGTTTACCTGCCAACGGAGTAGAAGCACTTGTGGCTAAAGGCAAACTGTGGCAGTCTTCAATTTTTGGACCTGCACTCTGAAATGAAAAGGAACAGACACAATGACTCCATTTTGGTTGACTTTATTTTTAACTGTAGAGTTGTGCTGAAGCAGTTAGCACTCAAACCTCAGACGACCAACAGCAGGCCAAGCTCCTGAAATGTTGCAAAGACTCGCCAGGACGGATACACCTGCACACAAACGAGGGGAACAATCAAGCGTCAATTTTGTAAGTTTATTTGAATGTCTCAGTACTGAAAGTAGAGGCAGCTTTGAGGACCTTTTTGGAGAAGATTTCTCTTTGCAGGTGGAGGATCATGGTGACCAAGTCCCAGACAGCATTCTTACTGGAACTGAACTGCAACGAGAGGGAGAAAGAAGGCAATTTATTATTAGTATTTTTTTAATTAAAACATGCAACAGGGTTTGGTAGTGTGTGAAACCTGGCTGCATTTTAGACAGGAAGTTGATCACAACTCCATCGGATGGCCTGCACCTAGAACAACAAACTGTTAAGTACTTGGATTCATCCAGTTTGTATTTGCAACAGGTTCAAACCTTGGAGATAAGCTTTTATTCACCACAGAAGATCCATGCGGCAAGAACCCGGTCCTTTGGCACCACCTAGTGGACAAAAGCAGGAAGACACGCTAAATGACTTCAGCGCGCCTGTTGCCACTTGAATCGTGATTGTGTCACCTGCTGGCATACACTGTCAAACATTTGTGCATGGCTGAATGTGCGCGTGTGTTTCACCTGTGATGAAAGCAGGACAGCGCTGGACTTCTCTCCAACCACCCACAGCTTGCTGGCCTGAAAGACACGGTAAAAAAAGTAAGTATTCTACTTTTAAACTTACAGCTTTGTGAGCCGGTTTGGCTTAGCTATGCTACATTTGGTAGGCATGTTGAGTAAGAGAAGACCTGCAAATGTCTAATGAAGCCACACCAAGTCAGCCATTTTGGAGCCTGCAGACAAAGAAAAAGAACATTACTTGATTTAGTAACTTAATTAGATGTATTTAATATAAAACTGAAATTTTGCCATTTTGTAGTCAATCTGGTCCTTGTGTTGCAGGTACAGGCAGGCCTGTGGACAGAAAAGAGATAAGCATTAACTTTTGAATCCACTTTGAAACGCATAGGTAGTTCCAGCTCAATTTGAAGACTCTCACCTGCAGACAAAAGACAATTAAAACGCATATGCATTATTGTGCATTTGTTTCATTCTGTTTGAACGTGAATTGTTTTGTCTACTTACCTTGAGCGAACAGCGCCGGCGTCCAGATGGCAAATAAATGCTTTTTGGTGCAATTTAAGGCGTCCATTGCCAACGCACGTGCAACATTTAGCTTGCACCTTAGCACGCTGTAAGCAAGCCAAAAAGAACAACTCCATGTTAAAAGTAAGCAAGCGTCATTTGTACTTACCTTGTGTCTAAGAAAGAGAATACTCACATAATCGAAGTTTTAGATGAGCTGGTGGAAATGCGTGCAGAGCTGCAGGTGGAGGACTCGTCCGTCAGAGGCGGCGTGCAAGACTGACAGCTTCGTTTGCCCGACTTTTATAGTGTTCCGGTGATGACGTCATTGAAGAAAAAAGAAAACTCAGGTAAAAGAAAAAAGTGGTTCTCGCCGGCCCCAAGGCTGGGCTCGAACACGCACTCCGTGTTTGATAGGCATTGTCGTTAACCACTTGACTATTATCTGTCTTAGTCTGGAAAGTTCGTTTGTCGTATTCATTGACTGGTATGTTAGTTGTGGCAAAGTCAAAGCTATATATTAAGAAACCGAATTATTGTTGAGTTGCAGATGGTAGAACGGTTTAAGCTTTTACCTGGTGTTCCGGTGACTCGAGTTCGAGTCTCACACCGTAAAATTTCTAAATGTTGACTTGAGCGGGAGTCGAACCCTAGTCTGCCGTCTCCCAGGCCAAGTATTTAACCACTCGGCCATCCTGCCGCGGAAATTTCGCAATTTAATTGTGTATTTCATGTATCTCCAAACTAAGCTTATTCCCTATAGAACTTGTGATGATGCTCCAACTTCGCCCTCCCCAAGAGCATGGACTAACACGATCTACACAATGGGATGGTTTCTCAACTTTGGTACACTTTATTTGTGATCAAACAAATACATCCATGGACACAACCAACAATGTTAAATTCAATTGTTTCTTTTATTATTAAAGATGATTTGTTGACCAGGAGAACTCCGCTTGAAGGCTGATTGTTTGTCTGACTGGCTTTGGAACCTGCAACACATACAATTTACAATATCAAGTTTGATGTCAATATCAAAATGATATCGATGCCATATCAAAGGCCCTTTTTAAGCCGGTATCGATTTCAAAATTGATACGGATCGATATCAAAATGGCGATACTGGTCGATGTGATATCAACTCAGAAGGTTGATATCGATTCCGTATTAAAGGCCCTTTTTAAGCTGGTATCGATTTCAAAATTGATACGGAATCGATATTAAAATGGCGATACTGGTCGATATGATATCAACAGAGAAGGTTAATATCGATTCCGTATCAAAGGCCCTTTTTAAGCTGGTATCGATTTCAAAATTGATACGGATCGATATCAATATGGCGATACTGGTCGATGTGATATCAACAGAGAAGGTTGATATCGATTCCGTATCAAAGGCCCTTTTTAAGCTGGTATCGATTTCAGAAATGATACGGATTGATATCAATTTCCATAACGATACCAATGGATACGGGCCGATATCATATTTTCGATATCAAATGATATCGAACGGTATCAATTTTGAAATCGATACCGGCTTAAAAAGGACCTTTGATACGGAATCGATATCAACCCTCTGAGTTGATATCACATCGACCAGTATTGCCATTTTAATATCGATTCCGTATCAATTTTGAAATCAATACCAGCTTAAAAAGGGCCTTTGATACGGAATCGATATTAACCTTCTCTGTTGATATCACATCGACCAGTATCACCATTTTGATATCAATCCGTATCAATTTTGAACTCAATACCAGCTTAAACAAGGGAATCAATATTTTGGATATTGAAATCAAAATTGATACGGAATGATATCATAGTAATAGTTATTATACATATATATTTCAATTCCATATAAATTTTGGTGTTAATACAACATAAAAAGGGCTGTCAATCGATATCATTTTAGTATTTAGTAGTAACAAGTGATATTGTACAGAATCGACATCATTTATACATTGATATCAATTGATTGGTAGCAATTTTGATTTAGGTATTGACATTGATACAATTTCAATATCGATACACATTTCTCTCGCATTTGAGCCATTAAGAATGAAAGGCTGCACAGAACCACATCGTATTTTATTCAATACCATCACATTGGCCACCTCCATCATGGCCATGAACGTCATCTCTTTTTTTTTTTACCTGGAGAATTAGTACAAATGGTTCTTTACTCGTGTCTGCACATTGTTTGTGGAGGAAATGACTTTATATATCTTCTACTCCAACATACTCGCGGTTATCACCCACCTGCAATGCGATGTAGCATTCGCTCTTTTTGGTCCTCGTCGTGCTCTGTTCGATGACGTGGCCTCTGGTGACGAGCAAAGGAAGCGACAGATTGACTGACAACACTCCACCAAATACGTGTACAGATAGATTTACAACACTCTACAAAATACACGTGTGTTGTGGTTTTCGTCACTCTTTGTATACACATCACTCTCTCAAAGACTCCTAGACAGTGTTAACCATTGTTTCGCAATGAGGCGCGCCGGCTTGGGTAAGAAAATGAAGTTTGCATGCTGAATTTTTAGTATCGGCGAATTAGCAGGTGAAAATAGCTTTCTAGTGGCCCGCATGGATCAAATTTAGTCGGGTTCCAAATGTATTTGCCAGTGAATGTCAACTGAATAAAGACGCACTCGTGGTTGAATTTGCTCCAGGGGATGGACCTTCTGGAAACTATGTCGCAAGTGGATACAGCGTGTACGAAGAGGAAAATGAACATCTACAGGAGGGACTGAGAGCTAAAGTCAGCGCTTTGAAAAGTGTAAGAAAGTTCAAACTCACCAACAGCTCCGTGCCGTCTCTCTCAAATATGATGCTAATTGACTACATGTTTGTTTTCAGCTGTCAATCGATATCGGAACGGAAGTGAAGTATCAAAATAAAATGCTGGATGAGATGGTGAGTTTACTGTCATGGGTCAAATGTAAACACTGCTGACATGAAAGTCGTTGAAGTCTGCACGCTTAGTAGGAAAAATATGTACGTAAATAATTCTTCACAGTCAGCACCCCAATGTGTTTAAACAATGAAACAAGCAAGTAATCTGCTCATCTACACAGTGAATTGTTTCAATGAAGAATTCCATCTGTCCCCATTTCCCCAACTAGGATACAGACTTTGACTCAACGGGCGGCCTGCTGGGCGCCACCATCGGCCGAGTCAAACAGCTGTCCAGAGGCAGTCAGACCAAACTGCTGTGCTACATGCTGCTCTTCTGCTTTTTTGTCTTCTTTGTACTCTACTGGTTCATCAAGTTGAGGTGACAGCTGGAACCTGTTGGACTTTGAACACACATCTCAAAATATAGACGATAACTTGATTACGAGTTGCGTAATCAGTGCCATGGTTCAGAAATGAGGAATGGATCCGTGTATGTTCTTATTATTTGTTAATTATGCATAACACAGAGAGCAACTGCAGGATGTGTTACACAGAAATGAATGGCTAGATTACAGATTACATTGGTGGGGGGGGGAGCAGCAAAAATATGAAATGTGTTCTCAATGTAAATAATTGTTCTTATGATCTTTTTGACCATTAAACATTGATCAGGTGTTTCCTTCAATTAAAACTGGCATTGTTTGTTTTTTAATACACTGACAGAAAACAAAAAACATTGTGTAGTGGTGAATCAATATTTACAAAATACTAATTGTATATATGCCTTACCTCATGCAGTCAAAATGAACATACTTTTTCGAGTCGGCTGAAGAGCACTTCGGTGATTAACTTTTTTTTCACGTCAAAATTACTTTTAGAAGTTCCCATTATCAAGGGAATTGATGGAGAAAATCATTGAAGATCGTCCCCTGTCATCACTTCCTGGGTAGAATGTCCATGTATTTGCAGATGATTCCGAGCATGACCTCATCAGCCCCTGCACCAATGGACATTAACCTGCAATCTCTGTTGACAAAATGGAGATAGCAAGGATTTGTTTGTCTTTGCAAACTACAACCAGATGTCACTAGATGTCAGTACAATTTCATGTAAGGACCACTTCAGTTATTTTTACTTAACACAAGCTGCCTCAAGACACACCGCTTGTTAGCAGCCACTTAAAATAACAGTTGCCCAGCAACATGATTTTGTGGCTGTTTTTTTTTTTTTTAGATAACAAGTGTAAACTTGGCTGAAAACAATGGCCAGCGTGGTTAGTACACACTGTGCTGCACTTCACTGGAAACAAGTTTAAACAGGCTACATGCATAGCTAAAACCTTCATTCTGTTTAATTATACTTAATCTGTTGAATGTATTTTATTTGTATTTAAGTCACAATTTGACATACACATTTTCTCTCCAAGATACATACCTGTAAAATCTGCTGACCAGCACATCGCCGGTGTAGCCCATTCCTCCCCAGAACTGGAGACAGCTGTCACTCACTTCCCTGGCCAGGCGCCCTCCTTTTAATTTAGCCATGGATGCCATCTTGGTGACGTCATTGCCTTTGATATACAACGCTGAACGCACCACCAAGTGAGATATTCAGGCATGGTCTTCATTATTTGAGAACTGGAAGATCATTGGAGCTTACCTGTGGCCTGGTAGAGGAGGGCGCGCAGCAGCTCCACTTCCGTCTGCAGCTCGGCCAGCCTGAAATGGACCGCCTGATGGTGGAGGACCGGCTGATTGAAGATGGTCCTCTGCCGAGTATAATGGATGGTCTCCTGGATGACGATGTCCATCGCCGTCAGGACTAGAGGTAGGGGGAAAATGAGGAGATTTACTGTGAGCATGACTGCTTTGGACTGGTTTCCTTTTATGATTAAAAATGCACAACGTTCCCAAATTCTGCATTCGTAAAAGAGAAAGATGCTCAGTTGTAGCTACTCAAAAGGTCACCAACACCTCCCTGTATGACACAGCGCAGTTCCAAACCACTCCCGGGCCACTAAAAACGGCTAAATTAAAAAATTCCATCATGGAGCGTTTCACTTTTGCCAAGTTCTTCAGAAAACATTATCGGACGCTTGTCGAAATTAAACGCAAACAAACCTCCTTCACCGAGATTGATGGCTTGACCTTAAGTGAACTGGACCTCCTTGTTGATTTGCTTGGCAGTGCAAAGGAAATCGTCATAAAACACAGCGCTGGGAAATGGATGCTATGAAATGAGAAGGAAAAATCTCTCACTATTGGCCACAGCCCAGAGCCTTTCTTCTTGGAATTGGAGCATCTGATAGGTGAAGCCCATGCCTTCCTGGCCAATGACGTTCTTGCAGGGAACTCGGACGTCTTCGAAAAACACTTGGGCTGTGTCCGACGACCACATGCCCAGCTTGTCAATCTTGCGGGCGATTTGCACTCCTAAAAGGGGGAAAAGATGATAACCGGCCTCCTCCGACAACTTGTTTTGATAGCGGCGGCGTGACACGCTGATCCTACCGGGCAGATTCATGGGCAAGCAAATGAGGGATTTGTTCCTGTGTGGTGGGCCGTCGCTGGTGTTGGCGAGGAGACACATCCAGTCCGCCTGGGTGCCAGTGGTGGTCCACATCTTGCCGCCGTTGATCACGTATTCGTCCCCCTTTCTCACCGCCTTCGTCTTAATGTCTGCATCAACGGCAGGTGGCATGTAAAAAACACAAGACGTCTGAAGGTGGCGGACATGTTCTCTCCAAATCCAAGATGCAAAGACAGGAACTTACTGGACACATCAGAACCTGCCCCGACTTCGCTAACGCCGAGGCACGCAACTTTGTCCCCAAGGATGCTGGGAAGCAGAAACTCTTTCTTGAGCTCCGCTGAGCCAAACCTGCACAAGCACACAATTGACAAAGTGCTAGTTTGGTTTATGAAGTCAACAAAAAAGACTTTGTGAAAAGAAAAAAAATAGACATATCCTAACAGGCTTGAGGCAATTTTAGCTGCATCCATTTTCTTCAATACCGTCTCGTTATTTTAACCTCGTTTCGGGCAAGAATTGTTCCCCTAATTAAACTCATGAGAGTTTGTCGCCTGTCAGTAAAAGTCACTTTGTTACAAGAAAATAACAGCGAAAGGCAACACGAGGGAAAAATGTCACTAAGATGTGTGATTCAAAACTGGATCACATACTGAAAATTTTTTTCCCTCGCAGTAAAAAAGACCAACCAGCGTTGGAGGCAGATTGGCACCAAGGCTAAATATGCATCTCCACACAGATATGACGCCAAAGTAGGCGGCCAGTGAGAAGATAGGATTTAAGTCGTGCAGGTTTTCAGGGTTATTACCTGGCCAGCGCAGGCGTAGTCATGTCTGTCTGAACGCCGATGGCCATGGGGATGCCTCCGCAGCGGATGTGACCCAGCTCCTCGGACACCGCTACACTGTAGCTGAAGTCCAGTCCTAAGCCTCCATACTCTGAAAAAAAAACCACTTCTTAAGATTAGCTTTCTTGCATTCATTTAGAGTTGCAACTTGTGACATCGCTAAAAAAAAAAAAAGAGGAGGATGCACAAGACTCAGTTATCTGCAGATCATAGTCGTCAACGTGAGATGAAATGAAAATAAATGTCTATTTGTTACTGCAAAACCTTCACTATTTAATGGACTTGAAGACTTTGTTGCACTTCCACATCCGCTCCTTTCATCATTGTTTTCAAGCACTAAGAGGCTTTTCTTGCGAAACTAACAACCTGTATTTACACAAATGTGTCGAATGTTATTCAAAGAAGCGAGAGACATTTTGCTGACTATAAAAGTGCTAATGTCAGCCAATTAAATCGGTCGATTATTTGCTCATCATCATTTAATGTTGGCCTGGTACATACAATTTGGCACTGAACGACACCAAGTTGAGATGTCCAGTCCATTGACTGACAATGAGCAATTAGGGGCAAATTTACCACAGCATTGTGCAACCCTTGCATCCGCCTGACTAGTTATGGAATAACGAACAGCACTGTCAGCGATAGACGCGCCTTAGTAGGACAACAGGGAAATTGGGGACATGCGTACAAGTGAGCGAGAGTAGGGCCGAGCAAACTCAAAGTGTGGGGGTAGCCAAAACTAAGAGGAAACAGGTGCAGCTGGAAACCCTGCGGTGGATCATGTGGACAGAAGGAAGCGCTGAAGTTGATCCCGCTTAAAACTGAACAGCGGGCCGTCGAGAAAAATACACAAGCAAAAGAAAAACAAACAAGTAGGCTTCAAATCTCAATTGTCCATCCTATAGCCTCGATGCTTCTCTCGGGCGGGCCGCAGATGTTCTTCGGCGTTGACCCTCGTCGGCTGTTCTTCGGTGGTGATGGATAATACCGATCGATTGCATGCATCACGATCACAATCAGATCATCATCATGTGTTAGTAATGTGAGTGGGGAAAACCAAACGATGACATGAATTCGTCAGAGTATTACTAAAGCAGGGATCACACCGGCAAAACGGATGGGAAACAATTTTGGCTGCCAGTTCCTATCTGTCAAGCAGCCCGGCGTTGCCATGGTGTGAAAGACGGGTTCTTCCCTGTCAGGGCAGAGGAGGCCAGGCAGGGTGCCAAGGGTCATCACTGTCCTCTCCCCCGGCGCGGCTGTCTAAGGAAAACTTCCTGTTCCCATGTTTTGATAGGTAACGCGGACTTTCCGTGCACACGAGTAAAAAAAAAAAAAAAAAAGGTATACACGGGCCTCTTTTACACCGGCAAAGCTGAGGAGATTCTGACAAGCATAGTTTAGAGGTTGACTGTATTTAAATACATTTTGTTCATAATTTGGAGGCCCGAAGAGATTTAAAAGTGTTCTGTAAAACAGAGTGCAAACAGGGTAATCTGAGATTCGTCAACGCCAAACTAAGACGTCGCCTTTTTGGGGAAGCAACGGGGCATGTCTGCTCAAGCTCGACTTTTCTATGTAGTAGTTTAAATTGGACCATGTGAAATGTAGGTCACGTCAACACGCCAGCGGTTGTTTGTTAAAGCTTTCACAAATTGCATTAACTGTGGCTCCATATTTTTTTCAGGATTTAAAGACAAATAATGATGCGTCAAATATCTTCATGTTTTTGTTGTGTGGCGGGCGCATCACCGCAAGGACTCTTTACTACTACCTGATAATTGAATGAAGTCTTTGCACAGTCGTCCCTCAGGTCATCCTTCTCTAATCCTGTCAACTAATGCTGGAGGTGTGTGCACTCAGCACATTTTAATTCCTTGGCGAGCTCTCTTCCCTGAGCTGGCCACTCCTGGTGAAACCTAAAGACTTAAAGTGTGTGGATTGTTTGCTGTTTATGATATGAAGGAAAGCAACTCATTAATGGGATTAAAGAAAACATTGAAATTCCCCGATGCAAAAAAAAAACTGCTGTTGAGCTAAAAGGCTATAGAAAAGAAAACATAAATCCCATTCTACCCGATTCACGTAGACGTTGGTTAGACTTTCACAAGAGTATTGGCACAAAATAACGGGCCACTGGTTTTCATTGTTGGCTGACTGAAAAAAGTTGAGAAATGACCCACATTTTGTTGCAGAACAACCGTTGCGTGAAAGCCTGACTTTCTGCATTTGGGGGAAAAAAAAAAAAAAAAAAAAGTCATTCGCAACTCCTGACTCCATCAGTGACACATCTGGGTGCCCATCTGGTTTCCATTTGAACCAACAGCTGCTGCGGGAAGTCGATAGGACGCTTCAAAGCCACGTTCATCAGAACGCTTGATCTTCACAGAGAGATGAACTCAAACAATTCAAATCCGAGCACCAGTGCGCTGCTCTTCTACAGCGAGATGCGTTATCATTTTTCAACATATGTTTTGATGCGTTATTCATTCTCGCCTCTTTTCAATTCTTCGATACGCTGCACATTAATCATGAAAATGATAAGTGATCCAGAAAACGCACGTCACTGGGATTGCAGCCCCAATGAGTAATCACTCTCATTAATTACTACATGTTTTGAATCATTTCAACTGTGTAATATGTCTCAGCGCTTTTGCAGAGACACGCACTTGCGGTTGACACATTCTATGCCGACCAAACAAAGCATTGCATTTGAAAAGCAGTTGGACGACTATTTTACTGATGAACGTGTCTAAACAAGGTAACAACGTGCCACTGAGACAAGGGTGGACCTCTCGAGCTCAAACAAATGCACATCTCACCAACTGGCTTGTTGACTCCAAGGAAGCCAGCGTTTCCTAAAATCTTGAAGATTCTATGGGCTGGGAACTTTCCCTCCGCTTCCCACTGGTCCACGTAAGGGTTGATCTCCTGGTCGATGATCTGCGGGGGAAAAGGTGGACCTGAGTGAATATTCAAGCGTGTGTGCTATCTTTCTTCCAACCCGAAAGAATCTCCATTCCAAGAGAAAAATTAAATGTACGGCATCACATGTATCATATCACGCCTTGGTATACACCCTAAAGTCCATGTAATCTATTCCGAGCAGACAGCCACAAAATGCGTTTCATATCAATGAATAGAGAGCAGCCTGCGAAAATGCATTACGTGGCGAATCAATAATGCCGGTGCTGGTGAATACATGACAGAATACATGGCGCACACACATTGTGTATATGTTGCTGAGATAAAACATAGCAAAAGCAGATGTGCCATTTGGCTCAAATCCCAATCCGGAACATTGAAGAGGAAAATACGTGCTTAAAAAAGAGCTAGAGAGATGATGATGATAGCAAGGCATTCAGACAGATATAAATAAATAGAAATGAATATGTTCTTGCCCAGATATGGGCGTCCTCAAAATGTTTGAACAAAGTGCTGAAACAAACCAGGACAGCATAGGTGGGTGGACGTGGCGCATTTTCTCATCCACGGGTCAACACGCAAAAGGTCAAATCGAAAAGCATCATGTTCGCTTGTGTAACAATTGCGTCCGACAATTGACTCGCAAAGGAGGAAACAATGGACTCGAGTAATTGTTCTACTGGATTTTGCATCATATTCTTCAACCTGGAGAGCAATGGCTCTTCAGCCGCAAGCGCTGTCATGATTCATCTCGTCTTTATCAGAGAGGCGGATTGGGGTGAGTCATGAACCAAAGGTTCGAAAAGAGCGAAGAGCAGGTCGACAATTGGTTTGTAAAATGAACGTTCGAGTGGCTAGACTTTGGCAAAGTGATTCATCTGAGGAATCGGGAAGTAGTTCGCAGCTGGAGAAGTGCTTAGGCATGAGCAACCTATTGTGACGTTTCAACAGCACTATTTCTGTGACTACTCGGAACCCAAAGTATAGGCACTCTCACCATATTTGAAAAATGACTTAGCAGTCTCGCTTTTTTTGTGCCTTTCAAAAGAAATTACACTCCCCGACTTACATAGAATCGATATTTAGTGATGATGGGAATCATTAAATAAGCCTCAACCAATAAGACGAGCTAAATGAGGCGTCCGCATTATGAGGGATTATGGACTCTACTCCCTCCTCTTTTATTGCCCTTTCATTAAGCCATTCAGACAAGTCTGCACTAGCAAGTGAAAGCATAACCTTGAAAAGCCCGGGCCTCGACAAACCGTCTTTAGCACTCGTGAGAACAAACCCTAAAACGCAAGCAGCCATTATTCCAAGGTCGAACCATCCGTGTTCAAAGTTCAAATCCTGAGGAGGGAAAGGGAGGGACAACGGGAAACAGGCGGCACGTTGCCGAGGGATGCTGCATGCTTTCACAAAGGTTATTGTGGACTATTTGCGTTGCATACCACGACGCTTTCACATCAGCAGACTCGTCGTGTGCTAAGCCAGGGTCAAGAACATTGCATTATCAACTCCTGCAGCAAGCCAGACATAAAACACAACAGTGACCTTTGTTACGCTAACTTAACAAATTCAGCCAAGCAAGGCAATTCTAAAACGGTTCCAATTGTGGCTATAATATTCATCACAAATAATAAGATAAAGCAGTAAACTCAAAATGTGACCACATTGGCTAACCAGCATAAGAAGCTAATGTATCATAACAATAGAGCAAAAGTAAGATGTAAAAACCGAGAAAAACATCGCCGAACAATTCTGCTGGGTCATACACATAGCTTTGACAAAATGTCCATCATTGAAAAGTTCTGTCTTTATTGAAGCAGACATTCACACACTCAAAAGGAGGATTTCCTGTTTCACATTGATGGTTTGCTTTTGTTGCTCATTGTGTAAACAGCCAAGTGCCAACAGCACAAGCGGGGGAAACGTTGGCACGGTGCAAGTCCGACCTTGAATTCTCACCCAGGGATTTCCTATGACACAATTTATATACAATGCCATCTTTTACATGATGCTACAGAGGATTCTTTAAATAAACCACGCGGCCTTTAGTTCCTTTTCCCGCCCTAACAACATATTGTCCTGTATTTCCCTTTCACATGTTCATCCTTCCCATATTGCCTGTGCTCGTTTATTTTCAACCTCCCGGCATCCTTTGAAGATTTAGTCACACAGTACGCTTCCCTCCGTTTACCGAAACGTCTCTGCTGTCTGCCCTAATTATGGCTGCTCTTGTTATTTTTGCCTTTCTTATCGACACATATCTGTCTGCTTTTAAAAATAGACAGACTAAATACTAAGGCACTGTTTTTTTTTTTCCATTACCATAAACAACATATGTAACCGGAAGAAAATTGAATAACATTGTAGAAAACAAATCATACATCCCCAAAGGTGTCACATAATTATTATTATGAGCAAAACCAGAATAAGCATAAGGACTGGTTAGAATCATGTCAAGGTAAACAATAGGTTTTAATAAATTAATATTTCATCAAAATATTCCAACTTCTTTGTTACCCTAATGATTACGTCCTTGTGACTTTGACTTGTTTGACCTCTAATAGCAGACATGCACCGATATTTTCCACACGTTCCCAATCTTACAAAACCAAAAAGTTGCGAAATGTTGTGCGTATCTAGCTACGATATCTGATGGGCAGCTTCACAAATCAAAACACAGCCGTCTCTCTGAGAAAAAAAAAACACAACCAAAAAACATAGTGTTGCCTCACTGCACATTTAAGATGATGTACTGTAGACTGCATTGATTTAGGTTAGCGTCTGGGGACTCAGACTATAAACCGACATTGGAAAGCGGAGGGCAAGCACACAACCTGACTAGTATAAAAACAAAACAACGGGCAAAGTGTAATGATTTTGTCTCCTAGTGGATCTGAAGCCACGAGAGACCTTTAAAAATAAAACCATGTATTTGGATGCAGTCATATTTCTTTAAACAAGACGCTACGTGACAGAAAACACATTAACTGATGCCTGTTAGGCAAAGTGATGTAATATTTAGCGTTGCTGCAACCAGTCGGTTAGGGATTGGTGACTGTTGAAAAAATAAAAGGTCAGAGTTCATTTCCAGTTCTACTGTTCATACACTGACTAGCCACAGCATAAACTAATTATGTTCAACAAAAGCGCTACAGTATATTACTATATATTACATATTATATATATTATATGTAGTATACGTATATATTCAACAATTTTGCTACAGCTGAATGTTAAATTTGAAGAATGTTTGCTATGTACAGGTGTACCTAATGAGGTAACCTGGGAG
The DNA here is from genome assembly GCF_059516105.1 of Syngnathus floridae. NCBI lineage: Eukaryota > Metazoa > Chordata > Actinopteri > Syngnathiformes > Syngnathidae > Syngnathus > Syngnathus floridae. The sequence continues at coordinate 2,811,665 of NC_142433.1, forward strand.
TCTGTATGGTATTTCATAAAGTTCACATTGACCTCTTACCCACTTTTAATGCGCTCGAGCTTGTTTGCAGCAACGTTGGACACTACACCCTCTGACACTGAGGCATTAAGTATCCTATTAAAAATATCAACTTTTGTTTTCATGACGCTCAAAACTTGCTCAATGTCATGAGTGTCCATTCGTACCTTTCTGAGGGATTCTTTTAACGCAAAGTGCTCTGGTGTGTAGAGTAGATGGTCGGACGAGGTCTCCGGGGTGCTGCTTGCAACCTTTTGGGACGAAACATGGTCAGCAAACGAACGGAAGCCAAAAGGAGCAAATTTGTAGAAAGGACGGATGCGAACGAGCTCATTTAAAAGCACAGAGCCACCACGCAGCGCCATTGTTGTTTTCATTATGTTGCGCATGCGCAGAAGCAGTACGTCGGAAACATGAAAAATAAGATTGTTAATGAACAACAACAACAACAACAATAATAATAATAACAATAATAATAATAATAATAATAATAATAATAATAATAATAATAATAATACTTAGTAGTAGTAGTAGTACTCATAGAAGTAGGAGTAGCTACTCCTCCTCCTCCTCCTATTACTACTACTACTACTAAATATAGTAATAAATATTTGATTTCTTTAGCCCAGTTACCGCTAAGCTTTAATATTCAGAAATGATTGGTGAAAACAGGTTGAGTCATAAACAAGCACATTTATTGAGGTCACTGTGTGGGGGGATCACATTGATTCGGTTTACATATGAGAGGGAAGCATTAAATACAACCTTTGGAGAAACTAAAGAATTTTAGTGAAATTGAAAAGATAGTCTGTCTAGAAGCTGGGGAATGTAATTTAGAAAGAAGTCAATTCTGATGTTCGTTATGCCCTTCTAGTCTTCTCAGTCTGCAAATCCGTTTTGGGAGGGCAGGAAAAACGTCCTTGGCTGCTAATCGGAGATATGAAGAACACTTCATGTTCAGTCTAACAAAGGACACAGCCACCTTTCTCCTTAAATGGGTTCTTCTCCTCTGAAATGCCTTTGACAAGAGTGTCCTCATCCACTCCGGCCTGAATGTAGTCCTTGATCTCCTCACAGCATTTCGATGTCTAAAGGGGAACACGTAGCACATATCATTCCATAGGATCCGGCAAATCATTCTAGTAGAACCGCTCGCCCTATCTGTTTGTTTTTGCCTTGAATACTCAAAGCCTCGCCACATTACACCGAGCAGGAATGATTTATTTAATACAATAAAAAGTAGAAAAAAAACATACCAACCACCTCTGAAGTTTCACTTCAATTTTAAGTTGGTTCACTTCCATGAGAGCCTTGTCCTTGTCTGTCAGGTCATCTACATTTATGACCGGCATTGTCTATAAGGGAAAAACATTTGGAAAGGTTTCTATATGACAAGATAAAGCATCCAGGAATAATATTTGAAATATTACTCACGTTTGCTTGCAGGCAGCAGTCGTTCCCTGCGACAGTCCTGCCGAAGAATCCTTCTCCTCTGCTAAATCTGGTTTATAAAGTAATCTGCATAAATGATCCTAATCTCCTAATCTGATTGAAACAAGACCCCTGTGGGAACATGCCTGGATTTTAAGGATGTTTTTGACAGGAGGGTTAATTTCTTCATTCTGGTTTGTTTTGGAAGTCTTTTTAATGGTATGTAAAGGTTACAAACTCTTTTCCATTCTTGGAAACTGTGATGTTATTTTTGGACTGGTCGAAAATGAGTCATGGGGGTGTGCCTTCTATCAGGTCACTTTGATAAAAGGGTTTATCAGTATTTAACCTTCTCTCGTCAAGGTGCATTCTTGTCTGCGGCAAAGCTGCATGCTAGTTTTCCAACAGAAAATGAATGAAGCGCAATCACTGGCATATATATCATTCCAGATAAGAAAACGAAAACAATGACAACATAAAAATGGAAGAAAGGTCAGGGTCGCGAAAAGGGTCTCCAACATGGTGCCCGAGGGCAAAATTGTGATGTCAGTTTGTCCTGATGAGCACTAAGCATCAGAATAGTGTTGTTCGTTAGCATTAAATAACAGACTAGATCATAAACATGACATGATTTATGCTTTCCAATCCATTAATTTTTTTAACATTCTGAAAATTCTGGTTTATTTTTGTGGTCATTTACTTTCCATCTACAAGTTATGTGAAGCTTCTCCATTATTATTATTATATTATAATTTATGTTATTCATGGGAGGGTGGTAGGGAATCCCCTGCCTTGAGCAGAAATCAACTTTCTCTCAATTTCTTTCATGCTGAATCGTTTGAACATGCAATTAGTCCCTATCGTAATGATTGCAAAACTCACGTGATGTCATCTATGAATTTCTCCTGGCACTAAACCAGCGACTCGTGCGATCACCCTGAGTCACTGCATCTCCGCCCCTGAGCACTCCACCCCCCCTGCTCCGCAAACCCCCCTTGTGGGAAACACAACACTATAAAACAGGCGTTGGCTTGGAGACTCACAGCAGCGAAGCATACTGGCAGCACAATGGACTTTTGCTTACTGGCCTTATTTGCTTTTTTGTCCTCTTTTTACAAAGTGTCGGCATTGAATCCGCGAGGTAGGACACAAACGTGCAATTTTGTGCACTTTCCCTAAGTGTGAATATTTGAACTGGAGTGTGTTTGTTTCAGATGTGTGCCTCCTCCAAGTTGACGAGGGTCCCTGCAGAGCCGAAATGGGACGTTACTACTACAACACCATCACTCAAAAGTGTGAGCTTTTCTACTACGGAGGGTGCCAAGGCAATGCCAACAACTTCAAAACGTATCACGAGTGTCACAAAACGTGCTTCAGAATACCAAGTAAGTTCAAATATGTTCTGCAGACTCACCCTTGCTGTTTGATTTGACACTCAGCAGCCAGTTTATTAGGGACACTTGCACAGATTTGAAATGCATGAATTAAATACAGTCAAAAATGTCTCTAATATTTTGAATACGTTCTGATCATTTGTTTACATTAAGTTGTTTGAACTGAAAGTTAAGTTAAAAGCTTTTTTTGTCTCTAGTGTGCAACCGTGCAACAATTTTAAAATTGATCCAACATGTTGCCATTTGTCTTCCCACCAGAGATCCCTCAGATTTGCAGGTTTCCAATGGAGGAGGGGCCCTGCCGAGCCCTTTTCACCAACTATTTTTTTAACATGACCAGCATGCAGTGCGAGCTTTTTTACTACGGCGGCTGCCAGGGCAATGACAACCGCTTCCCGGATTTGGCCTCCTGCAACGAGTACTGCAGCCCACGAAAAAGTCAGTAATTTCGGAGGCCTCCAGTGAGACTATTTCGTTTTTTTCCCCTCTCTCAATAATTGTGAATTATTGTTTTGCAGCGGTCCCTGTGCTGTGCCTGGATCCCCTGGACAAAGGCAAATGTTCCGCCTCCATGCCGCGCTACTACTACAACAAGGCCACCAAGATGTGTGAGGAGTTCATGTACTCAGGCTGCGGCGGGAGCAGCAACAATTTTGTCTCCAGGCAAAGCTGCATGGACGTGTGTGTTAAAGGTGTGAGCAGGATTTGGTAGAAATTTCCCACCAAAATCCAATTACTGTTGCTCAGTTGCTGTGAATTCCTGGCTCATAGGAGGAAATCCGCCTCATCGGTATAATACTAATGTTTGAATACACTTTGTTTCAGGAGGGAAAAAGAGAAGCAAAGGAAAAATGCGACGCCTGAGACGAAATCGCATCACAATTTTGCAAGCATAGACGTAACGAATCATACGTCTCAAAAAGTATTTCTGTATTTTGATTTTGACTGCAACATGTTCTGTTGTATTTGTAAGATTAATAATGTAATGTATGTTTTATATAACTATTTGAAGTACACTTTTGTATAAATATCTATATTTTATAAAGTATTTTTTTGTATTTGTTTGTATTCTGCCTTGATTTTATTTTTGGTTTTAACCATCACCACAGATGACATACTCATAAGCATTCAACAAAGATGGCCAGTATAGATATTAAATGATGGCAATAATTTAACCCTGAAGAAATGTAGAATTTTCGCCTTAAAAAAGGAAGTCATAATGGTTGACTTCACTTTTGAAGGCGTTGTTCAAGAGAAAGGGTTCTTGGTGACTTTCACTCCTTCCCGCTCACACTTTGTAAGGAACTTAGTCATCCCAGTATAATGAGGAAGGAAGAAATCATGACTGCTGGCAGCTTCATTAAGACCTTGCCGCATATCTGGAGGGAAAGCAGCTGGAAGCCCAATAAATAGACACCACAAGGTCTGATAATGTCGTGATAGATAACATAAATATTGTGAAGCTTCTGGCAAAGATAGAATGTTAGTTCACATCATGCATGGTTGATTTCTAAAACAGTGTAACGCATTTGACGGCTGATCTTTTCTCTAATGTGTCGCATGAGAGATTTGATCAGTGACATTAAAAAAACAATGCTAAGCTATTAAATCATTAGATAGGGAGTATCCCATCATGCTCCTCCCACGTGAGGCGAACATTTCCTTTCTGTCCCTGACAATAAATATCACAATAACTGCGTGTTCAGGAGGGTATCTGTTAAAATGCTGCATTTTCTTGCAAAATAATTTTGATATATTTGAATGATAACAAATGCAAAGCACAGATCTATCTTCCATCACATAAGAGCCAGTGTGCATTCAGGGTGTAGTGATGAATTGGTCCCACTTAAGCACAGTCTTGCCCTTGTTAAGAAGTAATTAATAGTCACTTGCAGTAGGGCGCATTTTTCTTCTTTAAACCGAGAATACTTACTATATGCATCATGTTGACAACTACTCGGAATGTACGATTACTTCAGCATATTGTGTACTTAAAAGGTACAGAGAGTCCTTGCTGACCCCTGGTGGCACTTGTAATACATTAAATTAATTAAATGACATTTACAGTGCAACAGGATTTTCATTAATAACTACATTCATAAAAAATGACAATGTACAAGAATGTAAGATCAAAGATGTAAGTAAATCTATTTTCTTTCCCAAATTTTTTTCTAGCAAAGCACTTTTTTACTATTTTATGTGAAAGAAATTGCTGACATCATTTGGGTGATTGTTTTTGTAAACATCATTTTGCCCCCAAGCAACCATGATTATAAAGTTAGCATCAACATTTTCTTAGCATCCATCATCATCGTCTGGGTAAACACCCTATCACGACATCATGATTGATACACCGGCTGATAAAATAACAATATTTGTGGACTGCTTTTCACTGCTGATCTGCTGCCAAAATCTTGTTGTCCTCATCCAACTTACAGACACATTCAAATAAAATGATTAATAAGAGATTTGGCTGTGCTTTCAATTTCATTTGTTAATGCACGAGCCCCCTTTATGCAACTATTATTGAACTTGCCATTGGGCGCAAGCTACCCCTTAAACTCGAAATTGATTACACCCAGCTTTGCCTTTAGTATTGCAAGAGCAATTGATTTTTTTACAGGTCCAACGCTTGCATTTTATTTGATTCCTTGGACTTGACTGCAAAGATCCTTCTGGTGTTTACTTGCGAGACTACAGCAGACAACGCAAGGTTGTAAACAGATCCATCGCTTTCACTCAAGTGTCGGTATTCTATATTGCGGACTGCTATGCAAACCAACAATGGCGGATGCCTGCAACTCGCCACGTCAGACCGACAAGACAACGCTTGAGTTTTTAAAAATGAGGATAAAAATACAGAATTTATGATAAGTACCATTCAATCGAGTGCAATGTTTTTATAACTTTGTCACGCATGCAAATAATTGGCAAGATTTCATTCAAGTCCCGTTGTAATGTCAATGTCTTGTGTGTACAAGCCCAAAAGCGCCAGCGTGACTGACCAAATCAGTACCTTTTCCGCATGGATCTTCCATCCTGTGTCTCAAAGCCCAGACAGGATTTCCTTTTGGTAAACAGCTTAGAGAAAGTCCATAAAAAGCCTGCGAAACAAATATAATGTGATTGTTACTGTGACAGATTCCCAAAGAGTACGAGAGCAATGACATGATTGAGCTGGAACATGCACGTATCGCTTACTGAAAATATGCCTTCAAGTCTGACATTATTACCAAGGTAAGCGGAACGCAAGCTGGGATGGTTAAAGAGACTTTTACAACGCATGTCAATTTCAATGTTCATTTTGAAGAGTCATTTTTAAGATCTAGCATCCTATCGAGCACTTGGCAGACATTTATTGCATTTGTCAGATTGCAGGACCAAAAGCCAGAGAGTGAAACGAACAGAGCTGCTCCTCACTCATCCTTTTTGTGTGCATCATTATTCTCCAAAATCAAAGACTGCGGAGTTCTCCGCATTGATCCACCGGCCATCAATCCAACAATGAGCAGTAATGAGGAGGTTTGGACTGCTATTGGCAGCAAGTGTGACTAATCTAAGTGGGGGCATGCCAGCAGGCGTAGCTAATGAGATAATGGCGCTGTGAGATGACAATGGCTTCATTGCATGTTTTGTTTCAGAAGCAGGAAAAAATAAACAAAAGTCATACTCAGTAGAGCGCAGACAAGTTCAACTGGTAAGATGATTAACCAAAATTTGGTTGGATACTGGTTCATGAATGATGTAAGGAGAGTACTTAGACCTCCTCCAGATTTTTTGGGGAACCATCCCAACTAAGAACTAAAATAAAAAGAATAAATGTCCAGAACCAAAGCTATTTTCAATTTTGAAGAATGTGTTGTGACATATTATTCAAAGTTGCTGCAAGATGATCAACATTCTCCAACATCCGCGAGAAAGACAGATTAAAGTTACATTTGTGATGACGGACAAACACCAGCTTGTCAAGTCATGAAATGAAAAGTTGGTGAGCAAAATGACAAATATTTCAAATATTCATTGAACAGATGTTCTGCTTTTGTTTACTTCTTAGCACAAGGTTCCAGACCCAGTATGATGATACAACTAACCTACAACAACCTAACAACCATAGGAACCTCAAATCAAAAATCAGCAAATACCCAAATGTCAATTATCTGTCCTGGCATCTGGATCCAAGCACATTACAAAGAGGTTTCAGCCCCCCCCCCTCCTTCAGCTCTGCCAGCGGCGATATGCAAAA